>NC_090221.1:13995544-14595544 GCF_024489055.1 Chanodichthys erythropterus | reverse complement strand
GATTTGAATAGTTAGAATTGGTTTAAAAACTGTATATATTGAAGCTTATCCTAACACTAGTCTAGACGGAAAATTTTCCCCTGAGTCTTTCAGAATTCAGTAGATACCATCATTAGTTTTTAGTGAGTACTTAGTTGAGACATCACCAGATAGAAACGATCATTTCTTGCGGCTTTTCCTGCAAATGTATAATTAATACATAAGTGATCTTAAGTCTTTATTTTTAGCTACTATTAAATTTTCACTTTAAGTGGAATAAAAACATTTTCAGGCCTCAGTTATTACATGGAATAGCAAGACATGGGCAAGAGGGCATGCTTTCCACAAAGACCCCTCAGGAGATTTCTTGATTCTAGCAACCCAGCAGTACATTTTTACTTTTGGCTGTTTGATTTAGTTTACAGTTGCTTAGTAGCTAATTAAATTTGTGAAAAGGTGGGTGGAGGTTTTAAGGATATGATACGTGTTACTAGGAGTGACTCCAGATATGATTGCACAGCCATTTTTGTAAATATGCATAACCAGCATGCTGAGTTACATTGGGTAATTCCTGTGGGCAATACAGGAGATAAAAAAAAAAATATATAGTAATCTCTTCTTGCTATAAAAAGATTGAACTGTTGGATTGTCCAAATAAATGACTTTAAGAAGAGGGGGTAACATTCCCCTGATATTTAAAAAGGCATGATGAATAAATGAAGTTGTCTCCTCAGTAACTATTAGGGAATAATGGAAAAACTGGAGGTGTTTAGCTGTGTTTTTGGTACAACCAGCAATTTACTATTGGATATTGGACTAATAAGAGATGGATGCTGTAGGGCTCTCATTCACTGTCCTTCCGTGAGCTAGTTTATGTGTGTTAGTGAGGCTGCTTTCATGTTAATGCCTGTGTGTGATGTTTGATCATGTCAGTGTGACACACTTATAAACATCTGCTCTTGTGTGCAGGGTTTCATTGAAGATGTCAAATCCAGAGGGCCCTACATCTACTCAGTGTTGGAGTCGGCTCAGACCTTCCTGGCACAACACCCTTTCCAGGAGCCTGAGGAGACGTTGCCTGATGGCAAAGGTCTGTTCTCTAGTGATGAAAAGTGGCTAATGAACCATTTCGATACATTTAAATTAAGTGTCATGATGTTGTTTTACTCTGGCTCCTGAAAAATTAATCACATGATATTTAGAGCTGAGGTGATGTGTTGAAAGTCTCCCTATTATGCTATTTGAAAAATTCCAAATTCTGTTTAGGAGGTCTTCTACAACATGATCAAAGATGGCTGTAAAAATAAATCTGCATTGTTTATCCTTTTGATCTTTAATTCATAAAATGAGCAAAAATCTAACCTTTCATTGAAGGAAAAGAATTGAAAGTGGGGAGGGAAATCACATAATGAAATAAATGTCTTTCTCCAAAACACGTTGGCCACAATTATTGGCACCCCTAGAATTTTTTATGAGTAAAATATTTCATATTTACATTTTTTAGCATACCAGGGTGATCATGAACATGAAATTGTCCAGCCATGACTTCCTGTTCCACAGGAGTATAAACATGAGAAAACACAAAGGCCAAATTCCCTTAATCTTTCATCACAATGAGAAAAACCAAAAAATTTAGTTCTGATGTGCAGCAAAAGATTGTTGAGCTTCACAAAATAGAAAGTGGCTGTAAGAAAATAGCTGAAGCATTGAAAATCCCCATTTCCACTATCAGGGCAATATTTAAGTTCCAATTAACTAAAGATGTTACAAATCTGCCTGGAAGAGGACGTGTGTCTAAATCATCCTAATGTACTGTGAGGAGGAGAGTTTGAGTGACCAAAGACTCTCCAAGGATTACAGTTGGAGTTATATTCAATTGTCAGACAAGACTGGAACTTCAAAGGTAACCGGCTTCTATGGTCAGATGAAACTAAAAAAGGAGCTTTTTGGCAGCAAACCCACCAGATGGGTTTGGTGCACACATGGATAAAAAGTACCCCATGCCCATGGTCAAATATACTGTTGGATCTTTAATGTTGTGGGCCTATTTTTGGAAGGACTATTGGAAGTCCTGGACATCGTGTTCAGATATGTGGTATCATGGATTCTACCAAAAATCAAAACCTGACCGCTTCTGCTAGAAATCCAATAATGGGCCATGGTTGGATCTTCCATCAGGACAATGATCCAAAACAAACATCAAACCAACACAAAAATGTGTCACTGAACACAAAATGAAGCTTCTGCCGTGGTCTTCCCAGTCCTCTGACCTGAACCCTAAAGAAAATGAGTGAAGTGAACTGAAGAGAAGAAGCACCAGCATGGAGCTGGGAATCTGAAGGATCTGGAGAGATTCTGCATGAAGGAATGGTCTCTGATCTCTTGTCAGGTGTTCTCCAAACTCATCAGGCATTATAGAAGAAGACTCAGAGCTGTTATCTTGGCAAAAGGAGGTTGGAAAAACTATTGAATAAAAGGGTGCCAATAATTGTGGCCAACATGTTTTGGATATAAACATTTATTTCATCATGTGACTTTCCCCCCACTTTTAATTCTTTTTCTTCAATGAAAGGTTTGATTTTTGCAAATTTTCTGAATTAAAGATCAAAAGGATAAACAATGCAGATTTATTTTTACAGTCATCTTTGATCATATTTACCAAGGGTGCCAATAATTCTGACCACCACTGTACATGCATCGAAGTTCAAAAAACGTATTTTCTCATAATATACATTGCACATAACCACATTTTTTGTTGATTCGCAAACGAATCAGTCTCTCTAAATCCCTCCTTTCCATGAGCCTGCTCTTCTCTGATTGGCCATATGGCCCAGTCTGTTGTGATTGGTTTACTGCTTACAGCTCCGGAGGCTTCCTAAAGCTCAGCGATTGTACATACTGTAAAGACAGTAACGATGGCATCAATTTTATCAGTATAATATCAATCCGAGTGCGAGTCCGATGAAATATTGGAAGAAATCGTTGACTTGAGCAGGATGATTCTCAGTGATACGCTGCTTAGTTTGACGTTCATCATGAGATGTTGTAACTGTAATTCCTCACCATCAGCATTAACAAGTGTATGTCCATCAACAAACCGATGTGTATATTTATTGCAGTGAACATGTGGGAACTGTATCAATAACAGTGCATATGTTAACCCAGCACTAATGTGAATGACTGATGTGCGTGTCTATAACGTGAGTTAGCCGGTTAGCCAGAGACATACACAATATAGTTAAAACACAAAACTATGTATTTTGAAACACTCAGTATGAAATACATCAATAATTAATCACACTTGCATGTTGTGATTCTGAGGAGCAAGTTGGTCCAAATAAAGTAGGTACTGTCCCATCTTTAACCACTGATTCTTCACACAATAACTTTATTTATGATGCACTTTCAGCTTTACAATTTTGCACACTGCATGAAAGGTAATTTTCAAAAATCCATAATAGGGGCACTTTAAATCAATAGCCAGTCAATCAATAGCAACTATCAGTGTTTTCATTCATGTTGCAAGTACAATTTATGTGAAAAACAGAATATTGCAAAAACTCTTTTCAAATAAGTGCTAGTTATCAGCCACAGATGCCTTATGTCTGGGTAAGAGTGTGGCAAACAGTTCAAGGAGGTAATGGTACACAACCAAACTTTTAATGAGTTTTTAATGTGTATTTTTTAGACTTGTTTTTCAGGAAAAATCTTTAAAACGAGTTAAAATAACTTGAGAAGCAACAAATTAAGACCTGATGTCATAGATTAATCTTGAATGTGTATTTTGTCTTGTTTCTCAAGTAAATTAAATGTTTTTATAGCTAGTTTAATTGGAAAATTAGACAAGGTACTCATTAAGAATATTTTTTCCCCCCATTATTTTGATTATATATTTAATTCTCATTTTGGAAAGTTTATTTGCATCTTGGTGTTTCCATCCAGCACATTTTATATCACAGCAATATCCCAAAATCACATAAAAATAGGTGGATGGACTCTTCAGGTATTAAAACCCAGCAAAGGTGCATAAACATTACAATGCTTGATGAGAAGCTGCCTCCCCTCATTTAGGTCATCAGCCCAAATCTGCATCCACATGTCATCAAGAGTGTGTCTGTGTCATATGGAGGAATTAATAATGGAGAGATCAGGGCTGTTGTTTTCACTATGTTGGCTCTGTTACTATCCATTTTTCCCCTCCATAATAGAGGTCTCTCCTCGCCGGCGAATGCTGAATGTAAGTCGCTCTGTGTGGAAGCAGGCCAACGTGGCCAGTGACCTGTGGGAGAAGTTGACGGCACGCTGTGTGGACCGACACAGGCACATGGAGCGAACCCTGGAGAGGCTGCTGCAGATCCAGGCCGCCATGGAGGAGCTGGCTGCAGCTCTGGAGCAGGCAGAGGGAGTGAGGGATGCCTGGGAGCCTGTGGGAGACCTGTTCATTGATTCGCTGCAGGACCATATAGACGCTACCAAGGTAATTTGTCTTCGGTGACCTGATCACAAGTGACTAATGCAGACAAATCACTGTTTACACATTTGTGATTGGATTTTAAAAGGAATGGTCTCTGATTTGCTGACTACATGCATCATTTCCTACTTCAGGATGTCATGAGATTTGATACTTCGGTACCAAGTTGATATCACCATTTTAAATTCCTGACGGTACTTGTTTTTCTACAGTACCGTAAGTATCGATGGTACTGAATGTTTATGTGCTATAGCATGTAGGGTGAACCCAAACAGATTATCAGAGCAAATCAGTCATTTTAAAGGTGCCATCGAACGTTTTTTTACAAGATGTAATATAAGTCTAAGGTGTCCCCTGAATGTGTCTGTGAAGTTTCAGCTCAAAATACCCCATAGATTTTTTTTTTTTTTTTTTTTTTTTTAACTGCCTATTTTGGGGCATCATTAAATATGAGCCGATTTATGCTGTGCGGCCCCTTTAAATCTCGTGCTCCCATGGAGCTCGCGCTTGCCTTGAA
Source organism: Chanodichthys erythropterus (assembly GCF_024489055.1). Taxonomy (NCBI): domain Eukaryota; kingdom Metazoa; phylum Chordata; class Actinopteri; order Cypriniformes; family Xenocyprididae; genus Chanodichthys; species Chanodichthys erythropterus. Next base: position 14,590,577 of record NC_090221.1, on the reverse strand, counting down.
TGGTGCCTAAACAAAGTTTACACAGCTAATATAACCCTCAAATGGTTCTTTACAAAGTGTTCGTCATGAATGCGGCATGCATGCGTCAGATTATGTGAGTATTGTATACTGTTATATTGTTTACATTTGGTTGTGAATGAATTTGAGGCTGTGCTCCGTGGCTAACGGCTAATGCTACACTGTTGGAGAGATTTATAAAGAATGAAGTTGTGTTTATGAATTATACAGACTGCAAGTGTTTAAAAATGAAAATAGTGACGGCTCTTGTCTCCGTGAATACAGTAAGAAACGATGGTAACTTTAACCACATTTAACAGTACATTAGCAACATGCTAACGAAACATTTAGAAAGACAATTTACAAATATCACTAAAAATATAATGATATCATGGATCATGTCAGTTATTATTGCTCCATCTGCCATTTTTCGCTGTTGTTCTTGCTTGCTTACCTAGTCTGATGATTAGTATCCACATTGATTTTGCACTACAAGCGAGCTGCACAGTGCAATACAGGAATTTAGCACACATTGTTTTATATCAAGGCAATTTGTAAATTGAAGTGATTTTAAACAAATTACTTTCCTGGCAATTTACTTATAAAGTACTCGCACGCTCTCTGAGAAATGGTCTTCGGTCAGTGCACTCTCAATCAAAGCGCACACACATAGCTGCCTCTCACGAGTGTCCGAATTTTGCAGCTTATTACAAATAAACGTTTAAATACACACACATTTATGTCAAAATGCTTGTCTTAGTGAATATTCGCGTAAGCACAGTCGTTTATGTGAATGTCTGACAGCATATTGTCGCCTTCCATTATGTCTTAGTGACATAATGAAAGTAACTTAAGAGTAACCCCATTTTCCAAAAAAGAATTTCAGGCCCTGAAAGGTGTAAATAAAGGAATTAGTGTTTAATGTGAGTTATTTTAATTTTTTTTTACCATGGTATCGTGGTATTGAGTATCGTGTGCTTTTTGTGGTATCAGTGTGTTACTACATACACAAAGCATAAAAGAGAACAAAACAAGTCAGCAGTGTTACTCTCAAATATCCCCTTCAGTCACTCTGTATATTTGAAGGTTATTTTAGTCATGAATGTTGTGCTTCTCAAAATCTGTCACTGCATGATGATATCAGGGAAACCTAAGAAGTGCTGTGAAGTCACCTGCATGCATGTGTGCCAGTTATTTTTATTTTTTTAAAGCTGCATGTATTTGTCAAAGTTTAAATATAATATAGACAGAATAGCTAATTGATATGCCTGTAGGCATTTGTCTAGGATGCATCAGAGTGTATTAGAGTTATTTTATTGTGACGTTCAACCAAAATTACAAGCAAAATACATATTGAATCTTGCATTGGTAGGAATGTTTAAGGAGTGAAAAAGTGACTTGATTTTTGTATGGTTGGCTGCTGAGACCTTGTGATGCATGTGCGCAATTTACCTCTAGATATGCTGTTTTAAATAGATAAAGATAAAAAGGCTCAGTGTGCATTTATATTATTACGTGTGTTTTAATTAATTATGTGAGGCATTTATATTTTTAGTCTTTATCATTTGTTAGTGGACCCCACATCTCGCTCAATTACTAATTCTAAGATTTTCAGTCAGATTGTAATGAGACTCTCCACAGGGCACGTTTCTTTAATGGCATATAATGTCTTTAACTTTTTCTCTCATTTAATTTCACTGTAGGGTTTAAAGAAGTTTTTTTTTTCAGACTTTTAATTAATTGAACTATGAATGTGTGATGTGATTTGCCTCTGATGTGACTTATTTGTATTATTTATATATTTATTTTCAGAATGAGCTTTATTCACTAAGTGTAAAAAAAATAACGGATTTGAATGTTTTCCAGGAGCTGTGGGTGGGTACAAATGTGAATACATTTATAACACAGAACGAGTTGAATTGAAATTAAAACCTACCAGAATATACATCTAGATTGTGTAAGCAGTAGATTTACAGTATGAAATAAATAGTTTCTTTATTGGCATCTATGGTTCTACGACGAACTTTTAACACCCATGGAACTTTTCCATTCCACAAAAGGATCTTTAGAGTGGAAAAAACGTTCTTTAGATTATAAAATGCTCTTTACACTAAGAAAAACATGGCTTTTAAGAACTGTAATATAGTGTTTTAAGGGAACCAAAATAGTACTTCAGTGGCATTACTTCGAATACTACCTTTTGAGACATTTATTTTTGAATGATTAATTATTTAGAATGTATATATTCTTCTTAAATATATATACATATTATTTAAGAATGTATGTACAGATGCACATTAAGTGCTATATATGCAGAGTATAAATTGAAATGTTTGCATAATAAGTATCTAGTGTCTAATGTGGCCTAAACAATATAATTATACCAAACTATAAAAACATGTATATAGTAGTGGGTATGCTATAGGGGTGTGCAGTGGATCCAGTATCTATATCTGTTATAATCTCAAAATTATTTATAAAATAATTATTTGGATAAACCCAGAAGTGGACAGGGCTTTCGCTGGACGTTAGTAAATTTACTTGAGAAGACCTTTTTAAATGTAATTTTGTTCCCTTTGTAGTTATCATTTAACAAATAGGCCTCAAAATAATTCTTTTTATTATAATTAGAAGTAGTGCTTCAAGATGTAGTAGCCTACTGCTAAAACAACTTTTACTATATGCATACAAATGCAAATCTAAACAAATTATAAAGAATATATTAAATGCTTGCCATCTCTAAGAAAGAGTGAGACAGAAATATCATGTAGCCATCATATCTTTCAAGATTTAAAACATTTAAATAGACATTTCAAGTAGCAAGTAGAAAATGTGTATGATTCAATTTATTAGTTGATATTACTCTTGACAGAGAGCTGGTTTCTGAGAGATGGCAACGTGACTATTTGATTTGCGGTCGTGCTGTGCTTATTTAATTCATTCATGTATCATATAGTACAAGGTTTAAAAGGGCTATATGTAAGATTTTCACTTTAATAAAGCATAAAAATACCCCAATATGTTTGCAGATATTTAGGAAACATGCTAAGTTCACCTACTTGTTTCTCAGAAGAACAATGCAACAGCCAGATATTCTACTTTGTAATGTGTGTTCCGTGTCAGAATGTCTGTCTTTGTTTTGGTCTGTGCAAAACCATGTGCTGCCAGATTATCCAATAGTATTTTGACAACACAGGTTGCCAGTTGGCAGAAAACACAGCATATTGTAGCCATTGAAACCAGCAAACAAAGTGGGTTAGATAATCGCAGATTCTACCTGACCTAAAAAGCCTATGAATCCATCTAAAAATCTCTATGAATGACATCATATTTAAACACAGATAAATGAACTCAGCTTACAGTGTGTAAGTCTCCTCAGCTTTCATTGTCAATTGCGCTCCCTCTTGTTGCGCTTCCTCAAGCTGGCAACCACATCTTTGAATGAGGGGGCGGGGCAAACCATATTTTGATTTTGGACTGCAGTACCTATTTCGACCACTGGGTGTCATTCCTACATACAGACCTTTTAAATAATTGATATATCGAATAGTAGAAATTTTGTAGTATGTAGTATTTTAGTTTATATTAACTCTTGCCAAGCTCTGATTTCTGAGAGACGCATGGAGATGCCAATACAACACGGCTATTCAAGCTCATTTAATTCATAGAGTGTACAGTCATTAATTCGCCCTGTCACGGTTTAGCAGAGGTGTGGTTTTGGTAGACGGCAAGATGAAGAATATACAGGTGCTGGTCATATAATTACCATATCATCAAAAAGTTGATTTATTTCACTAATTCCATTCAAAAAGTGAAACTTGTATATTATATTCATTCTCACCTGAGAAGACAAAAGAATTGGATAGTAATGAGCTGAAATGACTTGCATATTAATGAGGCATTTCAGTCAGGTAGGCTGTGAAAAAAAAACCTTCTGTGATGTCTCAAGCTCATTATGATATATGAAACATACAGAAAAATATTATTACAATATAAAGTAATGGTTTTATATTATACTTTAAAATATAATGTATTTCTGTGATGCAAAGAGTCTGAATATAGACTTTTAGTTTAAAAGCATGCACATTTGGAGAAATATTGGATTCTCATATGCTTATGTCAATTTTCTATACAGAGGAGTTATATTAACTTAATATTCATTGTCATTACTATGAGCGCTGGTGTTTTCAATTCATCCTTGAAGTCGGAGGGCGCTCTGTGCATTTTAGTCCACAAATTCATCTAAAAGAAGAAGAGGCTATTCCATGAATGGAGTTTCCAATTCATACAGCAGCAGGAGGGCGCTAAAGAAACAAAAACTCATCTAAACTTCATCTGTAGAAGACAAGTAAACAGGAAGTAACTGCATGTCTTCTAGAGATCGCTAACCATGACTTTTACATCCAGATAAACACTTTTCAAGACAATAAATACACGATTGAGATAATTAATGCATGTATTGACTGAATTTGCGTCTGAATAGCGCTGGCTCCGTGGGCGTGGCCGCATTAGCAGATAATGAGCTGAATCACGGATTTCTGACATGGCTCTCTTTTCATACAGATTACATAAACAAAGAAGGTTTGTTTTCGATTTGACTTACATGATTTAAAACCTGACATCTTAACGTTTTTTTAGACATAAGTGTAATTTTTTTGTCATTAGTATTCACTAAGTTACAGTTCATTTTCTGAGAACTATCAGATTGGAGTTCGTTCAGAGGGAGAGGAGAGATCACGCATCATGTTAGTTTTCTTTATTTTACAAAAAGCACAACATTCTGTTTTTACTCTGAGTGTACACAAATGAAAGAAGATATTCCACAGATTAAAATGGTGTATAACTCTTAATTGTATGTGCAACATTGACTGAGTATTTTGAGTCTCTTTCACACTGATAAGAAAAAAACCACGGTGGTATCGCCGGCGATACCGTCAGACCTCAGAGTGTTAATTAGCTGATAAGAGTGTGGCACCAGGTGTCTTCAATATTGAACCTTTTCACAATATTCTAATTCATAGAATTTGGGATTTTCCTTAGTTGTCAGTTATAATCATCAAAATTAAATAAACATTTGAAATATATCAGTCTATGTGTAATGAATGAATATAATATACAAGTTTCACTTTTTTAATGGAATTAGTGAAATAAATCAACTTTTTGATGATATTCTAATTATATGACCAGCACCTGTATATGCAAAAAAAAAAAAAAAAACTTTATTAACGGAGGATTAACCAGAACTCAGCATAAGCGTTAACGAGAACTGACAAATGAGAACTGAAACAGGCATATAAATACTAGGAGCAAACATAATTGGATAAACACAGGTGAACTAGAGTAACTATAGTAACAAACAAGAGGGTAATGAGTAACCTAGGAGCCAAAAGAGAACAGGCAAATGGGAACAATGCAGACAGTCAAAAGTGTGTCCATGTGACACACTCATTATTACATATTTATTTGAGAGTTTTATGTATTATATAGTGTTATCCCCAGGCTCACCTGTTATCCAGCAAACATGAGAAGTGACTGTATCACCTAATGTTTTTTTATATATTCGGTGGAATTTGTTATTTGTTTTGAAGCTGAATAAGGTATTTGGCTTTGGGCACATCCCTATGCTAGCTGTTACAAGTGGAGATGGCCTGTGGAATAAAACTGTTCTTGTGGCTGGATGTTCTAGTGCACAGAAAACTATAGCATGTGCCTGAGGGCAGAAGTGCAAATGTGTCCTACAGTGGGTGAGATATATATGATGATGTTACCTGCCCGTTTCTTCAGTCTGGAGATTCTGGAGGTTGGACAGGTGCATACCAATTGTCATCTAAGCTGTCCTAACAGTATATTGTAGTGTGAAGGAGATCGAGAAAGCAAATGGCAGTCATAATCCATCCAGTGCCATTTTTACTTTCTGGCCTTTTTCTTACTGGATGTCCTTTCTACACTTTCCAGCCAGTGTGTTTTATGGTTTTCTAATATAGTACAGCTCATTAGGCTGTATGCTGCTATTAGTTTTGTCCTTAAGATACTATACTCTGTCATTTGACTAATTAAACAGAGAGATTAGGCTCATAACAATAAAAACACTGAAAGATGATGAGAGATCTGAATATGTTATCCTGTAATCTACCATGCTATTTCAAAGACTTGAGTGCAAATCATATCTACCTAATGTTTCCCCTCATAATCTACCATTGATGATGTACAAAGCCAAACTCCCACAGCTGTACAATCGAGGTCTTTTTATTGATGATATGATCATGGTTGTTTCCGTGCAGATAAGTGGAATTATTATAAATATGGAACAGTGTAGGTATCTATCTGCAGTACTACCTTGTGCATCGGTGAGTCTGAAATTATATTCTGCCATTCAGGTCCCAACAGATTACTTATTGTGTGGAAATGGTATTTCTGTTTCTCTATTAATGTAAACATGTTTTTGTGATGTAATGTGCCTTTTTGTAAATAGTACAGTACATGTCATTGCAGCTGTGCAATTAAATAATTAACTAGTTTGTCTGCCTGGAGCTGTACCCTGATGCAATATGTTGAGTTTTTAACTCAGACTGAAGCAGAACTGACATGTTCGTGCTATGCTCTGACAGGAGGCGGAGCATTTATCAATGTTTCCCCTGCTGTCAGAACCAGCAAGCACACTGCAAGTCATGCAGACTTAAGAGTTTTTCCATTCGTTTTCCTGGCTGCATGTCAAGGGTATGAACAGGCCATAAGGTCAAGGCTCCTGCAGTTACATGCGGTAGGGTTGAAAAGTCTGAGACCACATTGAAAATCTGGAATTTTTATTTATTCCTGGAGAAAAAACAACAGTAACAAAATGTATCATGGTTTCTACAAAAATATTAAGCAGCACAATTGTTTTCAGCATTGATGTGCACCAAATCAGCATGTTAGAATGATTACTGAATGATCACGTGACACTGAAGACTAGAGTAATGGCTGATAATATTCAGCTGTGCTATCACAGGAATAAATTACATTTTAAAATATATTCAAATAGGAAACAGTTCTTCTAAACAGTAATACAATTTCACAATATTACTTGTTCTTACTGTATTTTTTTTTTATCAAATAAATCCAGCCTTGGTGAGCATAAGAGACTTCTTTCAGAAACATTCAAAAATCCACCCAAAATGATGGTGTATTTCAACTCATCTTTTCACTTACAAAAATATTTCTCTCTGCATTTTTTTTTCTCAAATTTTCTCTTGCCACCAGTTCACACTCTCACACACGTTCTTGTCACACTTCGACATTTGGTGCAGTTTCACTCTGTGCCACTGACAGACTGGATCTCTCTTGCACTTATGCCCAGTGTAGCACCTCAATGTAAATGTGTAGAAGGAAGCAAGCTCAGGTGGCGGATGTATTGAAAATGGACCACTTGTGAATGGAATAAAAGTTTACTTAAACTTATAAAATATCCACCCTGTGGCCAGCCTGTCGATATCACAACTTTTTTCGTCCTTCAAATCATTTTTAGCAGGCATAGTTATAATGCTTAAATTTAAGATCAGAAGTAACACAATGAAAATCTGTCTGTCTGTCTACTGTCTGTCTGTCTACTGTTTGTCTGTCTGTCTGTCTACTGTCTGTCTGTCTGTCTGTCTACTGTCTGTCTGTCTGTCTGTCTAATGTCTGTCTACTGTCTGTCTGTCTGTCTAATGTCTGTCTACTGTCTGTCTGTCTGTCTAATGTCTGTCTACTGTCTGTCTGTCTGTCTGTCTAATGTCTGTCTGTCTGTCTGTCTAATGTCTGTCTGTCTGTCTGTCTAATGTCTGTCTGTCTGTCTAATGTCTGTCTGTCTGTCTATAATACAATACACTACTGTTTAAAAGACAGGGATTAGTGTGATTTTTTTTTTTTTTTTTGTAAAGTTTTTTAAAAAGGTCTTTTTTTTTTCAGGATACTTTGATGAATAGAAAGATTCAAAAGAACAGCATTTATCCAAAAGAGAATGCTTTTGTAATATTAAAAATGTCTGCACTGTCATTCTTGATCAATTTAATGCATCCTTGCTGAATCAAAGTATTAATTTCTTTCAAACATTTGAATGGTAGTACATAATGTTACGAAAGCTTTCTATTTCAGATAAATGCTGTTCTTTCGAGCTTTCAATTAATCAAAGAATGATTCCCAGATTCCCATGTTTCCCAGACAACAAAATAGTTAGAATTTGCCCTGTTCATGCAATTCAAAGAGTTTACACACCCCTATATATATATATATACAGTGGGTACGGAAAGTATTCAGACCCTCTTAAATTTTTCACTCTTTGTTATATTGCAGCCATCTGCTAAAATCATTTAAGTTCACTTTTTTCCTCATAATTGTACACACAGCACCTCATATTGACAGAAAAACACAGAATTGTTGACATTTTCGCAGATTTATTAAAAAAGAAAAACTGAATTATCACATGGTCCTAAGTATTCAGACCCTTTGCTGTGACACTCATACATTTAACTCAGGTGCTGTCCATTTCTTCTGATCATCCTTGAGATGGTTCTACACCTTCATTTGAGTCCAGCTGTGTTTGATTATACTGACTGGACTTGATTAGGAAAGCCACACACCTGTCTATATAAGACCTTAAAGCTCACAGTGCATGTCAGAGCAAATGAGAATCATGAGGTCAAAGGAACTGCCTGAAGAGCTCAGAGACAGAATTGTGGCAAGGCACAGATCTGGCCAAGGTTACAAAAAAAAAAAAATCTGCTGCACTTAAGGTTCCTAAGAGCACAGTGGCCTCCATAATCCTTAAATGGAAGAAGCTTGGGATGACCAGAACCCTTCCTAGAGCTGGCCGTCCGGCCAAACTGAGCTATCGGGGGAGAAGAGCCTTGGTGAGAGAGGTAAAGAAGAACCCAAAGATCACTGTGGCTGAGCTACAGAGATGCAGTCGGGAGATGGGAGAAAGTTGTAGAAAGTCAACCATCACTGCAGCCCTCCACCAGTCGGAGCTTTATGGCAGAGTGGCCCGACGGAAGCCTCTCCTCAGTGCAAGACACATGGAAGCCCGCATGGAGTTGCCAAGATGGTGAGAAATAAGATTCTCTGGTCTGATGAGACCAAGATAGAACTTTTTGGCCTTAATTCTAAGCGGTATATGTGGAGAAAACCAGGCACTGCTCATCACCTGTCCAATACAGTCCCAACAGTGAAGCATGGTGGTGGCAGCATCATGCTGTTTTTCAGCTGCAGGGACAGGACGACTGGTTGCAATCGAGGGAAAGATGAATGCGGCCAAGTACAGGGATATCCTGAATGAAAACCTTCTCCGGAGTGCTCAGGACCTCAAACTGTGCTGAAGGTTTACCTTCCAACAAGACAATGACCTTAATCACGCAGCTAAAATAATGGAGTGGGTTCACAACAACTCCGTGACTGTTCTTGAATGGCCCAGCCAGAACCCTGACTTAAACCCAATTGAGCATCTCTGGAGAGACCTAAAAATGGCTGTCCACCAACATTTACCATCCAACCTGACAGAACTGGAGAGGATCTGCAAGGAAGAATGGCAGAGGATACCAAAATCCAGGTGTGAAAAAACTTGTTGGTCTTTCCCAAAAAGACTCATGGCTGTATTAGATCAAAAGGGTGCTTCTACTAAATACTGAGCAAAGGGTCTGAATACTTAGGACCATGTGATATTTCAGTTTTTCTTTTTTAATAAATTTGCAAAAATGTCAATTCTGTGTTTTTCTGTCTGTGTGTACATTAATGAGGAAAAAAATGAACTTAAATGATTTTAGCAAATGGCTGCAATATAACAAAGACTGAAAAATTTAAGGGGGTCTGAATACTTTCCGTACCCACTGTATATATTGTAGAATTTATTTAAAAAATAAAAAAATTAAAAAAAAAAACACACAGACACACACACACACACATGGACTTTTGCTTTTCTGGTTTTGCAAAGATTTTCAATTTGGTTAATAATAATGCAATGCATTTTATTTAACGGCACCTTTCATAACACCCAAGGTCATTTTCCTTACAAGCTAACAAAACTATAATATAAAAAAGAATAAAAATAAATAAATAAATAAATGAATAACAATGAACAAATCCCATTAGCATCACAGAATACAACCACTTATCACAGAATACAACCACTTAACAACACACATGTGTCATAGATATAGTAGAATACAGTACAGGCTAATAATTAAAAAAAAGCCTGTGTAAAAAGGTAGCTCTTAAGACATGATTTTAAAGAATGTCACTTTTACGAATATCGAGAGGGAGAGAGTTCCATTGGCGAGGGGTCACATGGCTAAAAGTTCTGGCTCTTATGGTAGTTAAGTGTATAAATCCTGGAGTGTGTGAAGGGGTGTAAATATGAAGAAGATCAGTAAGGTATGGAGGAGCGAGGTTGTGAAGTGCCTTGAATGTGAGAAGCAGAATTTTGAAATTAATGTGATACTTCACTGGAAGCCAGTGTAGGCACTGAAGAATTGGTGAAATGTGCACAATAGAAGGAATTCTAGTAAGAACATGAGACGCAGAGTTCTGAACCAACTGAAGTTTATAGAGAAGTTTAGAAGGAAGACCAGTAATAAGAGCGTTGCAATAATCAATACGTGAAGTAACCAGTGCATGGATGAGGATTGCAGTGTTGTTCATTGTGAGGGAAGGACCAATGAATTGACATAAGTGACATTTTTGAAAATAAGGCATTTCAATAACTGAATAATAATACATTTTTCAATTCCATTAAAGTGAAATTACTGAACCTAAACATAGGAGCCTGGTACAAAATGCTTATTTAAAAGAAAACATGTCATATGGACTTGGAAGTTTTTGCATCTGAGCTCTTCATATATATTAATTTAAGTGAAAATGTTGTGTAATGTTGATCATCCATCTTATTTTCTCTTTCCGTTGTAGCTGTTTAAAGAAGAGCTGACCCAGGTGAAGGAAGGAATGAAACACATAAATGACCTGGCCCATCAGCTGGCCATATCTGACGTGCACTTGTCTATGGACAACGCCAGAGCCTTGGAGCACCTCAACAACAGATGGAAACTTCTGCAGGTAGTGAAATCACACCATCCTTATCTCATCCTTACCTGCCCACCATAACTAATGGACCCCTATGGAGATCATACAGTACACCGGTCACCGTTAGCAGCGCTGGCTCCAGCCAACTAAGTTTGCGCATATACACTATGAAAAACGGATCTTAGAAGATGGAATATAATACACTGGTCCTGCCTGGCTGGGAGCGGTGATGGCTCCATTATCATCGGTCACGGGGAGTGCCTTTTGTCTACATGCTCATGGGAAAACAAAGGCCTTTCCAACGAGAAAATAGAGAAGATGTAAAATGAAATTGAGTGTTTCGATTGCATCTGGTTGTTTTATGTGTTATATGAGCTTAAGACAGCCGGAACGAGATGCAGGAAGAATGAAAAGTACACTTGAGTGTGTGGGAGTGTGTGAATCCAGTTATTGAAAAATATGAAATGCATATCTGCAGCAGTTTGGGTGTGTTTAATGTGAGAGGAAACTTGCAGGACTACTGTCTGTGAGCATTTTTCGTTTTGTTTGTTGTATGAATGCCATAAGAAATGCTGTGTTGAAGAATCCTTGGCTTTTAATGCTCAGATGTTCATATGTTTGTTAGGGCTGTCAATCGATTAAAATGATTGTAATATATTGATATATTGTCCATTGTTTACGTGAGATTTTGCCTGAATGATATGCTCTCCATCATCATTATTTAAGAAATGATGCACTGTTTAAGTTGTAAAACTGTATACAATCATATACTTTAGACTCTCACAAACAAATAAGCCCACCTTGAAAGTTTATTTTTCCAAATGGTAGTTTTACTTATGATATCCAAGCAGTGCCGTCGGATTTTGTGACATCTTGAGGAGGCATATTCTCCAGCCATTGTCATTGTAGTAAATCTTGATGGAGAAATCTTTTAGCCAATGCCAAGATGATTCCAAGAATGTGTGTGCTGTTTATCTTCCGCATATGCACAATAGAGGCATGTTTATGATTATATACATTCAGAAATCAGAGCTCGTATGACAGGTGCACCTGTCACTAGTCACATCACTGTTATTCTTCTGCATCCCAGACCGCGCTGTTTTTCCATTCATTGTTTTTGGAGAGTACATGATGTCTTTTGCCTGAATGATTGGCCATTTGGTGTGGTTTTTGTCTATTTATAGCCTCCAAACGATTGCTTTTGGAGGCCAATTGCTGTCTGAATCGGCCAGCAATATAGCAACTGTTTACAGAGCCAAGCGATGTAGGTTTAGTATATGTGCTACATGTAAAAGTAATTTTAATAGCTTTCTCTAGCCATCAGATCATTTTGTTACCAATTGGGCTTTGGAGCTCCTAAGTGGCCATTTTTGGAAAAGGTACTAGCCAGGTACTACATTTATTTGATCAAAAATACAGTAAATACTGACATAATGTGAAATGTTACAGTTTAAAGGTGACGTAGAACATCTTTTTAAAAGATGTGCTATAAGTCTAAGATGTACCCTGAATGTGTCTGTGAAGTTTCAGCTCAAAATACCCCATAGTTTTTGTTTTTTTGATTAATTTTTTTAACTGCCTATTTTGGGGCATCATTAAATATGAGCCGATTTAGGCTGCAGCCCCTTTAAATGCTCACGCTCCCCGCCCACGGAGCTCACGCTTGCCTTTAACATTGCATAAACAAAGTTCACACAGCTAATACAACCCTCAAAATGGATCTTTACAAAGTGTTTGTCATGCAGCATGTCTAATCGCGTAAGTATAGTATTTATTTGGATGTTTACATTTGATTCTGAATGAGTTTGAGGCTGTGCTCCATAGCTAACTACACTGTTGGAGAGATTTATAAAGAATGAAGTTGTGTTTATGAATTATACAGACTGGAAGTGTTTAAAAAATGAAAATAACGACAGTCTTATCTCCGTGAATACAGTAAGAAACGATGGTAAGGCCATCCTTAAAAATATTCTTGTTTGCTGTAACCCGACCGACCCTGTCAGTTTAGGGCCGACTCAAATTTACAACCGACTTGCCGGTTGTAAATTTGCGTTAAGACCGACCAATTTTTGTTTTACTCTTCAAACAACTAATACAAAAGCAATAAAATAATATTAATTATATTTTAGTAAGTATTGTAAATATATAAATAGCCTAGGCCTACATACAAACGAAGGCTACCTTCTTTCTTTTAAATAAAAACCGTCATCTATGTTTACATTATTGATTATTGGAATTATTGGTTAATGGATGTCACACTATGGCCGGTGCGTTCGCTTCGTCTCAACCCGTTGAGAGACGAGACGTGCTGACAGATAAAATAATTACATGATTGTGATAGCCTACGTATATTTGTCTGATTTCTTCAAGCCGTCGTATTTACCATGTGTATTATGGTAATAGCACGCATAGTCTTGGTGATCAGAATCCACATCGGATCACAAACATAAGTTATTTAAAACACTTGCTGCTGTCTGAAAGTTAGTTTTGAGCTAAAATGATATTAAAAGTCTTTAATGCTGGTGTTAGCTGGTAACCTACATGTAATCATCGGCACCTCCGTCTCCACACACAGATAAACTCCACCTTTGCTCGTAACCACTCCCTCCTCAAGCCCGAGCTGGCCCGCTTTGGACCAAATTATTCGGCGGGCGGAAAAACCCGGGCCGTTGGCCCCGAGGAAGCCCCGATGAGGCACGATCAAGCCCCGGAAGTGACAGTGGAAACGCGACTGGCCCTGGCACGCACTAGCACGCCCGCTTTAGGCCTGACAGTGGAAACCCGAGGCACGGGTTGAAAGACCCAGTCAGTGACGTCACGATATGCTAATTTGTTTAAATTCCTACCTACGTAATCACCATCACCAAAATTTAACTTTTTTTTTACATTGAAACTTGAAAAAATATATATAGACCGACCTACCGACTCTTTTTTTTTTTTTATTTTTTATTTTTTTTATTTTTTTTTTTTTTTACTGTTACTGCAAACCAAAATATTTTTAAGGATGGCCTAACTTTAACCACATTTAACAGTACATTAGCAACATGCTAACGAAAAATTTAGAAAGACAATTTACAAATATCACTAAAAATATCATGATATCATGGATCATGTCAGTTATTATTGCTCCATCTGCCATTTTTCGCTATTGTCCTTGCTTGCTTACCTAGTCTGATGATTCAGCTGTGCACATGCAGACGTCCTGCCTTTGTCTAATATGCCTTGAACATGAGCTGGCATATGCAAATATTGGGGTTGTACATAATAATGATCCCGATTGTTACGTAACAGTCGGTGTTATGTTGAGATTCGCCTGTTCTTCAGAGGTCTTTTAAACAAATGAGATTTATATAAGAAGGAGGAACGAACGGTGTTTGAGACTCACTGTATGCCATTTCCATGTACTGAACTCTTGTTATTTAACTATACTAAGGTAAATTAAATGTTTAATTCTAGGGCACCTTTAAAATAAGTATTTTCTTTTTTAATACATTTTAATGTAATTTATACCTGTGATATCTTTACTATAAATTTCTTTGTCGTCACTTTACCATTAGAAATGTCTGTCTTTACACGGGACAGTATTATCTTTGTGTTATTGCAAAGCAGTGTTGGTTGTCCTTGAAATGCCCCCCAGAAACAGAGAGAATACAGGAAGAGAGTGAGGGAAAGAAAATATTTCATGCTTGAGTGGATTTGCTGGCCTTTGTATATGTCAGTGTTTTGACATCCTCTGAATGATTTACATTGTAAATAACTCAGAATTAGGTAGTCCACCTTTCCCCAGAGACATCTGGTTGGTGGTGACAACGACAGACGCTGATTACTCTTGGGAAACTTCTTGTGCAACACCCTCACCATTTTCCTTATAACTTGCTCACAGGCTTTCCAGAGCATTTATCTCAGTCACTGCTCATCTATTCAGTCTGTATTCTTCAAAAACTGATTGGAGGCAGCAGACTGGTACTGGTCCATTTATAGAAAAACTTGAAGGGACCCCAAAATGAAAATTTTGTCATTATTTGCTCACTGCCATGCTGTTATAAACCCATCTGACATTCTGAACCATTTGTGAACCATTCTATTACACAATCAGAGAACTCTTATTTAGTATGTAAAGTAATTCACTCTTCTTTCTCCCTTTTTACTCAAGGGGTCTATTGAAGAACGTCTAAAACAATTGCAAGATGCCCACAGAGATTTTGGCCCCGGATCACAGCACTTCCTTTCCAGTAAGTGTGGTATAACTCATTTGAAGCTGTAGAGAGTGAGGAATGGTTGATGGAGCTCACTGGAGTGGGGTTTTCAAGTGGACCTGGTGAACTGTATCTTTATTAATTGTCACTGTCACATTAGATATGTCCGGTGAAACATTGAAGGACAAAGACAGTCCCTGCTACAAATGTATTATGTGATACTCAAGATCAGACTCCGGGGCCAGTCTGGTGTCCAAGACCATATTTACATGGTCTTGGTCTTGTCATGGACTTGAGAGCATTTAGACTCAGATTCTTTGCTCAGATCTTTACTTGGACTCAACCTACGCACACAGTTCAGTTATAAATGAGAATGGCTCTCTCAAATTTTCAGGACTCATAATGGAATTTTAAAGGTGCACTCAGTCATGTTTGGCTTATTAAAACGTTAAAAAGTTTCTGCATAAATAAATGAAAAGAAATTTAGAGAAATATCATTAATGTGATCTATACAAATGAAATGCAGAATCCAGACATAAAAGTATTCTAGAAAAGGCTGTATTAGTAGTGTATCAACACAAACCACCAACAATGCACAAACAATTATTGAGATTGAATCCAAGAATGTCCATAATGGATGCATACAGTATGAGACAACATAAAAAAAAAAGAAAACATAAGTTACATCCCAAATGATGCACTATACACTATGTACTTATGCATTACTCATCCGCGTAGTTTGTGAATTTTATAAGGTTATTTTGTCATTTAAAGTCGGCATGAAATCAAAATTGACAACTCTTATTTTTTATGGAATATTGTAGTATTTATTTTTAATAATTTATCCGTGCACTTCATTTATTTTATTTTTTTTAATTCATGTGCCCTCGTAATCTTTAATCAAAAACATTAACCTCCCCTCCCCCCTCAAAACAACTCATCGTCTCTTCCTGTCACATGCCATGGCGCAAGGGCGGAGCTATCTGGAACTGCCAGCAGATCCAATGACATAAGGGGAAAATGCTGGTGTACAGTAGCCTCAAACATTGAAAGGAACCTGATGGAGGACATGCTCAGTCAGTCAGGCTGCGTGTCCACTGGAGCAGAGTAAGCGACCAGAGCGTTTTTAGATTAATTTCTATGGAAGTTGAGTGTCACGCTTAACTTACACGCGAGCGTGAGGCTCAACTTCCATATGAATGAACCAAAAACGCTCGCTCAGCATCTATGTTGCGCACTCTCTCGCTGTTTAGTGAGTCCTGTGGAGAGAAATCCCCCACTGACTGCAAACGGGTATTCAGATCTGCCTCCATTTTGTTAGCAACGCCCAACTTTCAACGATCCAATCAATTCCTGAAGGACGAAATCAAGTCCCACCCTCTCTTTTCAGATGCCGTTTCACTCGGATAGACGTCACAGTAGAGAAGAAAAGACAATCACAATTTCTGCTTCATGCCGACTTTAACATCAGAGTCTGATAGCCCCCCCCCCCTCGACTACGTAATTAAAGCTGCGACAGTTGAGTGCATAAAGTGTCCAACATTCCACACTTTTGCTGCGTCCCAATTCGCCAACTTATACTACGTCATAAAAGTATGTACTGTTTTTGTAAAGAAAAAGTGTGTAGCAGAAGAGTATGCAAGCTTTGGGACATACTACCTTGTCATAACTGCGTCTTTAACGGACGTTCTGTTGCTTAGTTACGCAACCTGTAACTGTTTAAACTACCCTGTCAATCATCTTGTCACAGTTAAAATCCTTTATTTAATTAAATTTAATTTCGTACCATTTCGGAGAGAAATGTAGTCACACGTTGATCTGCCAGTCATGGGTCTTTCATGCAATAACTCTCCTCATCTTTGCATAATGATGCATTTAAAAGTTAATGATCAAACGCATCGTTATAAAAGTTCACAAATGTCACAGTCACATGGACTTTCAGTTTGTTTGTTTGCATTGTCACGTGTTCCTTTGTTCTGTTTCCCGCCACATTCAGTCACCATGGACACTCATTGGACCACGCCCCCTTGTTAACCTGTTTAGCTTGTTTGTGTCAGTGTATTTAAGTTCCTGTCTGTGTTCAGTTGTTTGTGTTTGGATTTGTTTGGTGTATGCTCTACTCTGGATTCTGTGTTTCTCCCTGTGGATTATCTAGTAAAGACTTATTATACGTTACTCTTCCTCGCCGTGTGTTTGATATACCAGCATCCGTAACAACAATACTGTTGCAGATTAAATATAATGTGGATAACATTTAATAAATATCTTTTCGTCAGGTTATACTGATTATTAAACATTCAAGCCCCTTTATCTTAACCGCTCTGCTTAACCGTCAGTCTCGCACATCCGTCATTTTTGTAGTTTTTTAACACTTTTTACTCTTATTTGTAGTTCTAATCGAATCCTCGTCCACAGCGTAATGTGTTATGAGCAATATTAGCCGTTAGAAGGGTGCACGGATCTGCACTTCAAATTCTAACTGGAAAAAGTAGACCATCCGGGTATCTTTGGAATACTCATTTCAACATACTACAATTTGGGACATACTAATTATTTTTTCGAATACTATTTAGGACGGATAGTATGCAAATTGGGACGCAGCATTTGTTTTTTCTGTTAATTTAGTACATCATCCGGCTATTTAAAGTGTACTTTTTCTTTTTGGAATTTTCAGTGTGAACACGCTACTTGCAATATTTATACTTAAAAACGTCATAGAATAGTGCATAAGTACGCAAATTGGGATGCACCTATGGTCAAAAAAGAACAAACTTCATACATCCAGGGCAGTAGGTGGCAGTATAAGTTCCAGAATGACAGGTAGTCTGTTGCGGTGTCTCATTTCGAAGGCCGCATCCTCCGGAGGTCACATCTGAAGGATGCATATGTCATTGAGGTGGTCTCATTTAAGAAAAGTAACTGTCAGATTGCAAAGTAAGAATGAAATTACAGTATTTTACACCTCACGAGGAATAACAGTCAATTTTATTATGGTTACTTTTCTTAAATAAGACATCCTTGATGTATGCAGACTTCAAATGCAACCTCTGGAGGATGCAGCTTATTTCTTGGATAAATACGATCCATTCCAGATAAAAGTTAACAAAAACTTGTTAACCAGTTTTGGCGATTATTAGTTAATTATTCAAAATAGTCAAAATAAAATCAATTTAAAATGTCAGTGTTTCAGTATATCAGTAATGGTGATGTATTTTGTGGCACTCTATTTTGTGATTTCACTGGAACAGAGTAAGGATAGAGAAATAAAGAAGTATAGTTTACTTATGAAAGCCATATGCGGAGGTGGCGTCCTGTCCTCACTTGTTTCACCACTGACTAGAGGGAAGGATAAAACTTGTAACGTTACATAAACTGAGAATTTAAGTGTGCTGATATCTAATTCCTTTTAAAGTGTAAAAGCAGCTGAAAAGAAAGACGGGGTGAAAGCTCCCTAAATGACCTCACTGTCTATAGCTCTCAGTTTTTACAATTGTATATCATAGCACAGCAGCGTTTGACCTTAGAAGTTCCACATAAAGAAGTTTACACAGCTCCACTTACAGAAAAGCTTTTCTGAACACTTTTGAGGTGCAACTGTTGTTTAATAGCCTCTCCGTGTGGAAGCAGTATGCTTGAAGGACCTTGAGCTGTGCCGTTTGAGATTTTCAAAATAGCTTTTCATGCTCGACATGTCTGTCTGATTGATATTGCCCTCTTTCTTCCTTTGTCACTCCAGGCTCTGTGCAGATTCCTTGGGAACGTGCCATATCCCCCAACAAAGTGCCATACTATATCAAGTAAGTCCAGCCGTAAACCATCAGAGTGTCAGAATGAGAAAGACAGTGAAAAACTATGAGATGGGCATGTCAGATTATCAGGAATAGAAAGAAAACTCAATTACTGATCCCTGGTGCAGAAGATTATTGCACAGAGATTAAAAAAGAAAACAACATTTCAGCTCTGGCATTCCTTTTGTAATGCAGCCCAGCCCATTTTTAATAATTTGAGTTCATTTGAGTCCCAACAGAGTCTGTGTTGGATGGGGATTGCAGAGGTTAACATCCTCAGTCGAGAGAAAAGTAATAGTTTGAAAGATTTCCTTTAGCATTCCTTTTCATCTCAGTGGTAGTTCCCTAGAACGTTACCATTTGAAATCTTTATTCATAGCAATCAGTGTTGTTATTATTAACTAAAACTATAAAAAAAAACCTGAAAATAGCATTTATTGGAATCACAGCTACAGCTCAGTTCACTGGCTTAAAAAGTTACGTGCAGAAATTATGTCATAACTGCTGATGGAATTACAATTGGCTGATAGAATGACAAGAACACATTATTAACACTGACGTCAAAGGGAGCAGACAACGAAAAAATCAATTTCATTCCAAATGGTGAGAAGGGACAATATGGGTGGTCTGTGTGAACAAGCCACAGGGTAAAAATTATGCAACAGAAGGTTTTCATGTCACTGGCCAATCAATGTAATCATTAGCGCAGGTAATGATGAGTGAATAAACAGCTGGCCAACTTCCCTCCTCAGTCCCTCTCACTCGTTTATTCGTTCCTATTATTTATTCATCTTATATCTTTATTTCATGGCTGCTGGTGCTATAGTGGCTGCAGAGTGCATGAATACAGGTGGTTGATGCAGTAAAGCATGTAGCACACACGGATTTATCTAGCTCTTATTATCTTATTGGGATGATATTTTGGTGCCTGTATGTAACTGCATATTAAATTAAGTGGTATGTTATAATGTGACTGATAACCACAAGACAAAATGGCATCAGAGTAACACACATGACGCTAAAGTAATACAATAAATAATAGCCAAAAAAAACACAAAACACCCCAATGTACTGATATTAGATAACAATTAGATAAAAACAAATTATTTAAATAAAAATCATATGTGATCTGTCGTGCTGGGACTTCTGTAAAAGTGCTTTTAAGTTTTTATCACAAATTATACACATTTTTTTAGATTTTACTTTCAAAAAATAAAAACAAGTAAAATTTATAGTAAAATTACGTATATTTACAACTACTCACAGTTTTTCAATGCATGCAATTTAAGGATTAGTTCACTTTCAAATGAAAATTAGCCCAAGCTTTACTCACCCTCGAGCTATTCTAGGTGTATATGACTTTCTTCTTTCTGATGAACACAATCGGAGATATATTAATAAATATCCTGATGCATCCGAGCTTTATAATGGCAGTGAACGGGATCGAGTATGAGCTGAAAAAAGTGCCTCCATCCATATCCATCCATCATAAACGTATTCCATGTAGCTCCGGGTGTTAATAAAGGCCTTCTGAAGCGATGTGTTTGTGTAAAAAAAAAAAAATCCATATTTAATAAGTTATGAAGTAAAACATCTAGCTTCCGCCAGACTGCCTTCTGTATTCAACTTATGGAAAAAAGAGAACTGTTAAGCTTTTTCTGTAAGTTGAATAGGGAAGGCGATCTGGCGGAAGATAATTAATTGATAATTTTTTTACACAAACACATCGCTTCGCTTCAGAAGGCCTTTATTAAACCCCCCGGAGCCATGTGGTTTACTTTTATGATAGATGGCTCATACTCATTGATTCTGTTCACAGGATATTTATTAATATTTCTTCGATTGTGTTCATCAGAAAGAAGAAAGTCATATACACATAGAATAGCTTGAGGGTGAGTAATACTTGGGCTAACTTTCATTTGAAAGTGAACTAATCCTTTAAGTAACATACATTTGAACAATTTACAGGTTTTTACTATAGTGATTTTTTTTTAAAGAAAAAAAAAAAGGATTTGAATGTTAAACATTTTTTTTTTTGTATAATACAGTGTACTTAAAAATACAGTTGACCCAAGAATTACGTTTCAGACATAATTTACGCACCCTCATGTCATTCCAAACCCAAATAGCTTTTTTTGTTCTATCACAAAAATTGAGAAACGGTCCCTGTGTGCATCCTTAACCAGTTGCCAAATTTAAATATGCAGATATGAGATAAGTGGACACTTTAGCTTGTCCTTGAAATGTTTTCATCTTGAAATGATGATGCCATTCACAAAATATAAAAGAAATTTCAGAATTAATTAGGTAATATTGTTAACTAAAATCACAGATAGACATTAATAGACATTAATTTTTCATTTTCATTTTAGTTACAGATTGTTTCCATATAGTCTATAGATCAATTTTGTGTTTACAAACAGCGATGATGTTTTTTTGTGGGCGGAGCCTACCTGGTGGCTGCGGTAGCAGTCTGTGGAAGCCATGGAATAAAAGAATAAAAAAGTTAATTTCGAGTTTATATCTCACAATTTTTAGAAGGAAAAACAGAATTGTGAGATATACTTGTTATTTGTCTTTTTTCCTCAGAATTGCGAGTTTATATCCCGCGATTCTGACTTTTTTCCCTCAGAATTGTGATATAAACTCACAATTGCGAGTTATAAAGTCTGAACTTGGAGATATAAACACACAAATGCAAGAAAAAATTCAGAATTGAGAGATTAAAATGTTTTATATTTAAAAGTTATCCGTGTAAAATGTTATAGGTTTATATATTATTTTATTTCGCGTTAATAATAATAATATTATTTCATGCTGTAACTGCTATGTATGTATGTCCCCTCTGAACTGCACATTATGTTTACTTGCTGTTTACATCAAATTCATGCTTTAATAGTAGACTTATCATTGCAGGTTTCATCAGTCCAGTCTTTGACTTACTACATAAACGTCTGCGTTAAGCTTCAAAGGGCGTCTTCAACAATGGTATTTTATAAAATTGAAGACATCCAAAGGCACAACAAAACATTTTTTTCTTATTCTGTGGATTTTGCCCATTTTCCTCCACTTGTTAATGCTGTTTTTCTGCCAACACTATGCGCACATCTGCGAGTGACTTAAATGTGACGTCTGCTCCAAAATTGGTCTATAGTACAGTAAAAATTGCCATCAGCTGTTTGTTGATAGTCTTTTTCTCCCCACATATGTGCATATGTGAACATATTTCACATATTTAGTTTGTAGAATGAAAACATGAATAAATTGTTCAGGTTACTTAAATAGGTTGAACCCACTACTGAGCACGGCATGTGCAAATGAGAGACGGAGGGGAAATGTTTCAGTCCATAATGACTAAAATTTGCATTTGTGCATAGAAGAAGCAAAGTCATGTGAGTTTGGAGTGTCATGAGGGTAATAAATAATGAAAGAATGAGTGACAGAATTTTCATTTTTGGGTGAACTGTTTCTTTAATGTTTCTCACACATGTGTTCTCCCTCTTCTCTCGATGTTTTTCTATTTTTGGCTTCACTACTCTGCTCTTATTTCTCTCTCTTTCTCTCCCTTTTATAGCCATCAGGCTCAGACAACCTGCTGGGACCATCCAAAGATGACTGAATTATACCAGGCTCTGGGTAAGGCAATTAAACACAATTAAACTCTGCTCCTATATCTTCTATGTGTCTACTTCCCACTGGGGAACCGTGATGTGGACACACACAAGCTCAAATACACCAACTAGAAGATGGTCTCACACTGAGCTCGATTTCTTTACCTGGACCTCTAATTATAACCTAATATTTCATCCCACCCCAGAAATGTCGACAGCTTTCTCGTTAACCCGAGGGCAGCTGGGCCAACCGTACAACCATAGCTTCGAATTAATCATGATTAAAGGGCGTTTACTGTGTGTGCTAATCTGATGCGATGTGACGCTAGTAGTCTAAACACACCGGCATGGCATGAGCATAAACATCTCAACCCCACTGAAGTGACACATTGCTTTCTGTCTCTGTTTGCTAATTCCTTTGCAAATTTTTTTCTCTTTCCTTATGTTATTCTCTCTTTTTGCTGTTCTCTCACAGCGGACCTGAATAACATCAAGTTCTCTGCATACCGGACGGCCATGAAGCTGAGGCACGTGCAGAAGGCTTTAAGATGTATGTAAAAAGCAGCACCCCCATTGGTTTGCCCTTTTCCTCTCCTGCTCTCTGAGCCCACGTTATTGATTATTCATGTACAGGGTCGGCCCTGCTGTGAGCTTCTGATCTGTCTTTTTCATTAGGGCCTACTGATTTTTATGCAGCTTAATTAAGCCTAATAATTGGTGTGATTGTTCTTCTTCGGGGGTGGTAATTAAGAAATCTGCATGAGGAATTATCCACAGTTCCCCATGTGAAACGCTTTACGGGTGGATGTTTATCTGCCACTGTCCAGACAGGAGCTCTCTCTCGTCGGCAGTTCCCTTGTTTCCTTCAGCCCCTCCACTGTGTACTTAATATAAATATACACATATTTGTGATTCATATGTGTCTTGCAAAAGATTTTATTTCTTCAGAATGCCCTGCTACTTTTGAATGTCAGTCTTCTTCTTTGTGGAGAGTTTTGAACAGGATAAATGGATCCTTTTATAGAGCGTATATTTAAGTATATATTTCTATAAAAGTGTATGTAATCAATTAAAAATTGGCTTCTTTTTTAAGCATTAGTAAAATGCATTGTACCATAATTTTTGAAGACATACTTCAGAAAGTTAACAGGGTCGATGGTTTTACAGTTTAATTTGACATTGCAGACTTTTCACTGCTTTTCTTTTTCTTTTTTCAATTCAAAGTAAGAGGCTTAAGAAGTGTGCTCAAGTCAAAACTTAGTAAAGTGATAAAGAGGAGACCTTGAAATGTCTTTGAAATGTCCACTAAAAAATGAAATGACAATGCCATTCACAAAATATAAAAGAAATTTCAGAATTAATATTAGTATTGTTAACTAAAATCACAGATAGACATAAAGCCGCTTTCAGTTTTCATTTTAAAGGTGCCCTAGATTCAAAAATTGAATTTACCTTGGCATAGTTGAATAACAAGAGTTCAGTACATGGAAATGGCATACAGTGAGTCTCAAACTCCATTGTTTCCTCCTCCTTATATAAATCTCATTTTTTTAAAAGACCTCCGAAGAACAGGCGAATCTCAACATAACACAGACTGTTATGTAACAGTCGGGGTGTACGCCCCCAATATTTGCATATGCCAGCCCATGTTCCCAACATTATGAAAGGCATTAGACAAGAGCAGCCAGTATTAACGTCTGGATCTGTACAGAGCTGAATCATCAGATTAGGTAAGCAAGCAAGAACAATAGCGAAAAATGGCAGATGGAGCAATAATAACTGACATGATCCATGATATCATTATATTTTTAGTAATATTTTAGTAATATTTGTAAATTGTCTTTGTTTCGTTAGCATGTTGCTAATGTACTGTTAAATGTGGTTAAAGTTACCATCGTTTCTTACTGTATTCACGGAGACAAGACTGTCGTTATTTTCATTTTTTAAACACTTGCAGTCTGTATAATTCATAAACATAACTTAATTCTTTATAAATCTCTCCAACAGTGTAGCATTAGCCGTTAGCCATGGAGCACAGCCTCAAACTCATTCAGAATCAAATGTAAACATCCAAAGAAATACCACACTTACGCGATTAGACATGTTGCATGACGAACACTTTGTAAAGATCCATTTTGAGGGTTATATTAGCTGTGTGAACTTTGTTTATAGCTGTTCAAGGCAAGCACGAGCTCCGTAGGCGGAGAGCACGAGATTTAAAGGGGCCGCGCTGCATAAATCGTTGCGTTTATAATGATGCCCCAAAATAGGCAGTTAAAAAAATGTATAATAAAAAAAAAACTATGGGGTATTTTGAGCTGAAACGTCACAGACACATTCAGGGGACACCTAAGACTTATATTACATCTTTTGAAAACATGTTCTTGGGCACCTTTAATTTTAGTTATAGATGGTTTTCATTTAGTCTACAGTAACACTAAAATATGCCATCAGCTGTTTGTTGATAGTCTTTTTTTGCCCCCACATATGAACAAATGTGAACATTTTTTCCACATAGGTACCTGTTTATAGAATGATCTTCATAAAGAAGACATGAATAAATTGTTCAGGTTACTTAAAAGGCACAATATGTAAGATTTTTGGATTAAAATATCCAAAAACCACTAGAACAGTGTTATATTTTGTTGACTTTTGTACTTACATTATCCAAAATGTTTCAAAGAAGGTTTAAATCCAGAGAAACAAGCAATTTTAACCAGGACATGGACTATGTCTGTGTGTCGTCTGTCAATGAAGTCATTCCTGCGTTATCCTTCATTTCTGGTTTTATTTAGTAAAAACCATGGAAACACTTAAGATGCTTTAATATATTATATGTTTTATTAGACAAGGGAACAACTATTTGGATACATTTATAGACAGAAAACTAATCATTGTTATATAGCTCAACATGTTTAATCTTATTGTTTTCTTGATTATATTAATATGATATTCTAATATCGATCTAGCTTACTGCAGTGTGCAACAAGTGTCTCATAGCAGCCGCCGAGCACCATAACATCATTTTCAACACACTCAAATGTATCTAATATGGTAAAACAGTGCTGCGTTACCCCATGTACGCTTAACCGGAAGAAGCAGAAGTGCCATCTGTGGCATAATAAAAGTTCTGCTGCTCTCAAGTTGTGTGTTGTGCTCGTCTCTCATTAGCAACCTCTCCAGTGGCCTCGTTCTGCTCGTTCTGCTCTGCTCTGCTTCATACAACAGTAACTTCAATAATCTTGGGCAGAAATCATGTTCATGAATGAGTGCCCAGTTGGATTCTTTTCCCCTGGCTGTGAGGTGAAGATGAAATCTCCCATGATTCAGCACTCAATCTCGGTGTCATCAGGCTACACCTTTGTTTTAAATAGGCAACTTCTAGCAGTGAAAAGTTGCCTTTAAAGGGATAGTTCACCCAAAAATGAAAATTTGATGTTTATCTGCTTACCCCCAGGGCATCCAAGATGTAGGTTAATTTTTTTCTTCAGTAGAACACAAATGATGATTTTTAACTCCAACCGTTGTGGTCTGTCAGCCGTATAATGCGTGTCAATGGGAACTTCGTCTGTAAGAGTAAAAATAACATGCAAAGACAAATCCAAATGAAACCTTTGTGACATGAAACGATACACCACTATGTCCAACTGCCCTCCATATCCGGTGTGTGAGGTCTGAACGCGCTCTGACAACGGAAGTGATGTCTCGCACTCATTGAAGCAAAGAGCAAGAGATCACTTCCATCATCAGAACGCGTTTTTGACCTCACTAACAGGATGTGCAGGGCAGTTGGACATAGTGGTGTTTTAGAGGTAAAAATTATATAAATACTGTTCGGTTTCTCACACAAACCGATCGTTTCATGTCTTAGGACACCAGTATGTCGTCACAAGCCACAGGGTTTAATTTGGATTTGTCTTTGCATGTTTTTTTGACTCTTATAGATGAAGTTCCCACTGACATGCATTATACGACTGACAGACCGCAACGGTTGGAGTTAAAAATCATCATTTGTGTTCTACTGAAGAAACAAAGTCACCTACATCTTGGATGCCCTGGGGGTAAGCAGATACGGAAAGTATTCATAAATTGTTCACTCTTTGTTATATTGCAGCCATTTGCTAAAATCATTTAAGTTAATTTTTTCCTCATTAATGTACACACAGCACTCCATATTGACAGAAAAACACAGAATTGTTGATGTTTTTGCAGATTTATTAAAAAAGAAAAACTGAAATATCACATGGTCCTAATTATTCAGACCCTTTGCTGTGACACTCATATATTTAACTCAGGTGCTGTCCATTTCCTCTGATCATCCTTGAGATGGTTCTACACCTTCATTTGAGTCCAGCTGTGTTTGATTATACTGATTGGAATTGATTAGGAAAGCCACACACCTGTCTATATAAGACCTTAAAGCTCACAGTGCATGTCAGAGCAAATGAGAATCATGAGGTCAAAGGAACTGCCTGAAGAGCTCAGAGACAGAATTGTGGCAAGGCACAGATCTAGCCAAGGTTACAAAAAAATTTCTGCTGCACTTAAGGTTCCTAAGAGCACAGTGGCCTCCATAATCCTTAAATGGAAGACGTTTGGGACGACCAAAACCCTTCCTAGAGCTGGCTGTGCAGCCAAACTGAGCTATCGGGGGAGAAGAGCCTTGGTGAGAGAGGTAAAGAAGAACCCAAAGATCACTGTGGCTGAGCTCCAGAGATGCAGTCGGGAGATGGGAGAAAGTTGTAGAAAGTCAACCATCACTGTGACCCTCCACCAGTCTGGGCTTTATGACAGAGTGGCCTGACGGAAGCCTCTCCTCAGTGCAAGACACATGAAAGCCTGCATGGAGTTTGCCAAGATGGTGAGAAATAAGATTCTCTGGTCTGATGAGACAAAGATAGAACTTTTTGGCCTTAATTCTAAGCGGTATATGTGGAGAAAACCAGGCACTGCTCATCACCTGTCCAATACAGTCCCAACAGTGAAGCATGGTGGTGGCAGCATCATGCTGTTTTTCAGCTGCAGGGACAGGACGACTGGTTGCAATCGAGGGAAAGATGAAAACCTTCTCCAGAGTGCTCAGGACCTCAGACTGGGCCAAAGGTTTACCTTCCAACAAGACAATGACCCTAAGCACACAGCTAAAATAATGGAGTGGCTTCACAACAACTCTGTGACTGTTCTTGAATGGCCCAGCCAGAGCCCTGACTTAAACCCAATTGAGCATCTCTGGAGAGACCTAAAAATGGCTGTCCACCAACGTTTACCATCCAACCTGACAGAACTAGAGAGGATCTGCAAGGAGGAATGGCAGAGGATCCCCAAATCCAGGTGTGAAAAACTTGTTGCATCTTTCCCAAAAAGACTCATGGCTGTATTAGATCAAAAGGGTGCTTCTACTAAATACTGAGCAAAGGGTCTGAATACTTAGGACCATGTGATATTTCAGTTTTTCTTTTTTAATAAATCTGCAAAAATGACAACAATTCTGTGTTTTTCTGTCAGTATGGGTGCTGTGTGTACATTAATGAGGGAAAAAAATAACTTAAATGATTGTAGCAAATGGCTGCAATATAACAAAGAGTGAAAAATTTAAGGGGGTCTGAATAATTTGCGTACCCACTGTAAACATCAAATTTTAATTTTTGGGTGAACTATCCCTTTAAGTAGGTTGAACCCACTGCATTTTAGTGTCTCTCAGGACAGCATCTACTGCTTGCTTGCATCTGTTTTCTCTCTCTCTCTCTTCCATTCTCTCTCTTTACTCTCAGTGCACCTCATGGTTTGCTAGTCCATGTCATTAGCCGAATTGCTATAGAAATGGTGATGATGATTGAGGATGGCTGTATAAAAAGAGCATCAACAAAAAGCCTGTTAGTGTCTCTGTCTACCCATCTAACCCTGAAAGCACCGTGGCCTCTCTGCTTCCATGTTTCAGCTCATTATCCAATTAGGATGACATCAGCATACATCCTTAACCCTATACCCTCACTGCTGCGCTAGAGATGGCCAGAGAAAATGATGTTAGAGCAGTCAAATCCAATTAGTTAACACTCCAGATGGAGTAATAAGCATCTGGCCTATATGTATGTGTGTTTTTTTCTAGTGGACCTGTTGAAGCTGAGCAGCGTGGTGGACGTGTTTAGACAGCAGGAGTTGCAGCACACCGAACATGTGATGGATGTGGTCGAGGTCATCCACGCTCTCACTTCCCTGTACGAGAGACTAGAGGAGGAGAGGTCCGTCTTAATCAATATCCCCCTCTGCGTCGACATGTGTCTCAACTGGCTGCTGAACGTTTACGACAGGTACTGACGGTAATGTCACCCACAACCCCTTTGACCTGCTCCCACAAATGATGTCAAACCAACTCTGCACCCTCCTGCTGTCTGCGAGAATTTTACTGGTCAGTCACAGCCTGTGCATAAAGGGCTGTCCTTTTTATGGGATGTAAGGGTCTGTGACTTAATGTTCTTGTTCTATCTGTTAATTAATTCAGAAATACATTAAAAAGTGAAAAACATTTCTGCATTAAAATGAATTTTGAGATTTTTAGGGGGAAAAGTGAAAAAAAAAAAAGTCACATGATACAACTGTTCCGATCAATGTTATTTTTTATATAGCATAGTATTTAATACTCTAAATTAGCTTTTATTGTTATATTTTAGTTTCATTTTAATTTTATTTTTCATTTTTCATTTTTTTTATTTTATTTCATTTTATATTAGTTTTCTATATATTTCTATTTAGTATAAATTTATTTTTACTTCAATTTTAGTAAATTTTATTAATTTTAATACTTGAGCTTGAACTTATTTTATTTCTTTTACTTAACAAGGCTATATTTCTCATTTTTGTTTACTTTTTTAAGTTAAAGTATTAATCTAATATTCATATTTTATTTTATTTCAGCTTTATTTAAATTAACAAAAATAATGCTTTACTAATTTTAGGTTTAGTTAACAATAACAACATTGGTCCTATTGTTATAATTAAGAAATAAATGAAATTCTTGAATCCTCTAATATCAGATAGTCTGACCTTTTTATGACAACACAAGGTTAGTTCATTTTTTAAAATGTGATGATGTGTGACTCCCCAACAACATAATGATTTTTAGGAATTAATCATTTTTAACCTAGAAAAATATATTTTTATGGAAGCCCTGAACTGCATGGTGGGAAAAAAAAACTTATGGTGGGGAGGAAAAAAAGAAAAAGAAAAAAAACGTATCTCGTTATTTTGACATAAGTCATTATTTCGAGATATCAAGTCATTATTTTGATGTAATAAGTCGTTATTACGACATAATATCTCATTATTTCTGATGTGATATGTGATGAAAAAATAGAGAAGAGTGAGCTCGGAAAAAGGTGGATTTGAAACCGCGGTGTTCGCAGTAAAAGCTGGGACTGTGAGCCAACATGCTACTGTTGTGCTACATGACTTCTTTATGTTGAAATAACAAGATATTATGTCGAAATAACAAGTTATGTCGAAATAACGTTATGTTGAAATAACGAGATATTATGTCAAAATAACGACTTATGTCAAAATAATGAGATATGTCAAAATAACGACTTATGTCGAAATAACAAGATATTATGTCGTAATAACAACTTAATATCTCAAAATAACGACTTATGTCAAAATAATGAGATATGTCAAAATAACGACTTATGTCGAAATAACAAGATATTATGTCGTAATAACAACTTAATATCTCAAAATAACGACTTATGTCAAATTAATGAAAAAGTTTTTTTTTTTCCTCCCCACCATAAGTTTTCTTTTCTTTTTTTTTCCACCATGCGGTTCAGGGCTTCCGTAACATTTTTAAACTGTTTTTTTCAAAAGCAGTGATTAAGATGTGTAAGCTCAAATGTATTTAAGGTGTAAGGAAGAAAAAGTTATTATGTTTTATGCAGCACAAATCCTTCATTTGACACTTTTCTTGAAAATTATGTAATATAAGAGTGCCAAATGTAGACACTCTGATTGACCCCTTAAATCTCTTACCAATAGGCAAGCTGTATTCTTGTTTTTCCACAGTTAAGTGAATTAAATCATGACTACAGCAATGAGAAATCACAAGCAGGCAACTAATCAGGCTGTAGGAGTTCAAAGCTCCACTGTTTGACTCTAAATATCACATTCTGGCTCCTTAGCCAACGCAATCCCCCTCCCCCCACCCCCAAAAAAAAAAAAAGAGGGATTTATTTGTTTGTTTTTCATTAACCATCATGATTTTTGTCTCAAATATATACTGTACCAGACTCTTAACTACCTACTGCTAATGACTGAAAATCAGAGCCCTCACCCTGTGAATAATTGGTAGTAATTGCTTTTTTGTTTTGCCACAAACGAATGTGAATAAGAATGAGCAGCATGCATAAGGATGATAATGACAATCTCTCAGTTAAACAAGAAAGCCAAACAAGGTAGGAAATGTTCCCTTTAGTAGCAATACTGAAAGGGTATTTCTTGTTATAGGCAGCAAAATGTGACTTTTTTTTTTAGTACTTCATCAGTTTTCTAAAATATTTTTGGATCTGAACAGCAACCTGTTTGGATTTGCTGGTGAGACCTTGTTCTCAGTGGATCTCACATTCTTCCTGACCTGTTTTAGTCTTTTTTGACATACCTATCTGGTGCAGTAAAGGCAAAAAATGTACCACTATTCAAATATCTGAAAAGTTCACTGCATATATATACTTGCTGCATCACTATTTTGCTCAGCTAGCAGAAC
This sequence comes from Chanodichthys erythropterus, assembly GCF_024489055.1. Lineage (NCBI taxonomy): Eukaryota > Metazoa > Chordata > Actinopteri > Cypriniformes > Xenocyprididae > Chanodichthys > Chanodichthys erythropterus. Next base: position 14,559,208 of record NC_090221.1, on the reverse strand, counting down.
CATTCTCTTGCAGCTTCCTCATTAAAGATTCAGATGGGTTGGAGGATGTTACTCCTCTGGAACTTCATATATTGACCATATATCCTTGGTAGCTTGTTAACGACTGTAGTAGTGAGCCCAGGCAGTTGATGAGATGATTTTTCAAGCCATGGAGAAACATTGAGCTGACTGTACCACATGATGCAGGGCCTTTCAGTACTTTTTAGTGCTGCTTACCTACTACACGATCGTACTAACTAACAGGATCATTTTAATATATATAGAAGAACCTCAGTGAATTTTTGAATGTTGAATTTGTGTTTGTATGTCTTTCAAATTTTTGGAGTGTGTTCTTTTCTCTAGTGGTCGTAATGGTAAGATGCGAGTGCTCTCCTTCAAGACGGGTCTGGTTATTCTATGCAACGCAGACATCCAGGAAAAGTATAAATGTGAGTAACCTCATAACCTTGATGTCTTTGTAGCCAATCACAGACATATCTGATGAGCGTGTGAACTCAAAGCCAATCAGAGGTGTTTACGTATCATACATTTTTTCAGTACTGACTTGGTATCGCGATCAGTACTTTTGGCAACACTAGTACAATCTGCTTGCCCTTCTTTCTTTTGTTCCTTAAGGCCGTGTGTCCACCAAATCATTTTTAGCCAGCTGAAAATGCTAGGCGCTCTGCTTAAAACGTTGTACAGCAAGAATGATGTTCGCCGTTGTATTTGTCCCGCCCCTCCTCCACTCTGATTAAACGGCTGGCTAAAAAGTGACAGTGATGAGTTCAGCGTTTTACTCATAGTTGAACATTCTTCAACTTGAAGCGACCAGTAAAAAACATAGAACGTTCTGCGCTTGTGCGTGAAAAAGAGGCTCAGCGCATGAAGAGGCTCAAAACATGGTCCTCCCATTAAAAACAATTGGAAAAGTGTGCTAGCCGTTGAAGAAATAAAATGCTTTGGTGGACACACGGCCTAACTCTACCTCTACCTAACTCTAACTCTGTTTTTCTGTGAAGTCTCTTGCGCTTACCAGGGCTGCATTTATTTGATTAAAAGTACATTAAAAACAAGCATATTGTAAAATATTATTACAATTTTAAATAATTGTTTTCTATTTGAATATATTTTAAAATGTAATTTATTCCTGTGATATAAAGCTGAATTTCTTTGTAGTCAATTACTTAAGTGTCACATTCTTCTTCTTCTTCTTCTTCTTCTTTCTTAATTATTATTATTTCTTGAAATGTGGCGACCATGATTGAAATTTGGTCCCTACATTTCTTACGCACCCTGAATTATTGAAATTTGGTCCTCGCGATGTTGGCAAAACCTGATCTACACACACCTCCTCTTAACTTTATTGCAATCTGGGGTCCAGTAACACTAAAGTAAAAACCAAAAGCGTGTATCACAGTGCAAAGTCATTTTTTTTTCTCTCATGGGTTTTCCTTTCAGCCTTTTCTAATGCTCTAATTTCGTCTGAAACCTAAATCTGCTTTTGGAAGAGAGTGGGTTAGAGGGTAATTTGACAGGGCAGTCACAAGCAGCACCCAGTAAATAAGAGTCAGGTTCAGTGCACCACAGAAAGAATCAGAGGAGAATAATCCAAGTCAGAGGTGAACATCCTTGGATCAGATTACAATCTGGTGATCATTCTAACACTCAAACATTGCCTAAAATCTGAAATACTACTGAGTACTGATTGATTGATCAGTTTTTGTCTCTTTGTCACCAATTACCTTGCCATTTCAAAAGTAAAGAGCACATCTGCCCTTACTAAACTGTGTTGATGGAAACCTATCAGACAAATTATGGTCCTGCAGGGACTGTGGGCATCAGCCTCTATGTGGCAATTGCGATTCGTTCCTGTTGGAAAATCCTGTTTAATCTTATTTTGGAACATGGTGGCTTGTTTTTTTTTATCTGGTCTAAGATGGTCATTAACTGGTCCAAACTGTTCATTAATTGTTTGACCAGCCACCATGTTTCAAATCCAATTTGATCGCTATAAGTAGCTGGTTTGTTGATGGTGTACCAGCTTATTCCAGCCAATGACAAGCTCAGACTAAACTAGACTGGATTTTCCGATTAGGAATAGACTTTATCATAAAGTCCCAATTCAGATTTATAAAGTCACAAACACAAGAAGTTGCAATAAAAATGAAATAATGTTGCAATTGCAAAAGAGACACCGATGTGCAATGTCTAGTATACAACATCAAAGCTGCAATAAGGTTTTTGTTAGTGCTGAAGTGTGGCTAGGACAGATAACATCTTTCATTTCTTTGTCTATTTCATATCATGCCAACAGCCACTGGCACAAAGCGCTGTTCATCTGTCTGTATCATTTTTACATTTGCAGTGGATTGTTTCTGGGTGTCGGGCAACAGTGGGTGTCTCAGTCAGAGGCCCCAGGACTCTGGCCCTGATTGACCCCATCCAAAATCTGTCCTTGGACTAGACCAGGGTTGGCTAACATCGGTCCTGGAGAGTGACAGTCCTGCAGAGTTCAGCTCCAACCCTAATCAAACACACCTGAACAAGCTAATCAAGGTCTGAAGTGTTGCTAGAAATCTATAGGCCAGGTGAGTTTTAATCAGGGTTGGAGCTAAACTCTGCAGGACTGAGGCTCTCCAGGACCAGGGTTAGCCACCCCTGGACTAGAATATGTATGAGGCTGGTTTACTGTACATGTGGGTATGAATGTGTATGTGTGCCTGCACAGCAGGTCTTTGTGTACCAGTCACTTTAGATGGTGCTATTTTTATTGGCACTGCAGAGAATATTCTCACTCCTGTCAGGATCACTCTGCTCATTGATGGCTTCATGACACACACTGTGTGAGCTGTTCTGTCTCTAGGCTAATGTTAGCCTTTTGTCCACATTTACATCAATACTTGCATCAAGCATATCTCACTAGACTCAAAGGATTTTTTTAGTTTTTAAAATAATTTTATTTTCCAGTAAAAATATTGTAACATCTTTAAAACATATATATAATGTGTGTATGTACATATATATATATATATATATATATATATATATATATATATATATATATATATATATATATATATATATATATATATATATGTAGTAAGGCACGAGAGGCTGTGATGTGATGAATATGTACCTTTCAGCTGCAACCCCTTCAGCCGTGACTTATTCATGATACAGCACTAGCCTCGAGTACCTTATTGCTTTTATAAAACGGTTACCACACAGTACAAATATTAAAGCCAAAAATATGTATCAGTGCAACTTTCATGAGGTAAACATTCACTAAAAGCCTTCCTTCCACCAGAAAAAATAGTCTCTGACTGTGAACAGCAACAGAAGTTACATTATTACGCCATTAGATGGCGGCAAAGGCTGTCTTTATGAGTGTGTCAGTCAGTAGTGAAGACTTTTACATTGAAAAGACTGAATTGTTGTGAAAACGGAACAATACGCAACTGACAAATGCTTTGACTAGTGCTGTCAGTCACGGGAAAACCCCTTAACTGTTAAAAGGACAAGATAATACATTGGACATTTAAACAGATTTTTTATTATGAACATATGACCTGAAGGAAAATGCTAAATCTGAATGCAGGTAATAAACTCGCTCACTCGATCTCTTTCTCACAATACTCTTCTACATAATACAGTAAGCTTCAATGAACAACATCCATTGTGAACATACAGTTTACATTGCTAAGAGTGGTTGCTTAGGGTGTTTTGTAGTGATACACAGAACAGTTGGGTGATTCAATCAGAATCAAGGACAGTAATCAACCATTTTATAAATTTTATATACACATGTATATCATGACTTGTTATTGGAGAATATATCTTGAATTAAGTTTTTTTCTAAATACTTTTTTTTCTTAATTGTAAATCAAATTTAAGATTTATAGTTAAACAAAAAAAATACAATTTGTCAGGCAGTTTTATTTTAGTATTATTTATATGATAATATAGTATTTATTACTATTTTTAAATTTGCTTTTATATTTTCAGTTTTCATTATGATTTTAGTTAAGTAATTTTGTTAAGTGCTTTTGTCATTTTATTTGTTTTGTTTATGTAAATAAAATCTATTTTGCTTTATTTTTGTAGTTTTGATACAACTTATTTTAGTTACTTGCCAAGGCAACGTTTCTAATTGTAATTTTTCATTTTATATTTATTTCTTTATTTTATTTTATTTTTATTTCAGAATTATTTAAATTATTTGTAATAGTTTTAGTTAACAATAACAACACTAGTCAGAGGAGGAAAACTTAATTTAAAATATATTCTGTAATTAAAAATTATAAGTATATATATATATATATATATATATATATATATATATATATATATATATATATATATATATATATATATATATATATATATATATATAATATATGTGTGTATGTATGTATGTTTAAAAAAAAAACCTACTTGTGAAGAATTTTATTTTTGCAATGCCAACATCTTGCACATCAAAGTGTTAGACATCTTGCCTCACACCTCTATAACCTAAAGGCATTTAAGTCTCACATTCTTTTTTTTCCCTGCTCCAGATTTATGCACACTGGCACAAAGCTACTTTTCCCTAGTGTCTTCTTTTAGTTCAGTGTTCAACCAGGTCTTCTGCTTGTGTATTGCAGACCTTTTCAGACAAGTGTGTGGTCCAGGTGGACTGACAGATCAGAAACATCTCAGTCTGTTACTGCACGAGGCCATTCAGATCCCTCGGCAGCTCGGGGAAGTGGCCGCATTTGGAGGGAGCAACGTGGAGCCCAGTGTCCGCAGCTGCTTTCGGATGGTAAGACTTCTTCAGCTAACCAGATTCTCTATTAGTATCTAATTACAGTATTTCAGAGATTCGGTATCTCTTTTTTTCTCTGATATGCTTTCTGTTCAGATGATGAAAGGGCTTCTCTCTACACAGAGCCTTTGCTCTCTGTGATGAGCAAAGCTTCTTAAATATTTGTACCAGAGGCACACTTTCTCACTTTCCTTCTTTATTGCCTGTCACATTTCTCTCTCTCTCTCTCTCTCTCTCTCTCTTTTCTAACTGGGCTCTGCTTCTTCTGGGTTTTTGGGCTGGAACATACAGAGATTAAAGAGCTGCTCTGCGACTTTATTCCTATGGGTTTTAGTGAGTCATTGGCCAGAAACATACTCAACACAAATGCTTGGTCAGTGCTTGGCTGTCCTTTTATACCTATTAAATGTGTATTTCTCCTTTACTATGCCAGTATCAAACTTTCATAGCCAAGAGGACAATACCTTCAAACATCTGTCCCATTAAAAGTGAAGTGTGTAATTTTAATGCCATTAACGACACTATATCGGAATATAACAGAATATCGAAAACAATGGCTATTTTTAAACCTTTCCTCAAACACTCCTGTCTGCCATTACATATTTTGCTAGCACCACAGAGACACACGTTAAACTTTTTGAGGAAATCAACCAAGAACATCATACTTTTGTCTTTCCATGTAACTAGAATAGGGAAAAGTATTTGTTTATTGATCAGCATTTTTTTGTCATTTTATGTCAAAAATAAAAAATAAAATAAATAAATAATTTTTTTGGGCTCTAAAACTTCCACAGAAGATATGTTTTAATTTTTAGAGCACTTCTATTATTGATTGCTATCAGGATGTGAAGAGACTTTCAACCAGTATAACAAAAGTGCTTCTGAAAAACATTACCTACCCTTCCTTGAACTTTCTTTGCAAGATTCTCTTTAGTATGTTGCACCTACACTATTCTGAAGTTTGGGGATAATGACTTTTTAATGTTTTTTGAAAGAAGTCCGCTCACCAAGGTTGCATTTATTATTATTATTATTATTATTATTCAAAAATACAGTAAAACAGTCTTCAGAGGGCTGGGGGATATATCGCATGTGATTGTCACGTGCATTTCGTCAGTAAAGCCGGTTCCCTGATTACCGCTAAATCGCCATCACCTGCATTAAAATGGAGCGGCATTTAATAGACAGAGCCGTAGATCACTGACAAGCCACGCAATATCGCGTTCATATCGCAGATGTATCGCCTTCGATAATGAACGCGATATTTCTTCAGAGCCCTACTTCAGAGTCACATGATTGTATTCTGATATTCTGAATTAGTGCTCAAGAACATTTCTTATTATTATCAATGTTGAAAACAGTTGTGCTGCTTAATATTTTTGTGGAAACGGTAATGCATTTTTTTTCAGGATTCTTTGATGAATAGAAAGTTAAAAAGAACAGCATTTATTTGAAATAGAAATCTTTTTGTAACAATGTAAAAGTCTTCTGAATGAAAGTATTTCTTAAAAAAAAAAAAAAAAACTACCATTCATTTGAATGGTAATGTAAATTTACTTGAAAGTAAAAATTGATAAATTAATAGCATTTTAATGCTAGACATTGTAGCTTTCTGCAGTGCATTCAAAACACAACTATGTGAAATCAAGCTTTTAAAAGAGTTGAGTTCAAATACCAACTTAATAGGACTTAATAGTCCACAATAATTAAGAAAAATGTATGCATAATGCCTGCTGACATCTTAACTCTTATGAGGCTACAATTCAGAAAATGCCAGGGCATTGCGATGGAACATAACCTTCTGGTATTTAATTCTACTGACGGCCTTATTATGAAATTGGTGTAGGCCACAGGTTTCCTGTACAATGGCCTTGAACCTTTCATTTTTAGTGTGCCAGTCCTTAATTAAATCCTGTTCTAAGAACATGTGCACAATTGCAGGAACAAGAAATTAAAAGACTGGTTCGCTTTGAAGTTATGGACCATCTCATGAGAAATTCTCGGTTCTCCCCATGGTTTGGACTGTTTAGAAGACGTTGTTTGTTGTTTCATTGAAACTTCAAGAGTGTTCCACTCATCTTCACACTGCTGACTTTGGTCTCAATCTACAAAGCACTGCTAAAGACACACGCACACACACACACACACACACACTGCCGTGGCCTCTAAGGAGACAGTACACTCCAGCGACTACTAAGGGCCAGGCTAGAGATGCTCAAGTTAATTATAAAGCTCTGCCCGAGCTTCATAATGCGCCCAAGGGAAATCAACCTTTTAATGCATCCTCAATGTGTATTTAATGAGAATTTAGCACGTTCCAGATTTTTATGTCATCCTTTTTTATTAGGGTTATTGCCTGTCATCCGTTTCCCACGAGGTCACTGTAACAAGGGGCGACCTCTCTAGAGAATATATCCTTCCCTTTCATGGGGCCGTGATTCCTCCGTATCGCATCAGTTCTTTTAAGGGGATGAGCTCTGATAGGGTGCTTGTGCCCATCAGCTACCAGAAGTTGCTTTGGTGCTTAATTAGGCATGCATAATGAACAACATGGCCGCTGGGTATCTTGATTCATGCTACTTGTTGCTCTGTGATTTTTCTCTTTCTTGTGTATCTTCTGTATCTACCTCTAGGCTCCAGGTAAGTCCGCAATCGAGGTGTCTCACTTCCTGGAGTGGATGAGTCTAGAGCCTCAGTCGGTGGTGTGGCTTCCTGTTTTGCACCGGGTGACTGTGGCTGAGACCGCCAAGCACCAGGCACGCTGCTACATCTGTAAGCAGTGCCCTATCAAGGGTTTCAGGTGAGCTGAAAAAAGAATAAAATAGAAAAAAGGGCTTTTAATTTGTAATAATATTTCAAAATATTACTATTTTTACTGTATCCCTTGGTTGAGCATATGAGACTTCTTCCAAAACTCCAAACTTTTAAATGGTAGCGTACAGTAAGAAATATCAATTTGTATGCTGATTTTTTCTTGTCCCCACCTTGATTAGTTTAACCAGGAGGTTATCTTAGTCAGCCTTCTTCACTAGAAAGGGCCATGTTTTGCTTGTGAACACAATAATGGCTATAATGATCCACAGGCACTACTAAACCATCACTATCTAGTATAAACCACCATTTGTCAGCAGGGTAGTCATGACTGATTATTATAATCTATTCACAATCCTAAAATGAACACATCTCTATTTAGATGTAAAACGTATGTCTCTATCACATCACTGTTTCAGATACCGAAGTCTGAAACAGTTCAATGTGGACATTTGCCAGACGTGTTTTCTGACAGGCCGGACTACCAAGGGCAAGAAACTACACTACCCCATCATGGAGTACTACACCCCGGTACATATGCTTTGTTACTTATAGAGGTTTTTTCCTTGCCAACTGGCATCTTTATGCTTGCTCACTGGTTTCAAATGCAATCACTATTGTTCAAGGCACTATGCAAAATAAATATGAATTGAACCGAATTGATCTCCTGCAGTGAAATACAGCACAAGGCCATTTGCTTAATGGTTTTCTCATGCTCCAGTCTGAGTTTTATAGGTGGGTGTCTTTATTATGCACCGACTTTCTGTAGCTGCTCAAGAGATGATAGATTGAGATGGGGCAAGACAAATGTTCTGTGTAGGAACTGATGTACTGGCAGTGTGTCTGAGGAATGTTACGAAGGGGGTGTTTTGTGTCTCAATCGCTCATGTTCTCTCATTTTTTCTCCGCTGGCTCTCTTTCTTTCTCTCTCTTTCTGAATCATTCCAGACAACCTCAGGCGAGAAGATGAGGGACTTTGCAAAGACACTAAAGAACAAGTTTCGCTCAAAGCAGTATTTTAGTAAACACCCTCAGAGGGGATACCTGCCCGTTCAATCAGTACTGGAGGTGGAGAGCTCTGAGACGTGAGTCTGACTTCCTGTCTCTGCTGATGAGAATCACACCTAAGTGCCGTTGCGCTCCTTTTGAAGGTTTATAAGTGGAGACTCAATGCAGTGCACTGCAAAAAATCATTTTCTTCTCTGGTGAAAAGAAGCATCTTAAACCAGCCTAAGCTGGTTTGATGTTCTTAGCTAGTCTGTTGACTGGTCAGACCTGCTGGCTGCCCCTGTAAATCAGCTAAACAGCAGCTTGTCCAGGGTGGAAGGAACCACAGATCATCTTAGGCCAGCTTATCTTTGTCTTATTTTCCAGTAAAAGTATCTAAACATCCTTAAAACCAGATTGTGTTGATAAAGTAAATGAATAAACCTTTGCTGGTATTGGCTGGATTAAGCTGGTCTTCAGCTTTTTTCCCATTCTGAGTATCTGAAAGCACCCAGAACTTCTAATTAAATGGATCAGCCTGTCTAGGTTGGGAGACCAGCTAAGACCCACAAACTATCTTAGGTCATCTTATTTTTGTCTTGTTTTCCTGTAAAACTATCTAACCATCCTTAAAACCACATCAATTTATTTGCGATAAAGATAAAAAACCAAAGGTTTGCTGGTTTTAATTGGATTAAGGTGGTCTCCCAGACTTACCGAGCTGGTCTTCAGCTGGTTTAGATGGTCATTCATCTGTTTTCCCATCCTAGCTAGCTAAAGAAAGCCAATGGATCAGTCTCAGTCTCAAGTTCGCAGACCAACTAAGACCAGCAAACCAGCTTGAACACAGACGTTCATACATAACAAGCTACTTTGCTGACAGACATGTGTGTGTGTGTTTGTGCTTTGACAGGCCCTGCTCATCTCCCAGGCTGCCTCATGCGGACACACACAGTCGGATCGAGCATTTTGCCAGCAGGTAAGTGTTCAGTCTCGCACGGACAGTTATCACGCATCAGTTTAACTCTGATATTCTTCCAGCAGACATTTCTGCTCACTCCCCTGAGCTCTGATTGGCATATTGATCCTCTTTGTATGGACACAGTGTACCAAACATCATGGCCTTAACAACAGCCTTAAAGTAAATGAGAGGGATGTGAGAAAGAGAGCGAGGGACATCAAAAGAGAGATGGCATTCAGAGGGGTGGACAGGGGTCAGCTGCTTTCCACTAGAAGAATGAAAGCTCCACACACAAGGTCTGGAGGGCTCGAGGGAGCTGCTAGCACAGATCAGTCCGATCTGGCCTGGATGGAGTGCACATAACACACTCAGGAAACACATATGCAGACACACACTTGTACTCCAACATGTTAAAACGCTCATACATAACCATGGGGTTTCAAATTAGGTACTGTAGTACTTCAGACTTATGTCATCCTCAGACACACATTTGATCTCACACAAAAACACAATTTCTTGTCTTACCAGCTGAAAAGTGCCCAAACCCATCTAAAACCAGCTAAGACCAGCCTCGGAGACCAGCAGACCAGCTTAAGCTGGTTTAATGTTTTTAGCAAGGTTTACTCATCGTTTTGTAGCTCCAAACTAGGGCTGCACGATATTGGAAAAAACTGACATTGTGATATTTAGTTTTTCTGTGATATATATTGCGATATGTCCTTTCAAGCTCAAAAAGAAGAGAAAAAGAACTGATTTCGGTGTTCACATGCTGTCTGCGTGCACAACAAACAGCGTGCGAGTTTCAGTCTTCTTGCGCTTGATGTTTAAACTGACAGGACTTATAAACACATGAAAATGATAAACTTTCATCACTCTATGATGGTTAAATTTTGCAATTAATCCGCAGATCACATGCGTTCTGAATCGGGGGGTATCTGGTCCGTACGGTTCACGAATCAACTGCGATCGCAATACTTGATATCACACATCCTGTGATGTGACTATTGTGGATGCGCACCAAAGACTATAGAATAGCACAAGACGTGTCACTCATATTGTTTTGAATGGGAGAAAGTGAAACGTGCAATATGGCGGAATAAGTCCAGCCTTCTAAATAAGAGCCAATCGCCGACTGGTAAAGTCACTGCAGCGGCCGTTAGAAGCACCGGTTTCTATAGAAACAGTCAGATGCGCGAGACGCGCATTTAGGTCTGCGCATGCGCATTAGCTTGATACAGCCTAAAAAATACAGGTTTTTTTGTCATGATTCCAGCATTTGGGAGAAAAATTATGAGACAGTTGTTGTCAGATTTCATTGGTGATTTCAAATATGAAATTTAATCGAAAGCTTGACAAACAGCTTTGGAGAATTTGATGTTTCCCCATTCAAAGAGATAGGAGCTGCATGATGCCCAGGATGCCCGAGAGGCATTTCAAAGATGGCCGCCGAGTGAAATGACTTGTCTTAAAGGGACTTTGATGCGCACATTGCAATACCGATGCTAAAACGATATATTGTGGAGCTCTACTCCTATGACTTTATTTCAGAACAGTTAAACAGAATTTTCACACCGCTCTTGTTGCCAATTTTAAATATATGAAAATGTAAATTTGATTTATGAGCTGTGTTCCAGGGTTACATGTTGCTACCCCACTGAATTAATGGTCAATACTCCTTAACTCATGTATCCCCAAAAAATTTGAATATGTTGACACTCAAGCTACAGAAAAACACAAAGAGAAACAAACACTGTATGAGACCTTTATCAAACAATAAAACCAGCATAATAACCAATATGACAATATAAACTAATTCATATAATTACTAGTGATAAATATTAAATAATTTACCTTATAACCCTTTCAGTGAGATGCATGATATACAATAAAAAGGGAAAACCAACAAACAATTGAGGTGTTTTTTTCATAAAGCATCCACACTTACAATAAAGAACTTTATACAGTCACATTGGCATGCGTTAGAAATTGTATTACAAAACATAAGCAGTACAGACTGCACAAATTCTATTTATCAAATTATCTGGTCATTTACAAAACATTTTCAGTGGAAAATCACATGGGTTTGGAATAACATGAGTGTGAGTAAATGACAGAATCTTCATGTTTGGCTGAACTAACCCTTTAATTCGGCTGTGGGAGCGCAGTGATGCTAACGGCCCAATATGACTGGTTTGGTTTGACTGCAGCAAACGATCAGGGATATGCTCCTCTGCCCCGTCTTCATTCCCTGCCAACTACCTAAATACACACAAGCACATGCACACATGAACGCACAGATCAGCCCTTTGCCTGCCCTACCATACTGTGCTGCCAACTGTCTCAGCTCACACCCTGCTGCAGCTCTTATCTGTACTACAAATAGACCACAGCACACGCACACTCTCTCACGACTTCTGTGTCCTTTTGTCTTCATCTGTCTGTCTCTTCCTCTGTTATATCAATCACTTAGCATATCCCACTTTTTCCTCTCTTTTCCCAAATTTCTCTTCTCTCTCTCTAATGCTATGTTTGGTTTTCCCCAGCACACATCAGTGTCACCCGTTTATATATTTCACATGGGTCCGTTTGCTTCTGACTGAATGTGTAAAATGTTGTGGGATTGTCAGTTTACAGAATGCCAACAGTCTTGACTAAATTGAACAAGAAAATGCTAAAAAAAAAATTTTCACGTTTATTTTTTCTTGAATATTTAAAATGTCATGTGTTTTTGTTAATGCATATACCAGTGATATGTCCAGTAGGAAAAAAAGTGAATTCCAGCAAATTTTCCATGCCAAATTCCAGCTCATATATATGTAAACTGTATGTTTTATGAGCTGGAATTTGCCTTTTTTTCCTACTGTGCATATCACTGGTTGCAAATGATATAGTAAAAGACATGATGAGTGACATCTTAAATTTAAAGCTTAAAATGTGCAATGCAATATATATCAGAAATCAATTAAAGAGGACCTATAATGCCCCTTTTAAAAGATGTAATATAAGTCTCTGGTGTCCCCAGAATGTGTCTGTGAAGTTTCAGCTCTAAATACCCCACAGATCATTTATTATAGTTTGTCAAATTTGCCCATATTTAGGTGTGAGCAAAAACACACTTTTTTGTGTGTCCCTTTAAATGCAAATGAGCTGCTGCTCCCAGCCCGCTTTACAGAAGAGGGCGGAGCTTTAGCAGCTTGCGCTTCGGTTGCTCAACAACAAACAAAAACTAATGTTTGCGCCATTATCTAGTTTGCATTATTTCTTTATTGAATTTTGCTGCCAAAACATGGTTGATAAAAAAACATGGTGATAAACAACATTATCTGACAGGCACCATCCTCTGTAATTAAATTCCGTTCTCTCTGTCTTTGCATGTTCACGTTTGATCTGATCTTGATGTGCTTTCAGAAAACTTTCAGGCTTTCTATTCATGTCCTTGCTTTTGTGCATTCTTAAACTAAACATCTTGATCTAAGTGTTGGCTAAATAAGAAAAGACATGCGTTTTATAGCTGTAAAGATGCTTCTATTAAGAATGAAATATGCACATCTCTTTTGCAGCCCATTGGAAAATCCCTTTCATTCACTTTTATCGGTCCTTCAGAAAAAATATGAGCGATAGAGAGCATGTGCTAAATGAGGTGGCACATTATTTATTTCCGACATTGTCAAGACTTGCTTTGAACTCAAATAGAAAATTAAATTCTTGTCAGATGTTTCAGATGCGAGATCAGCAGTAAGAGCACAGAGGAAGAACGTCAAAGCAAAGAGAACAGAGATTTGCACTTGCGTTTATAGGCTAATCAAGAGTAATGACTGGAGGACCTCGAGATCGAGGGGGTGGAAGAATAAATCCACTGGCATTTGATGTTCTAGACTTGCTGTACAGGGGCGGATTTAGACAGTGTCTGCATATGACAGAGTAAGTGGTCTGTAGTGATTTCCTTTCATTTGAAAAGCAGACAGCATATCAGAAAGAATGAGCCATTACTTTGAATCTTAACACACAATGTCCATTTCAAGACAGTGCTTCTCAAAGGAGGAAATTGTTTGTCATGTACCCGCTGATCTGTTTGTGATCTCTTTTTCCTTTCAACAAGAGACCACACTAGCCACTCACTGAGAAATACTGATTAATACAACTACTGAGGCATATGTGTATAAAAATAAACTCCATTTGACCTCACACCTTGGAAACTGTGGCATCAGCAGCAGTTCCTAGTAACACTTTTAATTGGATCTGACCTGATGGATACTTCTGCGGATTCAATTAGGAGTCGTCACAGCCAGGCGGAGGGGTTAACCATGACAGCCAGCACCACCGTCATTGGCTGATAGACACCTGGTGGGTGAATGTATATCGACTTTCTGCTATTCTCTGAGGCAGCCCCATCCTGCATGTGGGTTCTATAGTCTGCTGTGTTCTGAAGTTGCATTCAGACCGTTCTCTGGCAGCTTTCCTAGCAACATGACATGAATGCACTTAGCACTCCTCATTATGGTCTCTATAGAGGCTCTTATACTGTTGCTAATTCACAGGCTATCCTGGTAAGGCAGTGAAATCTCTCCAGTCTCTCACCTAAGGGTAAGCCAAGGCAGGGAAAGTATAGTGCATTGCTAAAAGCAATGTTTCACCCTTGCGTTGCTAATGGTAAGCACAGGGACCATTGTCAGCTCCCTGTTGTGTTGAAAACACCTCTGTTGTGCTGGGTTAATCTTGTCTGTTCTGGATGACATACAGAAGTTTGCTGGAGGCACAGAGTGAACCTTCTAACCACGCAAGCTCATTTTCATACATTGGATTGGATTCTGATGTGGGTCGGAGCTCAATTTGTTGCAAACAAAGTTGCCACAAGGGGCGCTATAGGCCTTTATCACAGTCCCCGTGTCATCACATCCTACTCAGATTAGTAGCATAAAGTAATTTTCGCATTTTTGTCAGGATGCCAGTTTTGAGAAGAAAATTAAACTAATTTAGTTGAACTTAAAGGCATAATTCACCCAAAAATGAAAATTATCTCATAATTTACTCACTCTCAAACCATCTTAGGTGTATATGTCTTTCTTCTTTCAGCCAAACACAATTGGAGTTTTAGTTAAAAAATACCCTGCCTTTTCCAAGTTTCATAATGGTCCATTCATCCAATGGTTATTTCTGGGATATTTTGGCTTCATTTTTCTATAGTGGAAGGAAGTGGAGACACGTCGTCCATCTTTTTTACAGTCTAAGGTTAGCATAGACTAGACCTCTATAATAAAGATGTCATATGTTTTTCTATTTATCTGAGAAATCTCTGTAAAACTGCTTTGAAACAGAATGTATTCTGAAAAGTGCTGCACAAATATACAAACCCGATTCCAAAAAAGTTGGGACACTTTTGTGAACAAATTGTGAATAAAAACAGAATGCAATGATTCAAATTTCAATATTTTATTCAGAATACAACATAGATGACATATCAAATGTTTAAACTGAGATAATGTATCATTTTAAGGGAAAAATAAGGCCATGTTTACCACTGTGTGGCATCCCCTCTTCTTTTTATAACAGTCTGCAAACGTCTGGGGACTGAAGAGACAAGTTGCTCAAGTTTAGGAATAGGAATGTTGTCCCATTCTTGTCTAATACAGGCTTCTAGTTGCTCAACTGTCTTAGGTCTTCTTTGTCGCATCTTCCTCTTTATGATGCGTCAAATGTTTTCTATGGGTGAAAGGTCTGGACTGCAGTCTGGCCATTTCAGTACCCGGATCCTTCTTCTACGCAGCCATGATGTTGTAATTGATGCAGTATGTGGTCTGGCATTGTCATGTTGGAAAATGCAAGGTCTTCCCTGAAAGAGACTACGTCTGAATGGGAGCATATGTTGTTCTAGAACTTGGATATACCTTTCAGCATTGATGGTGCCTTTCCAGATGTGTAAGCTGCACATGCCACACGCACTCATGCAACCCCATACCATCAGAGATGCAGGCTTCTGAACTGAGTGCTGATAACAACTTGGGTTGTCCTTGTCCTCTTTAATCCAGATGACATGGCGTCCCAGTTTTCCAAAAAGAACTTAAAATTTTGATTCGTTTGACCACAGAACAGTTTTCCACAATGCCACATTTTAAATGAGCCTTGGTCCAGAGAAAATGCCTGCGCTTCTGGATCATGTTTAGATATGGCTTCTTTTTTAACCTATAGAGTTTTAGCTGGCAACGGCGAAAGGCATGGTGGATTGTGTTCACTGACAATGTTTTCTGGAAGTATTCCTGAGCCCATGTTGTGATTTCCATTACAGTAGCATTCCTGTATGTGATGCAGTGGCGTCTAAGGGCCCGAAGATCACGGGCATCCAGTATGGTTTTCCAGCCTTGACCCTTACGCACAGAGAGTGTTCCAGATTCTCTGAATCTCTGGATGATATTATGCAGTGTAGATGATGATAACTTCAAACTCTTTGCAATTTTTTCTCTGAGAAACTCCTTTCTGATATTGCTCCACAATTTTTTGCTGCAGCATTGGGGGAATTGGTGATCCTCTGCCCATCTTGACTTCTGAGAGACACTGCCACTCTGATAGGCTCTTTTTATACCCAGTCATGTTGCCAATTGACCTAATAAGTTGCAAATTGGTCCTCCAGCTGTTCTTTATATGTACATTTAACTTTTCCGGCCTCTTATTGCTACCTGTCCCAACTTTTTTGGAATGTGTAGCTCTCCAAAATGAAATTTTGAAATCCAAAATGAGTGAGATTAGCGTTTCAATTCGACACACACCTCTCGTTTATCTCACTAATCTCAACAGTGTTTAATAATGGTGACCGGGAATAAACACAGCTACTTTAAGCTTTCGTTCTGTTGTCCACTGGGCTGTGCTGCGTAGTTCAAAGTAAACTAGTGAAACACATGAAAACAGCACTATTTGTTCTGTATTTGTTGTTATTGACCGAGAAACAACTACAGATGATTCAGAGACAGAGCGGTCCGAACGAATCCAAATCATTTCAGAACATTATGCAAGCGTGTTTGGCCAATTCACGGCCACGCATCTAACCAAATTTAGCCGCACCGCCAGGAAAAGAGGAGGAGGGAGATTGGAGTGCCACGGACTGGATGAAGATGATTGGCGGGCCGGATTTGGCCTCTGGGCCACCAGTTGACGAGCCCTCATATACAGTCGGGCATGGCATGTCTGTGGTATGACATGTAAGCTGCAGTGCTTCTTGGAGATCTTTTTCATATTCTGTTTTACTGTGCCACTTGTGGCATGGAATGAAAACTTGCAAGGAGTTTGGGTGAAAATACCCAGGAGAGGCGTTTATGTCATAAAAACTCATGTGACAAATGAAGTGAAAGGGGAACAGATTCTCCCCTAGCTTTGTCATGGAGGTAAAGAGCAGGTGAAGCCAGGAGGCACAGCTTCGGTGGTTGCATGATAATTTGCCACCCAGGTTAGTCATACACAGTAACTGAAAATTCAGGGTAGGATCACAGCATGTGATTTTCAGGTTGGAGAAACTGTTCTAAGGTGTCTCTTCTGCAGTCGCTGGGATGTCTCGATGAGTCACAGCTGTCACCTTCCATTCCTCTGCCTCTTTGTTTGAAGCCACAGTCCTTGCCACAGCAAACAAATTACAGTGCACAGTGACTTTGCCTTTGTACGCCTTTTTGTATGTTGTGACCCGTGCTCCATAATATGACATTTTTATTTTGCCTGCTCTTTCTTTTCAGGTTGGCAGAAATGGAGAACCAGAACTGTTCCTTTTTCACCGACAGTCTCTCTCCGGATGAAAGTTTGTGAGTACGCCACCTCCCACACACACTCGAATCTGTCACGGCTGCTGAGTCCTCATGCATGGGCGTGTAGATGTGCGCATGGCTATGCATACATGCCTTCATGTTTGGTGTGGCTGGGCAGTCACATTAATTAAAAAAGATAATGAAAACGACCCATGGCAATGTGCGCATTCACCCTCCATCGTATTAAGTCTGTTTGATTAAGGAGCACAACAGTAGGGATGAATAGAGCAGGCATGGATGCTGACAGGAGGGAGGGGGAGAAAGAGAGCGAGAGAGAGGTTGGGCAATTGAAATGCTACCAAACAAGATGTTAAAAGCTGCAGGCCGGCGGACAAGCGAAAGCCACTGAATTTTGAGCATATATAGGTGAAATAAGGTGAGCCCTCGCGAAATGAAAACTAATAAAAGAGGTCAGATCATCACAGCCCAGAGTCATGAGAGCGCATGCTTTGTGCTGGAAATGACTGTGTGTGTGCATGAGTGAGAGAAAAAAAAGGAAATTTAAAGGAATAGTTCACCCAAAAATAAACTCGACCTCATACTGTTCCTGTGCTTTATGCTTTTCTTTCTTCCATGGAACACAAAAGAATCACTCTTTTCAATGCAATCACAATAAGTTATCCAGCTTTAAAAAGCATGCAAAAGGACCATTAAACCATCATGAAAAGGATCCACATGACTCATACACTGGATTTCAAGTCTGAAACCATATAATAAACTTGTGTGAAGAATTCAAGTCGTCATTCACTGATAATCTTCATCACAACTGTTAATTGTGACCAGATCATTGGGTCAGTTTGTTGAACACGTGCAATCTTGAATCATTTAGGCCAATTGTCAGGAACCTATGGCTAGCGAACCACACATGGCTCTTTGTGAAAGAAAAACCTGGCTTGCCAGGTTTTCACTCTTCACCAGCATATGTGACCGGTGCTGGCAAAATGAGTGAAAAATGTCAGTTTTGATTGATCTCGCACGCGAGACTGAGCAGAATGCGGGGAATGAAGTATACCAGGGCCGCGATGCGACCACAAAGGGCACTTTAACTTTCGCGATCAAAGTGCAAATGCAGTATTACAGTATACACATACCAATTGATCTCCTCTTGTGCGTCCTCCCCACTGTGTCGCCGGTCGAGGCAATAACTTTAGTTTCGCTTTTAGATATCTCTTTTATAGATCAATGCTTTTAACTTTCTAAATGAATTACTGTTTGAATTACTGAAATCAAAACAGTCCATAAACTATAAATAACGAAAACTTCAGTCCAGCCAGCTCGCGCGTCAACCTGAGAGATCAGCCTCCTTACCTTAAAGTGTCAAATTTCTCGGTTTCTAAATGGATGGTTTGGCTTGATTGACAAACGCTAACGTTCGGCCACGATTTATATACCATCGACCTGTCCTAAAACGTTAGCACGCTGTGATCGATTGCTTGGAGATCGCGTGTTTCTCCGTTCGAGAGCGCATTTCCTCTTCTTTACATCTGCGACAGTTGATTATTTACAAACGAAAGCTTACAGAAACGTGAAAATTGTCTCATTTGAAAGAAAATATCCTAAGCTAAAAGATGATATATTGTGACTGATTGAAGCAGCCCTTATCAAAAGTGTGGGGGTCGATTTTTGTCTTTTCAAAACTGCGGGGGTCCTGACCCCCCGTCCCCCATGCCAACGGCGCGCCTGAATTGAGGATTTACCAAATTAGTTCATCAAGCCTTCGTCTAGCCATCTTAATGCTCCAAATAGCAATTAAACATCTAAAAGTATCTTTATTTGTATGTTTTCTGAAAGGAGCACCTTTTTATTTGACCATGAAAAATGCCGATCTTCTCTGCTCGCTTCTCGAATACTGGCACTTCCCTCAGCACAAATTTGGTATCGTTGTAAAGCGCTTTTCAACTTTGTGAATATTGATAGCAAATTCTCGATAGCATGAGTCTGAACCAATGAAAATCTTACTGACAGATCCGAATCGCGCACACAAAAAGGACTCGATCCCGATATACACATTTACACAGAATTACAGTAATTTTAGTCTTGGCGAGTCTTGGCGAGTATTCACACAAACATTATCTCTTATGCCTTAAGTGAACGTTTGGTTAAATATCTGATGTGTAACATTATATTAGATACGTGGTACAGTAGCTCTTAATATAGCTATAGGCTGTCTTTTCATTAATGTTAATCAAACAATTGTGGAATCATGGAAAAAAAAAAAATTAATGTATAGATTTTTCCTATAGAGATGGGTTTTGACTTGTTTTGTGCCAAATTTGGTGGAATTACCATAGGGATTTTAAGATATGGTTGCTAGATGCTAGTTTTGGAACCTTCAGAAATCTTTAACTCAATTTTTCTCAAAATTGACTTTTCTAACTCTATCGACTTCAAATAGGTGTAGTTCAGTCACTTTTTGTCGGATTCCAACAAATCATACATCTTTTTGAAGGTTTTTAATAGAGAATAACTTTTATGAAAATGTGCTTATCGTGACTCCTTTCCGCAGCACGCGTCACATATGATCAATAAAACACAGACACATCACTAGAGATCATGTTCCTGCAGAAAATGCAAAGTTACAATTCCTTTGTTGTACAGCCTAAGTTAATGAAAAGCCAATTTACGATAATAAGTTAATAATATAATAATCAAGTTGTTCCAACCAATTTGCGTATGCAGTGCTTTGCACAACACCAATCAAAGGCAAACTACTTTGACCGGTAAATGACAACCTCATTTACTTTCATATCTGATTCTGGAAATGTTTTGTTCCCACAGCATCTTACAGTAGTGGCTCAAATAGGTCTACTTTCTGTATGAACAAACAACTAAGTCATGAGCCTGTATTCTATTTTCGTGCTTGCTATGAATATCACCTGTAACCAACCATGACAATGTTAAAATAAATTTCAAAGATGTCCATAAAACTGAAAATCCTGGTTTGAGTTCATCATTCAAACCTTAATTAATGCATTTAAAGCATTCAAGTCATGCACAGACCACACAATATGCAGCTCCGATAGAGACTGAATCTAAAACCTTCACATGATAGATATAGCTTAAATCTCTGTCTCTTTAAGATACCGAAACAAAAACGAAAAGAACTTTCGCATTGTGACGGATAACTAGTTGCCCAGTCCAGTTCACACAGTGGGGTTTGCAGAGAATGCAGTTGTGAGTCCTGAGAATTTACAGGTGTGAGTTCATAATTTGTCTCTCATGTAATTAACTAAACTCTGTGTGAATGCAACCATATTAAGGAGTCAAACCCAACCATGTTCTATTGCTATGTGAAAATTTTAATTTGTTTTTAGTAAAATAATAATAGCAAAATATTGTTTCTTTGATTGGCCTTTTAAAAAAGGCATAAACAAAAAATGAAAAAATGTCTCTTTGATGAAAAAAGGTTCCCGACCCCTTATTTAGACCATTTTGTGAACTGGATCAATTTATTCAGTGAAGAGATCCAACTAAAAAGAACAAATCACAGTCAAACTCACGAGCCAAGATAATTAATTATTGCTATTGTATTACTTCAAAAAAAGTTATATTGTTTTTATTTTTAATATAAAGTAGCACAGAATGATACTGTGTAAATGATTAAAACTACACATGATATAATCACATAGATCATAAAGTCTTTATAAATAAACAGAATAAGTTACAAAAAATGAATTGACCAATATTATTCTGAGTTTTGTGTTCTTTTTGAAGATTCAAATCTTTTATCCCACATTTTACAGAAAAGAGCATAATGAACAATCAACAGAATTTCACTGTTTGTGTTTCACTGAAGAAAAAAAGAGAGAAAACATACTGTTTTGGAATGATAAGACAAGTTTGTATTTTTGTGAAAACTGTTCCTTTAACGCCAGAGAGAAAGTGCAGCAGTGATTCATGCATGTTATCTATTTGACAGGGCATATGTGCCATTTCAGTGGCTTTTACCAAATCTCTCTCGTCCAGAGCTCTATAAATGGCCTTTGTTTACTGATGGCCCATGTAATGGCACCTGTATAATTACAGCAAAGTGCATGAAAACAGCTTTTTTGTATTATTGATGTGACTAATGTGAGAGCCATGATTGTTTCACTGCTTCCTGTGTGTAGTGGTAATTTTTTTTGCTCATCCTGTGTGTCTGTATATTGGCGGTGCCTCTTAAGCTTTTTGTATTTGATGCCATGGAGAGTGCTTGGATTACCGAGAGTGTGCGTGTTTGTGTGATTGCCGCTTGTACAGCATCTATGCTGCTATTTGTTTTATGGATGATGAAGTGCATTGCTCTGTGTTTGTCTACACTCTAAATCCGCAGTTTATGCAGAATATGCATACATGTGTGCTGTATTGATATGCCACTGCTGCATTGTGTGCATTTGGCTTATGTACCTGCTGCTTTGTGTGCATGCTTGGCACTGCATATGTGTGTGTGTGTCTGTCTGTCTGCTGCTGCGTGGCTCCGCTAATGTGTTCAGTGTGCGCTGTCTCCTGTGTGGGGGGACTCAGGGATGAAGATCAGTACCTCCTACGTCACTCCAGCCCCGCCCTCGAGCAGGACTCCCCCCACAGCCACTTGCTGGCCCACCTGGACTGCCAGGACAGAGAAGAGCTGCAGCGCACCCTCCACCGCCTGGAGAACGAGAACAGGTGAGGGAATTCCAAAAATATCCGCAATTTTCAATTTTTTGAAGAAAATGTGAATGGAATTTAACCATGATAAAAATTATTATATAAAATATATATTACAAATCTATTAAAATATATAACAAATATATAATTATGCATTATAATTATATAGTTATAATACAAACCAACCAATAAATAAAAAAATCAGTCAGCATTTACCCTCATGTCATTCCAAACCTGTAAGACTTTCATTCATCTTCAGAAAAATTAAGATATTTTTAATGAAATCTGAGAGATTTCTGACCTTCCATTGACAGTCTATGCAACTACCACTTTGAGGCTTCAAAAAGTTCATAAAGAGATTGTAAAACTAATCCATATAAATGAAGCAATTTAGTTTAAATTTTTTGAAGAAACTGGTTTGCTTTATATGATGAACAGATTGAAAATAGGCTTTTATTTACAAATAAACATTGCGCGAACACAAACAGAAGCTCAACCGAACCTGCTTGACGCGTGATAACAAATCTCATTGGTTCTTGTTGAAGCTCAAATGTGCTGTGTAACCAGTGTCGGGGAAAAAGTAATGCATTACAATATTGCGTTACTCCCTAAAATGTAGCTAATTGTGTTACTTAGTAACTTTTATGGAAGGTGATGCATTACGTATACATTTTGTCTTACTTTTTCACACCAAAAGTGAAATGAATAAGCCTCAGGCTGAAGGAAATGCAAATTCACACCTGTAGTAGAGGGTGCAGTTCAAACAAACAATTAACTGTTCAAATTGATTAGCAGTTCAAATCAAACTAGAATTCTGGAAAACAAAAGAATATGATGCAGGAGAAGTAAATGAGTAAATGTATGCACATTTAGTCTAGAACTAATCTAGAATAACCATCATGCGCTTATTCCCTTTTCTCTCAACATGGGGACAGGAGAGCTGTCAGTCAATAAATGGGAAAACAAAGTAACTTGAAAAAATAACTCAGATATTTTGTTGTAAATTTTAAAGTAATGTGTTACTTTACTAGTTACTTGAAAAATAAGCTGATTTCATAGCACGCATCACAGTCTGAGCTGCTGCGGGAAAACTGTACAATTCATGCTGCCAAAAGCATGAGAATGCTTTATATTAGACACTTCAAACAAATGCATCAGCATAACGTTTAACGTGGGTTGCCGTCAAAAATGCTCTGACAGTTGCGTGTGCTGTTTAATGCCTTTGAGACATGTTTCCTCAGTTCATAACCTACATTTTATGGTTGTATCCTTGTCTGTATGTGTTATAAATTCACATAATTTCCATGCTTGCACATACACAGCCAACAAACAGCACATTAACTCTAAGTAAACTACACATTTTGATAAATATTTGTTGTTGGAGGTTAAATATAGGTTTAAAGCTCTACATATAACAAAAGTAATTGTATTTCTTTATGAGAGCAGTACCTTTAAAGGGACTTTTGTAATGGAGTATAAATGTAACAAGTTTACTTTGTTCAGACGAGTGAATGTGCATGTGCGTTTCTCCTACCTCATACCATTTTATTTGAATGTTTTTGTATTAACCAAAAACTTTGTAGAGAAACAAAACTATTTTATTGTGGTGTATTTCTGCATATTGTTATAAAGTTTTCACTGAGGCTTATCCTCCTGACCTTTATTGTTATAAGTAATGAGGGGTAAAATGATTTGTCTTTGTATTTGTGACTTTTGCTTTCTGTCTGTAATTGGCTGCACTTCCTGTTGACCCTTTAAATTTCAAATCTTTTTATAGGATTAAGATAGAGCTAATAGTTTTTAATTGGTTGAGATAAAATGTGTTGCCGGGAAATGTGGACGTTATTACGATTATGATAGTTATTCGAGGTCACAAATCTTTTGACCTGCATACAAAGAAAGAGGTGTGCTCTTTAGACCTTAAAACAAAGGTTCAAAGTTCAAACATCTGCAGAAACACAAAAAGTCTATTAGGTCTACCATTATTTTTCATCCCAGAGGCTACAGTTACAGCTGTGAGTCATTTATGAGTTTTGTCTGCGGCGTAAATCCTGACCTTTAAGTCATGCTCTCATGTGGTCTTGCTTTGTTATATGTGAGTAATAGGTCAATAAAGCAGGATTAATTGTTAGTATCTGCAGGGGATCTGCAACCTTAACCTCCTGAATAAATCAGGGCTTTCTGCTGTCATTATCTGGATAGAAAGAGCTGAGTGATGGCAGCTCTGTTAAAAAGCCATTTTGTGTTAATTCTTTTTTTTTTCCATCATTCAATTTTACTTCTTTTAAGGGGGTCATAATAAGAACAATTTCTCAACAAGAAAAAAAAAACAAACATAAAGCCCATATTTTATCCCCTGACCCAGCCCAATCCAACCCAACCCAACTCACATGGTACAAATAGAGAACTAACAAAAGAATCAATATTTCCATGTCAAATGTAACACAATGCAATATAATAACATAAAACAAATTATTAAAAGAATTATTGTGCATCATGCTATGTACAGTAGACATACTACACTATCGTTAAAAAATGTAGGGTTGGTAAGGTTTCTTATGCTCAACAAGGCTGCATTTATTTGATGAAAAATCCAGTACAAACAGTAATAATGTTACTTATAGCTGCAAGCAGCGATGAAAGGGTCCTTGCACCCGGGCTCACCGCCACCCGTTGGCCTTAGGAAAACAGTGATCAGTGGGTGACATGCATGTAAGCGAGTGAATACAGGAGAATTATGCCAAAGTCATTTCGAAATGCCACACTTCCTGCTGTCAACAGATGGCGCTTTGACCGTAACTGAATATTGCTATGTTGATGTCTTCAGGCCAGGACTTTTATCGAACATGTGAAGTTTGGAGCAGATTGGACATTGTATGCCTGAGTTACAACAACTTCCTGTTTCTTTAGTGCCGTTAATCGCATAAATTAGCACTCAGCCACGTGTTGCATAATTGAACGTGTTTCTAGCATGTCTGGTACTTCGTGGCATAATGAAATGTGAATCTGGTAGTGAATTACAGTGTAAAGCATGCCATCCTGTTGACTGCAGGTGGCGCTATGACTGTAACTGAATATTGTCATGAATATGTCTTCAGGTCAGGACTCTAATAAAACATGTGAAGTTTGGGGCAGATCCAGTGCCCAAGGAAGTCGACCGGAAGTTGAAGTCGGCCGCGTGCCGCCATCTTGTAGCAGAACTTCACTTGCGTTAGCATCCCATTGACTCCCATTCATTTTGGCGTCACTTTGACAGCGAATAACTTTACATCTGAGGCGTTTAAAGACTCCATTTGTCCATTATTTATTTCTAAAGATACACGACAATGTATAAAGGGCTCCATTACCTTCTATGTTACATTATGGCCCCGTAGAAACAGTTTTGTGTAAAAATAGGCTAACGATTGCATCATAACCACTCGACTCTCTGTCGCACAGTAGAGAAATTACCGTACAGACAGGAGGAGAAGCTCGCAGGCAATAGTATGCATTAACTTGATATGGCGTACTGGCGTTACATTTTAAAATACTATACAAACTAATTAATCAGAATACTTACTCCTGCTCACTCACACCAAAGACACTTCTGACACGTGTGCAAAGTTTCATGAGTTTTTGAGAACGTTTAGGCCCTCAAAAATGTGATTCATTTTGGAGAAGAAGAATAAATGGCTGAGCAATTCCAATAGGGTCCTCACACCATCGGCGGCGCTCGGGCCCTAAATATTATTACAGTTTAACAGAAGAGTTTTCTTATTTAATGCATTTTAAAATTGGATTCATTCTTATGATGGCAAAGCTGAGTTTTCAGCAGCCATTATTATATTCTGATTTACATTTACATTAATTTAGCATATTTTGTACTTAAGAAACATTTCTTATTATTATCAATGTTGAAAACAGTTGTGCTGCTTAATATCTTTGCGGAAACAATGACGCTTTTTTTTTCAGAATTCTTTGATGAATTATGTTATGAATAATGTTCAAAAGAAAAGCATTTATTGGAACTGTAATTTTTGATCAATTAAGTACATCTTTGCTGAAAAAAAATAAAATCGTACTGATCCCAAACTTTTTTTATTGCTAAAATAGTGATATTAATAAAAGAAAACAAAACAAAATAATCTACATTTCCATATCAAATATACCAAAATACAGAAATTGATATATAATAAATTAAAACAAAGCAATAATTACATACAATGTAGTTATTAAAAAATATATATATTTAATATTTAAGTATTTAAATATAAATATTTATATAAAATAAAAATAAATTTATGTAATGAAGTAAATGTATTCGATTCAAATTCTTTCGTTTAAAATAACAGCTTTTGTCTAGATGTTGTGGGTATGATCACTTAAATGATGATGTCAAAAGGGTAATAGTAATGATGAGGATGCTGTTGTCTCTCCCGCAGGGTGCTGCAGGGTGAGTATCGGCGGCTGAAGTGGAAGCATGAAGAGGCAGCAGCATCACCTCAGCTGATGGAGTCAGGTCCAGGTTCACCGGCTGGTCAGCAAGACGAAGAGCTCCTAGCTGAGGCTCGAGTCCTCCGACAGCACAAGACCCGCCTAGAGACGCGCATGCAGATTCTGGAGGATCACAACAAGCAACTGGAGTCCCAGTTGCACAGACTCAGAGAACTACTGCTGCAGGTAAGTTAACAGATGCCGATACATCTTAAAAATGAGGAGTATGCCCACAGTGAGTACTAAAATGTGAGCCAGAATATATTATTGTGATAGAAACAATGAAGGAATGGTGTGTAGGGAGTTGTATGAATATGTTACCGCTTCACAGGGAGGAACATGAACAGATAAATCAGGGCTGTCTGAGATGGAGACTTTAATGTTAAATGTTTATGGGTTTGAAGAAATGTTTTGAGCTTTAGAAACAGCCACTATGAGAGAAATAAAGATGGGCTGACAAAATATACTGATAAAGGGGGGCAGAGGGGGAGAAGAAGATGTATTCGAAGCTTTCGGCAAAAAGAGTAAGAAGACGATTGAACAGGAGGATAGACCACATTATAGACTGCCTTGATGTACTACATGTAGAAGGGTAAATGCGAGGCAAGAGATGCTTACTAATGCGGTTTGGGTAAGGACAAGGAGACAGGGAACTAGAAAAGACTTGTCACAAGTGAAAGGAGAAGAGATGTGGAGACAGAAAAAAAGTACCTATCACTAAGGCCCGAAAAGGACGAGAGAGTTCAGGGAAGACACACTAAATTTTGGTAAATTGCTTCTGGTAAATTGCAATGATGGAAGGGAGAGTTGGAGAGAGATTATGTATGGGGAGAAAGCCATTGATGGAGATGGAATCATAAGGATGGAGAGGAGTGGGTGGAAGGTAAGTCATTTCTCGAGCTGACGAACGTTGAGCTTTAAGAAACGAGATGGACAGAATAGAGTGGGCAGAAAGAAGATCCTTTTCTTCAGTGAAAAAAAAACAGAAAGCAGGCAGAGGAGAGAAAAGAAAAGCTCAGGCAGTGCTGAGTGAATGGGATAAGAGGTGGTTGTGCTGAAAAAAGAGAGGTAGTGCTGTAGAGATATGATTGGCAGGCTGGATGGTGAGATGGAGCGGTGCAAAACACACTGAGGCTGTAGCTATAGGTGAAAAGGAATTAGATGGAAATAGAGGGAAGGAATGGAGGGGAGAGAGATTGACTTAACCTACAAAAACAGGGATGTGTCACGGGAAGCAATAATGTGCCGGGATTATGGAGATCTGAACTATTGTTCGGCACCCCTAGAAATTCGCTGGGAAAGTTAAAGTCTTACCTCTGTGGACATCTCTGTAGAATGATAAAAGAGATTAACTCAGAATAAATTTGAAGTATTCATGCAAACAGCCTTAGTTTTATTCATCTCCCTGTAAAATGTGAAAAAAAGAGACGAGTCATCTTTGAGTTTCTTATCAGTTTGTTTCATCCCTCAAGAAAATACACCGCCTTTGTAACATATGGAAAACAAACCAAATCCCTGGTCGATAAATGCCGAAGTTTGGAGTTTTGGCAGCATTTGAAAACTTCTGACTGTTTTTACTCAGAAAATAACCCAACAACACTGTCTTCTGTCTAGAGCTTGGCTAGACTAGCAATACTGCATACTGAACAGTTTATACTACTTATCGCCTACTATTTATGTGTTAAGTATTGTGCAATAAGCAATGACAAATGTTTCTGATGTAAATATAACTGCATTTGTTACTGCTTCTGGTTGATTTCTGGTCACTTTGAAGATAAAAGGTCAGGTTAGGTACATTAAAACCTAGTACTGCATACTCTGTTTGTAAACTGCAAATTTTACAATTATGCACATTTCTTTGTATACATTTGTTTTTTTTTTTGTATAGAGTTTGTATATGAAGAGTTTGGTTCCAAATACACAGATTTCGGGAAAAAAAATTGAGTTTCCACCAAAATTAGTATTGTATCTGGTCGGTATTGAAAAGTCATTTATTAATTTCGCACAAAATGCACAAAATTATTCTGTAATGTTTTCTCCCTTTCTTTCCAAAACGCGACAAACGCCAGTCTCCTTTTTCTGCAGAACGTGATATATCCGCTCTCAACCAATCACAGCGCACCATTCCACGCACTGTAAACATTTTTTAAAAAAGCCGTTTTTAATACCAATGTACTCGGCAAATGTGTTTATTTAACCAGATAATCTTTAATCGGTAATAACATCTAATTTATAACATTAACAAGATGACCCGTTGAATTCATTTTGGGAGCGACGGCTGAATGTATTTTAGTAAAATGTCTGTATATAAGATAAATATTGGCAAAGTTTAGACTCTGTCATATATGTGAATCAACTAACTTTGTTGTGTATTTTCTTTTTGAAAAATAACTTTTATATTGATGGATTAATTGCATTTTGAAAAAAAAAACAGTGTCATGGATTCATTTTGGGAAAAAAATAATACATTTTCATAATAAACTTTTTAAAATCAAAATATAGATTTGAATTTTTAATGTTTTTGTAACCAACATATGCTGTGTGAAAGTCTGAAACAGAAAATATTGGTTTTCATCTTGCCACTTTCTTGGTAAAGAAAATGCCTTTTAACTCAAATTAATCAAAATGGAGTTAATGCATTTTGGAACCAAACTCTTCATATAATCAAAGTCCCTTTCAAATAATGTCTGTTCACTCTGCAGCCATATTTGCAACGCCTCCAGGCAGCTATTTCAGGCATCCAAGACTATTTATTTGAACCAAGACTATCTATTTGAATGGGGGAATCATGAAATCTCAAAAACTGCTTGGCAAACTCACAATTAAATAACATATTTCAAATCAGCAACAAAATCTGACATCAACTGTCCCCTAAATGTTGTTTCTTATGCTCAAATAGTGTTAAAAAAAACGTATTTTTCAGGTTTCTATGGGAACCGGAGCTTCTAATGGCAGCTGCAGTGACGCAATGAGCGATTCAAAGTGATCATCTCTTTTACTTAGAAGGCGGGACCTATTCCGCCATATTGCGCATTGCAGTTTCTCCCATTCATAACTAATAGGTGTGAACTGTCTTTCTATATCTATAGTCTTTGATAGGTATAATGTAGTAGGACATCCATGCATTATACAGTATGCATACAGAAAATATGCATGCTATGTACAGTATATACTATACTATCGGTTTCTTTTGCTCACCAAGGCTGCATTTATCAAAAATACAGTTTAAAACAGTAATATGAAATATTTTTACAATTTAAAAGAAATGCATTTTAAAATGGAATTCATTCCTCTGATGGCAAAGCTGAATTTATTAAATGCTGATTTACATTTACATTCATTCAGAAGATTTTGTGCTCAAAACATTTCTTATTATTATAAATTTTGAAAACAGTTGTGCTGATACATTTTGATGCATTTTTCAGGTTTCTTTAATGAATATAATAATACAAAGAGCAGCATTTGTTCTAAATCGAATTGTGTTATAATATTATAAATGTCTGTTGTTATTATCATTTCAATTTAGTGTATCATTGCTGAATAAAGACAAAATCGCTCTGATCCCAAACATTTGAACGGTAGTGTTTATACTGCTGAGATAGTAATAATAATATTCTTAATGGTTTTCATTATGATTTAATTGTTTTCTTGTTCTTTTATCATTTGGTCATGTCTACCAGCCCAAAGACGACTCGGAGGCAAATGGTTCGGCTCCTTCCTCTCTGTCCTCCCCCGTGTCAGGAGGAGGCCACCAGGGGGAGCCTCCCAGCAGAGAGGCGACAGACACAGAAGCTGCAGGTAAGACCTGGAATAACCTTGCAGCTCAGTGTTGTCATCCTGCCAACATCTGCCCATAATGAGATTCAAAGAGATGTGACCTGTTTGAATAAGGCTGATTATGTTAGCTTCTGATGCATTTTGTTGAGTTCATTTTTATTGTAGCATTTAATGTTGTGTAGGAGAGGATTTGGATCATGAGCAAGACACCGTACTGCAGCTGCAGCAGGTAATCGAACAGCTGAGGAACGTCTTCCCATCTGAGCCAGGTCCATGAAGAACCTGAAGCAAAACTCAGAGGTCTAAAATTGTGCAGGTTTGCTTATTTCTGAATTAAATAAGCTTTAAATCAGTATTTCGCTCTGTGTCGTTTCAAACCTGTATGATTGTCTTTCTTCCATGAAATGCAAAAGAAGTTTAGTAGAATCTTTAAGTGGAAGGGGATTTATACTACAAAAAAAGCACCATAAACATCTTGTAAATGTGGGCTGTATGACTCCAGCACTGTGTTCCGAATCATCTGAAGCCATATGATATGATTTGCGTGGAAACCAGACCAAAAAGTCATTGTTCATTTCTCAGCTCAATTGATTTCTCTTTCAAACACTTATCAATTGTCCACAATACACTTAAAGGTGCCCTAGAATCAAAAATGGAATTTACCTCGAGTTGAATAACAAGAGTTCAGTACATGGAAAAGACATACGTTGGGTTTCAAACTCCATTGCTTCCTCCTTCTTATATAAATCTCATTTGTTTAAAAGACCTCCGGAAAACAGGCGAATCTCAACATAACACCGACTGTTACGTGACTGTCGGGATCATTAATATGTATGATGCCAATATTTGCATATGCCAGCCCCTGTTCAAGGCATTAGACAAGGGCAGCCAGTATTAACCTCTAAAAAGCAAGCAAGGACAACAGTGAAAAATGGCAGATGGAGCAAAAATAACTGACATGATCCATGATTACATGATATTTTTAGTGATATTTGTGAATTGTCTTTCTAAATGTTTTGTTAGCATGTTGCTAATGTACTGTTAAATGTGGTTAAAGTTACCATTGTTTATTACTGTATTCACGGAGACAAGAGCTGTCGCTATTTTCATTTTTAAACACTTGCAGTCTGTATAATTCATAAACACAACTTCATTCTTTATAAATCTCTCCAACAGTGTAGCATTAGCCGTTAGCCACAGAGCATATAGCCTCAAACTCATTCAGAATCAAATGTAAACATCCAAATAAATACTATACTCACAGGAATCGATGCATACATGCAGCATGAATGACGAACATCTTGTAAAGATCCATTTGAGGGTTATATTAGCTGTGTTAACTTTGTTTAAGCACTGTATAACTGCACTTATAGTCGAGAGCTCGGGAGGGCAGGGAGCATGAGATTTAAAGGGGCTCCAGCTTGAATCGGTGCATAGTTAATGATGCCCCAAAATAGGCAGTTAAAAAAATTAATTTAAAAAAATCTATGGGGTATTTTGAGCTGAAACTTCACAGACACATTCAGGGGACACCTTAGACTTATATTACATCTTTTGAAAAGACGTTCTATGGCACCTTTAAGAACCAATGATGTTGGACCTAATTCATTTCAAATCTTTTGTGACTCATCTTGAGCCACTATGTTAACATGCACTCAGAACAAATGTGAGCGCTAAGACAGGAAAATATTCAGCAAAACAACTTCCAGTTTGTTTTTGACAGTCCTCAGAAGACATCTGTGCTCACTGAAAAGGAAGAAGTCATACAAGTTTATTTTTGGCTAAGCTATTCTTTTAAAAAGGTTTTATTTTAGTATGCAATGCAGATGCGGTGCACCAGTGTATTAAAGAGAAATACATTTGAAAACATTTTTGATCTTTGCATTTAAAGGTTATACTTTCTATTAATCTTACATTTTTCAGGTGCCGTATTGCTCATTTTGTCATGGGCTGGGTTTTGGGAATGCAGGGCTGGCAAATCCAAGGAAAGACAAAGGGACTGCGAGAAGGGATCAGAAGATTTTCAGGACAACCTTCTCAGCCTGCGGCCATTTGCCAATCCCATAGAGCTGTGGGATTATCTGAGTGCTAACTAAACAAACTAATGTTTACATGGTGCCAAAGGCCTGCACTGATCCGGACACTGTGCTAACCCGTGTAGTAATGCAAGGTGTGTCTTCATCAGTACAGCACAAGAACCACAAACAAGACTTACACCATGCTGAAGGAGTCTCTCCTTAGGTATCCCTGTGCCAGCAAATTCTGTGTGTCCGTTTTTTAAATGGTTTTCTGTGACTCACTCATGCACATAAACACAAATATACACACATACTGCTAAGTCATGCTTGGTATTGCGTGGCCCTTGTTCTGTGAAGCAGAAAAGAAGAGATTCCCCTGAACTGTCGGGATACACAGCAAGCTTATTTACACTGTAAGGATAACACGTGTCTTTGTTGATGCCATCATTTATTTAAGATGCCAAAGTGCCCATGAGCATTGTGCTCCTGTCCTGGTGTTCTTTCCCATTTTCCCCATGCTCTTTCCCCCTTTCATATAGCACTGTTTCATCAAAAGTGCAAATTAGTTTTAAATGCTTATATACAGAGACATGAACTGCAAAAATCATTTTCTTGATTAGATTTTTTGCCTTGTTTTCATTACAAATATCTAAACATCCAAAAATTTGGGTTGAGTTTTTTAAGGAATTAAAACTTTTATTCACCAAGGTTGTATTAAATCGATTAAAAGTAACAGTAAAACACCTCTAGGCCCGGTTTCACAGACAGGGCTTAGCCTAAACCAGGATCAATTAGGGCATTTAAGTACAACATTAGTGATGGGCATCTTGAGACAAAACAATGGCACTGACATATTTCAAGATATTTCAGTACAAGTTACTTTCAGTTGCATTTTAGTCTAGGACTAGCTTAAGCCTTGTCTGTGAAACCGGGGGCTAATGTTACAAAATAGTTTTATTTCAAATAAATGCTTTTCTTTTGAACTTTTCATTTGTAATCCTGAAAAAATGCATCACAGTTTCCACAAAAACAAAAACAGCAGCACAGCTGTTTTCAACATTGATAACAATAAGAAATGTTTCTTGAGCATCAAATCAGCATATTAGAATGATTTCTGAAGAATCATGTGACACTGAAGAGAATATTACTGTTGATTAAAAAAAAAAGCCTTGGTGGGCATAAGTTTCTTTCAAAAACAAAAAAATAAAAACGTACCAATATTATGAAACAGAGAATACAGTTCAGTTCTAATTTGATTGGCAAAACATTTAAATATATCTCTTATTTAAAAGATTTTGTTTTTAAAAACTATGGGGAAAATCTAAATCCAGCATTAGCATCAGTTCTGGCAGGTCACGCCAGTCAAGCTCGCATCAGCTGACTCCCAGGTGACTTACGTCTACCTATAGGAATACGAGGTCTATCACAGAATCTATGTATAAGCTCCTCAATATAGAGTGCCCCAGGGATGACGCGTTTTTGTAGGCCAACCCGGAAGTTGGCGGCGCACAGGTTCCCTCGGTTGAAAGCTTATGCATTTTTCCCATAGCCTTTCGGAAAATCACAGAAAATAAGCTCTGTGTTTAACAAAGGGTTATGACACTTACACGTTTTGTCTATCAAGATAATCTTTACAAGTTAACACAACATTTATAGATTTTGAAGCCTAAATAAAGTCGTCAGATATAAAAGGCTAACAGTAGGCTATAAACGGACTACAGCACACCATGGTCGCGGATCAACGTCGTCACCACCAAGCGTCCTCAAACTGTATCTAAAAAACAACTCTATTTAAAAACATGCTCGCTGATTATGATCTGTGCTGTGTATGAATACTTATCCACTTTTTCATGAGAAATGCTGTCCAAATGTCCTGTTTGTCATGATGACGTCTAAAGTCCCAGCCAAAGGAAGTAGTCCCTTTTAGCAACTTGTTAGCAACCGCCGATTTTAAGACACAGTAAATGTTTAAAAAATCACAAGTGGGTTATAACTGGTGTGTTTTATGTCATAGATCAAAACGTGAAAGTATTTAGAGGCTTTGTTAACCACAGACCTTATTTCAGGCGATTTAGCAAAAACCCATAGACTTTACGGCGTTGGAACCGGAAGTCCTAAAATGCTAACTCGCTTCCGGGTTTTGCCTACAAAAACGCGTCATCCCTGGGGCACTCTATTATCAGCAGCTATTGCATTTCTCAGGAGCAAATTACCCTCCTCCATCCCCAGCTCCTCCTCTCTTCAGTCAGGATTGGCCTTATTATTCCCCCTGAATCAGACTAATTCTTGAAATATGTGTACATGTTAAATTATGACATTTAATGATATCTGCATATGTTGGTCCTGTTCTGTTTACCCTAGGGGGGGTTATTGCTGCTCTCCCTGCTCTTATCCATGCTAGGCTGCATGGATACGCAGGGAGTTCTTGCCCAGAACAGAACCGTACCGCCAATACAAACTCTATGCATTATCAATCATATTTGACAATAGTGGTCCTGACAGAAATGATTTTCTGTGGTAATAGACATTATGCAATGAATGTTGTATATTGAGCTTAAAGGATTAGTTCACTTTCAAATGAAAATTAGCCCAAGCTTTACTCACCCTCAAGCCATCCTAGATGTATATGACTTTCTTCTTTCTGATAAACACAATTAGTGATATATTAATATCCTGACGCATCCAAGCTTTATAATGGCAGTGAACAAGGGTCACTAGTATGAGCTGAAGAAGGTGCTTTCATCCACATACATCGATCATAAATGTGTTCTCAATATACAATATTCATTGCACAAAAGTCTGTTACCACAGAAAATCATTTAGATTCTCCCCATAGTTTTTAAAACCAAAATCGGTAATTTCTTTTAAATAAGAGATACATTTAAAGGATTTGCCAGTCGAAATAGAACTAAACTGTTTTCTCTGTTTTATAATATTTGAAGAAATTAAAACTCGTTTTTGTTTAATGTTTTTGAAAGAAACTTATACCCACTAAGGCTTTTATTTATCAAAAACGGTAATATTGTAATAAACTTGTATTGAACCTCAAAGATGTTTTCAAATATAAATCCAACTATATTTAATTAATTATGTGCTTAAATCAATGAGGAAAAAGATTTATTTTCTGAAAAACACATCTTATCTTAAAATTGCTTCTCAGGTAAATGCAACTTGTTTTTAAAGTTTATTTATTTCTGATCGAAAGCAAGACAAAACCCTGATTAAGAAATAGATTTTTTGCAGTGCAGCCACTCATACAGAAAGGATCTATTGCACAGATGAGCGGATTTCTTGGCTGTTGGTTTGCCGGTCACAAGGGAAAGCTCTCTCAGCAATGGAGATTTGTTCTGTTGTTTTGTTGTCAGAGCACTTGCCGTTAAATTACAGCTGTCCAGCGTGGCATGAACAAGAAAGTAGAGACCTGAGGAGGCAATTCAGTGCAGGTTCGCCCTATTCTCTTCGGCTTGGGAGGGTCTTTTACACTCAAGCCACAGCCTGATTCATTTTAAACCGAGCACAGCCCCTATTATGCCTTAAGACTTCAAAGCTCCCACAGACTTTTTTTTTTTTTTTTTTAAAGAATACAAGCCTTACATCTCTCTGTCTTATTGTTGTCCTCCTGATGTAAGTATTTTGTTTACCAAACGCTGTTCTCCAGATCTCAGCTTTTCCACAATCTGAGGAGGGAAATGAAAGTGAGTGTGTGCAAGGATTATTTTACATTATGCCGAAGGAGGAGGACGGCAAATGGATCATGCTTTTTGTAAACAGAGAAAAAAGGCTTTTTTGTAGAGTTATTTACTGTGGGGTGTCAGATTTATATGAGCAGAGAAGATGCTGGGGGTGTAGTGAATAGAAAAGACAAATAGATAGCGAGCGAGAGAGCGGGAACAGATACGGTGTAAAGAAAGACTGCAAATGGGAAAGAGAAAAGTGTGTAAATATTCACTGTGATGGGTTGTGACACTGCAGCCCCTGCAAACAGGAATGAGATTATTGCAGCTGAGAGAGAGCAAGAGATGTTCTCCATTTGTTTTGGCAAACATTTTGGAAGTACGACGATTCCTCGTTCATTCTTCATCAAAAAAACAAAGTGACCCTAGTTGCACTGTAGGTTTGTCTGTGAATCCCACTGTGCCCTCGCCGGCTTTCTTTCGCATGCATTGCGATCTCATTTTGCATCACAGCAGTGAGCTGTCTGTTTGTTTTGATGCGGTTGCTAAGAAACTGTCCCCAAGGACACGGTGCTGAAGGTTGGTCTTTAGAAAGGTGGGGTGGCATCATAATGGAGGAGATACAAATAAGCATATGGAGAAAGAGAGAGGGGGGAACTCAACTCCCCTCTGCCCCATATGCTTGCCTCTGTTTAACTTGCATGGCTCCTCATTAAGATCAACATCTGGTGTTCTATCCACAGCGACAGCCATTTATAATTCCAATGCTTCAGTGGGACAAAAGCACCTCACACATACAAACGCACACATTAAAGTATGCACACTGCGTTTTGTTAGCTTTCGACAACTCGTTCTTTATTCCATGCCAAACAGTCAGAACTGATTCAGAGCAATGATGCAACAATTCAACAATGCAAATCTTTTCTTTTTGTCTTTTTTTTCTAAGTAAAATATCTAAACATCCTTAAAACAAGATACATCTACTAAAATTCATACTAAGACTTGTTTTCAGAGTTTATTTTTTAATTACATTGGCAGTTATTTTAATGTCATATCTTATCTGAAAGAATAGCTTTTACATCTTAAGCTGAAAATTGCTGAAAATTTAATTTACATTCATTTTTTTCCATAATTAATGAAAATACAATCAGCTAAGAAAAAATTAAGATTCAATCAAAGACTTAAGATGTACAAAGACGGCGCTCTCGTATTACTTATGAATGGGAGAAAGTGCAATGAATATAGCAGACTTATTCCTTCTAAATAAAAAAAAAAGCCAATCGCTGATTGGTAAAGTCATTGTGTCACTGCAGCTGCTGTTAGAAGCACAGGTTGCATTTTTTTATCACTATTTGAGCATAAGTAACAACATTTAGGAGACAATTTATGTCTTTTTTTTTTTTGATGATTTGAAATATGTTATTTAAAGGTGCCATCGAATTTGAATTTGAATTTACCTCGGCATAGGTGAATAACAAGAGTTCAGTACATGGAAATGACATACAGTGAGTCTCAAACTTCATTGTTTCCTCCTCCTTATATAAATCTCATTTGTTTAAAAGACCTCCAAAGAACAGGCGAATCTCAACATAACACCGACTGTTACCAACATTATGAAAGGCATTAGACAAGGGCAGCCAGTATTAACGTCTGGATCTGTGCACAGCTGAATCAACAGACTAGGTAAGCAAGCAAGGACAATAGCGAAAAATGGCAGATGGAGCAATAATAACTGACATGATCCATGATTACGTGATATTTTTAGTGATATTTGTAAATTGTCTTTCTAAATGTTTCATTAGCATGTTGCTAATGTACTGTTAAATGTGGTTAAAGTTACCATCGTTTATTACTGTATTCACAGAGACAAGAGAGCTGTCGTTATTTTCATTTTTACACACTTGCAGTCTGTATAATTCATAAACACAACTTCATTCTTTATAAATCTCCAACAGTGTAGCATTATCCGTTAGCCACGGAGCACAGCCTCAAACTCATTCAGAATCAAATGTAAACATCCAAATAAATACAATACTCACATAATCCGATGTATGCATGCAGCATGCATGACAAACACTTTGTAAAGATCCATTTTGAGGGTTATATTAGCTGTGTGAACTTTGTTTATGCAATGATAGAGTCGAGAGCTCGGGATGGGGTGGAGAGCACGAGCAATTAAAGGGGCAGCAGCCCTGAATCGGCGCATTTCTAATGATGCCCCAAAATAGGCAGTTAAAAAATGATTTAAAAAAAAAAATCTATGGGGCATTTTGAGCTGAAACCTTAGACTTATATTACATCTTGTAAAAAAAACATTCGATGGCACCTTTAAATGTGAGTACGGCAAGCAGTTTTTAAAATTGTTAACTTAAGCTTAGTCTAAAATCACGTACTGTTGAATAGGTATGAAAAAGTATGTTCTATAGAGTACAAAAGTGTGTAGTATGAATGAATTTGGACGTACTACATCTGCCATGTTGTTACTGTCACATGACTTACTGGTGTCAGTTACATCCCTTCAACTCCATTCACAAATTCTCTCCCGTGGCCTTATGGGATAGTGAAGTGTCCTTCATATGAAGTGTCCATCGTATCACTAATTGTTATTTTGCTACACACTTTTGCATACTATATAGTAGAGAATTATTTGATTTCGGACGCAGCGTTGGTCTCGGATGCCCGAAGTAGCAGCCCGGAGGTGTTGCAAATATGACCGCCGAGTGAACAGACTTTACTTGAAAGGGACTTTGATTCATTATATTCTATGAAAACAAGTAAAGAAATCTTACAAATTGTTTTTCAAATAAAATAGTCATTTTTATGGATATTTAGATATTTTTTTTTACAAGAAAACAAGAGAAAAACCCATTGAGAAAATGATTTTAGTTCACCCAAAAATGAAATTTCTGTCATTAATTACTCACCTTCATGTCATTCCACACCTGTAAGACCTTTGTTCATCTTAGGAAGACAAATTAAGATATTTTGTCCAGAAAAGTAGCGAAAACAATAACATATTTGTCTCTCCCATCATTCTCATACGTTATTTACGTTACAGAGTTTCCTTGTTTACGTCCGAATGCCGACTCAAAAAATGTTTTTTGATGGTAATTTAACACCATTGTATCAGGTTTCTGGGTCAGTTGTGACTGCTTCATGTTAAATTGACTTGAAACTGTTACTCTTTGACTAAACTTAATATTTTCATTTTGAAGTAACATGTTTCAATCAAGTTACCCAATCAAACAGGACTTTCAAATTCCTTTAATAATAAAGCAACCACTATGGTAGTACTCTAGATGAAATCAGTATCATTTCTGGACTTCCAACACCAAACATCACATGTGTAAATCATGTAACTCGCAAGACTAAACTAAACAAGAAGCATTAATTGTAGGATTATTAGAATTATTCAATTTAAATGAAAAACATTTATTTTAGTTAAACTAAAACCATTCATTCAAGTTAAATTAACACTATTGATCCTAGTTAGTTGCACATGGTAGATTCTATTGGGTTTTACTTCTTTCAGCCACGTGGAACCATGATTGAATCATGTTCCGCCAAAGAGCTATTTTTTTGAGTGTAGAAAGGGAGATGATTTATTCAACTTTTATTTTTATTTTTTACAAAGTATGGTATATAGAGCTCCAACATGGTAGCAAATCATGTAGCATTGTGTAATACATTGAATAGAAAGTCTCCTATATGCATACCATTTGCAAAATATAATAATTCTCCATTATGACATTTATAATCAGTATTCCTTAATATGATTTTTTTAACTCTTTCATAGTAGTTCCCTTGTCTATTTCTTTAAAAAAAAAACAAGATGTGGTTAGTTTGTGAGCTGTGTGAAATTACAGTATTTTACCGCATTGCCAAGGGCTGCCTGAGCTAAATTTAGCCATCTGCCTCATTAACAAATACTCTCATTATTATTGTTTGTATGTAGCAGACCTTTGTGTCACAACCCCAATATGTCTCTGGCTTTGCAGGCTTGTTTTGAACTACACAACAGGGCATTTACTGATTTAACCTCTGAACCTGTGGCATCATCATTACACACCATGACCATGTTGTCGTTTTCAGCTCAAATGACCTGAATACAAACATTTTGTTTCCCTGCAATATATGTGTTGTGTTATTTTCATGTTTTTGTTTTGATGTGCAATGCAGGAATTTTTAATTTTTAACACTGCAATTCATGTCTTAGTTTTTTGTTTTCATGTTTTTAATCTGTACAAAATGTGAAAAGAATGCATTTTAAAAATGAATGAGTTACTGGCTGCTTTCTACTCATTGTGTATAAAGAAATAAATTTTTATTTGTTATACTTCTGGTCTGGTTTGTATTCATTCAGATGATGTGATTCGATATTAATATCTATTTCTTTTTCTGTTTGCACTTAACATTTTCGGTGGATTTTTCAGGTTTTGCTGGTGATGCTCCTGTTGGTTCCTCAACACTAGTCTTCTCCATCTTAAATTCTGTAGCTGTGTTGCTCTCTTCTGGTTCATCATCTCCAGTCGTATCTGTCAGCCTTTCTTCCCTTGGTGCTCCACTGCTTGCATCTTTTTCGGACTTTTCAGGACACTCTTGTTTTTCATCTGTGATCTCATCTTGGGCATCATTTTTCTTTGTGATGTCATTGGTCAGTAGAGTTTCCGAACCTCCACTATCTTTCTCTGATCTCTGTATACTATCTCCCGGCACGTTGCTTTGGACTGAATCCCTTTCGTTATCTGCAGCCGTATTATCTGTTTTTGCCTTTGATTCTTTCAGGGTCAGAGAGCTCTCGTCCCTTTGGCTCTCGTCGTTTTTCTTCTCATCCTGTTCTTGATCTTTATTACCTGTCTTGACACTGCAGCTCTCCTCTGATTTGCCACTGCAGCCTGATCTTCCCAAATGTCCTTCATCGTTCCCTGCCGACATCTTACTCTCATCTGCCCATGTCACTCCTTTCTTAGTCTTCTTTCCCCTCTTGACCTGTGTCTTCTTTTCCCATTTCTCCTGAGTGTTCATCCAGTAGTTTTTGTTTTCGTTGACGCACTTCACTCTGATGTTCTCCCCCATCTTCTTAATCTCCTGCTTGACGATAGGTTTAAATGTGGGATCAAGTTGCACGACCCTAGTGAAATCCCTGCGAGCCTCGTCTTCGTTGCATAATGCCGAGTGAGCCCGGGCCCGCTGGTACACGGCCTTCAGATTGTCTGAGGTGGAGATAAAAGTGAGAGAGTGAAGACCAATCCTGCCACATCACATTGACTTCATAATAAATAATCCATACTAAAGTAAACAACAGTTTTCGCTCTTTGCATAGGGGGCTGGATGGAGATACCAAGGGATATCTCAATATTGTGAATGATGCAACTGGCTCAACTTCCTGGATTCACTGACAAAGTGAATCATCGAGATGTGGTTGCTAAAAGGGAGAGTTAAGTATAAGCAAACTGACATGGCTTAAGGCTCTTTTTTTTACTACAGACTATAACAGAGTGATTGGCTAACTTGCACTGGGTGATGAAGGAGCAATCTATATCTGCTGCTGCTTAAACCCAACCAAAAGTGTGTCTACGTTGTAGTGTACTTCTCAAATGGAAGGCTGTGTCCGAGAAAGGCTGTATGTCTGCTGCCACGTCATTACTCGCCTTTGTTTTGTGTGAGAGATTTCGGCATACTTGTTATCTTTTGTTTTGGTGTAAATTAATCATTTAACACTAAACTCCTAATAATGTAAGTCACTGGGAGACCACAAACGGCTGTCATTCACTGTATTGTGTTAAAAGAAAGAACAGACTCTCAACTTTTAGGCCCCTTTTACACTAGTGCATTTTCGTTTTAAATCACATAACTTTTTCTACGGTTACGCCTGTCCTTTACACTACTCCAGTGTTTTCAACCCTCAAAACTGAGACTTTTGAAAACAGAGCCCTTTTTAGTTTGAAAACGTTGGAGTTGCTTTTCAGTGTAACGGACCAAAAGGGAGACTTTTGAAAACGATGGCGTGGCTGCCCACGTTCGCTTTGTGTATCCTTGACGACAGTGTAAACAACATGGAGACTGAACCAAAGACTATAGCTGTGTCTCATTTCGAAGGTTGCATCCTCCGGAGGTCGTATTCGAAGGTTTCATACGTCGTTGAGGCTGTATCGTTTCAGAAAAGTAAGTAGGATTCTCCGAACGCGACCTTAGAATGCGTCCTTCTTTCACAGGAATTCGGATGCTGCAGATAGCCCACAATTCTTTGCGTCACTGTTAACAACTATCATTTATTTGAAAAAAAAAAAAAGAATAAAAATAAATAAATAAATGGCGAATGTACATCAAATGTACATACAAGCGAAGATGTGTTTAAATGTAAGTAGTTTCATGCTTGTTTTTGTTTTAAACTTTTTTCTTCCTAATATCCTCCTCTTTTGTCTCTGTAACAGATATGTTGTACATAAGCCAGCTCCTCAAGCATTAACCAAAATAAAACAAGTAAATACATTTTATTTTCAAATTACATAAAATTTTTTTAATAATTTTCATTAGCTGAGAGCGCAACGAGGTTGCCGTGAAGGCGTTGGCATAGCAACGATTTACTTCCTGCTTCCTTTCCTGCCAGTGTCAGGGGCGCCCCCAAGGGGTGGCCAGGGGTGGCCACGGCCACCCCTGCATAAACTCTGGCCACCCCTGTGGCCACCCCAGTATGATTTTGCATTGGGTACTATTAATTTAAATGCATAATGTAAATTCACAAGTTCATGAAGTGAAAGAAAATAAAATGCCACCAAAAAAGATAGATTGACTGACGCCACCAGAGGAGCTGTTTCACTGAACAGAACAGGTCCAATCATCTTGGTTATTCTGTGCTCGCGGCGCGCACTCAAGAATTGCATGCGCAAATGCGCCGGCGCGCGCTGCATAATTATTTTATTATAGCTTAAATAAAGCCCAAAAGAATACGAGCAATGACCGTCATTGCTCTGTTGTAAGTTAAGTCATGAAATTACCACACATGCGATTAAAGCTGCCTCAAAACTGTGAATGCATGTATTT
The DNA here is from genome assembly GCF_024489055.1 of Chanodichthys erythropterus. NCBI lineage: Eukaryota > Metazoa > Chordata > Actinopteri > Cypriniformes > Xenocyprididae > Chanodichthys > Chanodichthys erythropterus. The sequence goes on along the minus strand of NC_090221.1, from coordinate 14,516,267 downwards.
GTTAACATGGTTTTAAAGCTATTGTTATCCAATTTGTTGGCCTTAAAACGTCTTAAAAATGCACATATGTACACCAGAGAAATCTAAATTTTCTCGGGGGAGCATGCCCCCGAACCCCCATAGCAAACTATATTTTATGACCTCGATCATTATGAAACCATAATGCAATCTGAATGCAAAATGTGTATTTCTACAAATGTGCACATTTTTGGACTCAAACGGTGTAGGTATGTGTATGCAAATAAATGGGACCGAACACGACTGAATGTAAAGGTTTGTGTCCTCATTATTCTATTAATAACTACCAATTGATTTTGCATGTATGTATATGTATATACATATAGGACTAATATATATATATCATTTTTTTTTTTTTTTTTGCCACCCCAAGAATTGCTGTGGCCTCGTCTGGCCACCCCTATTAAAATTTTCTGGGGGCGCCACTGGCCCAGTGTGTCCTACGAAGGACGTCTCGTTTAATTCTGGCTAAGGACACTCCATATACCGCATCCTTCACAGGATTCGTCCTCTTGAGGATGCAGCCTTTGAAATTAAATGAAATGAGACACTGCTTATAGAATAACACAAGACTTGTCACTCGTATTGTTTTGAATGGGATAAAGTGTAACGCGGAATAAGTCCCGCCTTCTAAATAAGAGCCAATCGCCGACTGGTAAAGTCATCGCGTCCCTTCAGCGGCCGTTAGAATTACCGGTTTCTATAGAAACAGTCAGACGCGCGCCTCCGAAGAGACGTGCATTTAGGTCTGCGCATGCGCATTAGCTTGATCCAGGTTGAAAAATACAGTTTTTTTGTCATGATTCGAGCGTTTAGAAACTAAATTTATGAGCCCCTTGTTGTTAGATTTCATTGGTGATTTCAAATATGAAATTTAATCGTAAGGTTGGCGAACAGTTTTGGAGAATTTGATGTTTCCCCATTCAAAGAGGAGCTGCATGATGCCCAGGATGCCAGAGAGGTGTTTCAAAGATGGCCGCCAAATGACTTGTCTTAAAGGGACTTTGAATGAACTGCAATCTGTGCTGTCTTTGTTGGCATTTTTAGGAGTCCTTGTGCAGTTAAATTCTAAATATTTTTTTTTAATACTGCAGCTACTTACATGCGCAAGAGGCAACTGTTTACACTTGTATGCTCATGCCCAGTGTGCATGAATGGTCATGTGACGTGTTTTTGGTTGTGTAATGTAGATGGAGATCGTTTCTGAAAAGCTGTGGAAACACCAGCACATGAGGATCGTTTTCATTTTAAAACGCCATTTTAAAACGAAAACGCACTTGTGTAAACAGCCTTATTCTAGCTTCATGCATGTATCAATCAGTATTTGAATGTGGGCAAGTTTCATAAAAAATTCAACATTTTGAGCAAAAAGCTGAGAAAATCATGTTTTTGTCAAAGTCTGGATTGGATTCGCAACAATAATCAAAACATAGATGGAGTAGACTAAGTCCACCAACACACCCAAAGCTTCACAGTCCTATTTCTCGTCCTGGGTGGACATTTCATTGGGTAACGTTATGCAGTTTTGATTTATATATTGTTTAATGTTGATGATCACGTTATTTTATACATGCATGTGCTTACATATGTGCTATTGTTTGTTTCTGCTTCTTCTTCACCTGTGTTTTGATCAGGACTCAAAACTCTTTCAAAAGATGCATAAAAGCACCCCCTACCTAACTAAAAACACGGAAATGGCGGGGAAAGAGTTAATAGAAAGCCTATTAATATAAAGATTTTTAAAGCAAAGTCTTTTTCCAAAATTAAATTTAATAGTATTTTTGTGACGTGCCATTGGGGGGGTGGGAACATGATGTAGCCATGTTCACTTACTTAACTGTCTCATTCTAGTATTTAATGCTGAGCAGGACTCTAGCCTGCGAGACTCTGAAGGACTGGACTAGGAAGGACACAGCCTCACTAGGATGCTGCCTTTTGTTTGAAAAGCACCCATCATTGTCTATGGATGTCAAACTCATTTCCTGGATGGCACTGTCCTGTGAGTTTAGCTACAAGCCTAATTAAACACCTGAACCAGCTAATTAAGGTCTTAGAAACTTCCAGGTAGGTGTTTTGGAGCTGCTCTCTGCAGGATAGTTTGACATGTGCTTTATGGTGTCACACATAAGTTATATGTAACTGACATACAAAAAGTTATGGCCAGTTTTGAAGAGAAAAATTTGATGACTACCTGGTAAGACTAGTCTAAGCAGTTTATGCAACTGGCCACTGGTCAATGTCCATTTCTGCAGTGAATAAGTATATAAGCTCACCTTTATGTTTCTTCAGCAGTTTAGAGTTGAGATCCACCACTTCCTGGTATTCCCCAAGCTCCAGCTTACACTGACTGAGGTTTAGACAGAGTGGCAGGCGGACTTTCTCCAGAGATTCCCAGTCTTCTCCTTTATGTTCCACCTCAAAAACACACAGAGAGATAGATATGGCTTAGTGAGCACTGGGTTGCTGATTCCCCATGGGGATTTTTTAGCTTCCCTGGCGTTCCTGCTAAGTAATTTTTGGATCCCCAATGTACATTTCCTCTGGGAAATATAACAGGTATATGTTACTATAAGTTCTGATGTGAGTGTTGCCAGGGTATTGTGCAGTTGCAAAGATGTTTTAAATGGTTTTTGACAGCATTGTTTAGCCCATGTCTCTATGATATTGTCTTTCATAGTGTTAAGGCACTCCATCATATACGAAAGTCTAAAATAAAAAAGAGTCAAATTTGCAAAATAGTAAAGCTTGCATTAAAAAGCACCATTTGGGCATAGGAACAATCTAAAATCATGGTAGGACATATTCTAAACTTTATTATCTTGACTCATGAATATTAATAAGGTGGTGTTACATTCACCCAGTAGTTTTTAGATAAGTGGGCGCTAATTTTTTTTCAGATTACCGCTCCAAGCTTTCAGTCCATTACTGAAGTAAAAGGCTTCTGCGTGGTTTTAAATTCCACATTTTATGTGGCCAGCTATAATTTCAGCATGAAGCTGTATTTTTTATTTATTTTTTTAAATGGTGGGATTTATCCTCAGTGCCTTCTACAGCTATCAAGTGTATGCCAAACCAGTGCTACATTTCCCAAAAACATCATGAACCAATTGTAACTAATGGTTTTGTGAAATGCAGCCCTGATCTTTTATCGTTATTTTCAGTCATCTGGCTTACCTTAGTTTGGAGATGATCTACATACTCCAGAGCCTCTTTGAACTTGACAGTCGCCTCACTGTATTTATGCTCTTTCACATTAAAATTGCCTTCATCCTGTAGCAGCATAATTAGCCGTAGCATCTGCTGCCAGTCCTTGCCCTCGGTCAGAGCTGTTATCTTAAGATTGGCCTCTCCTGCTGGGTGTTCACTTGTGGTTTCATGCTTATTTTCCTCTGCTACAGATGGATTCATTCCCTTCTCAGCATCTTTAACCTCTTCAGGGGACTGAGAATGTTCCACCTTGCTTTCCTCTTTTGTAGGCATCGCAGATTTTTCCTCCTCCTCTGATTCCATCTCTCTCTCTTCCTTCTCTTCAAAGATGTTCCAGTACCTTTCTTTATCCTCCCAGTATTTTTCCTTCATTCTCTCAGAGAGAAGATTCAGTTCTCTTTGCACCAACCTAGAGAGTGTGATGTCTAGGTTGGCCACCATCTGGAAGTCTTTCCTGGCCTCCCTCTCACTCCACACAGCTGCATAGGCCTTCGCTCGCTTGTAGTAGGCCTTGACACAGTCTGGAAAAGATCAATAATCGGACTGTAATTTGTAGCTCTTCCTGTTACCTACCTACTGAGGCTACGTAGTCTTTCTGAAGGCTTTGCAAGTGTTCATATACAGGACTATTATTTGCTACACACACACACTTTTTTAACCCAATTTGGACACCAAGTACACACAACTAATCTTGCTCTGAGTGGGCTCGAGAGCCTGGTTAAGATTCTCTGTTGACGGCTCTCCCCCTCTTTCATTTGATCATGCTCTTCACTAAATCTTTAACTCTGCCAACATTTAAACAGACTTCCCCCAGTCAACGTCAGCCTCTGGCAAAAACACAGCAGATTCTGTGAGCACATTTCAAAAGGATGTGCTCCCCAGGTGACACACTAGAGAAATAGTTAAGAGAGCAAAGATGGAAGATTTGAACCGAAACAGACAACAAGGTGTGGGTGACACATGGGGCACCGCAGAATGAAATGAATCCTGGGAATTAGAGAGGACGGGGAAATGGGAGAGTGTCCTCGATAAAGGGAACTGAGGAAGGCCAAAGTCACTGTGCCGGCTGCATATGCATAAGGCTCATTAGGAAAGCTACCCACACTGCCTCTGGAGCCACCGCGAGAGACGATACATCTGTCACTTCACATGCTTCAAGAGGGCTTACACAGACCAACTCCTGTCCCTACTGCTCATGCAGCCAGCCAAGCTTAAACAAACCCAAACCACCGAGGACGAAGATTACTATGCATGCTGCCAAGTACAATTATGAAAGTGAATGCAATTGGATTATTTATGATAACCAAAAAGGCTACATTTAAAGATAGTCTGATACTAAGCTGGTCTGCATCACCTCAACCTAAATTTCTCTGACTAATTTGTGCTGGTTGTAATTTTCCTTCAAATTCAATGATTTTGATGTTTGGTTTTCTGTTAGTAATTTCAGTAAGAATTGTTTGAGATTAATCTTGCAAATCCCAAACTGCTTTTTGGGTTTGCTAGCATCATTAAATAATGAATCTTATATTTTATTCTAAACACCAAAGGTTTTTTGATGTGTATATCAATAATAATGTATTACATAATGGCAGGACTGTTTCCATGGTTACTTCTTTGGGCACTGGCAAAACATCTACTATAATATAATGAAATAATACAGAATTAAATGTTGCTTGCAAATAACTTTATTTAATGAAAAAGAATGTTGCAGCAGTCCTAAAACCCAAAAACAAATAAGCATTTCACTTCGAGTTCCATCATCCCAAAGTCATTGGTTTATGGGTAAATGCTTTAAATAAAGATGTATTGTTTAAATGTATTTTAATATTCAGGCGGTTGCTGACAAGTGGCCAAATGGGACTACTGAGGTTGACAGGGAGATTAAACGTCATCATGGCAAACAGATAAACATCTATTCACTAGTCCGCTTTTACAGCCTCATTATGTTTATACTCAGAAGCTTAGTGGTGGTGACGGTGTAGTTCGATTATAGCCTAAATTTAGCTTTTTACTTCTGCCAATTGTTTTTTGGCTTCAAAATTGATAAAATTTGTGTTCACCTGTAAAGAAACCTATTGGCTTTTTTTGCTGAGGGAACCAAGGTAATGCTAACTTCTGGGTTGGCCAACAAAAATATTTAAAGATGCATCGTGTAAATTTTAGCAGCGTCTAGCGGTGAAGTTGCAAATTGCAATATAAAGAAGCTACGGTGGCCAACACAGGACAAAGATGTCATCTGAGACAGCAGAGAGTAGCCAGTCAAGCAAACACACTCTGTAGAGTAGTGATGCAAAGTCTGATTCATTTCCGCGAACCGGTTCAAAAAGCCGATTCACAGGTTCATCATGCTATGATTTCATTATGCATTTTTTTTTGTAAGAACTCAATGTCATGTTATATCAATGAAACGTTTAAATAAAGTAATTTGTGTCAATGCATATTGAAACATTCAAATAAAAAGGTATTTGTGTGAACGCATAGCCAATTATTGCCTTTCATTTAAAGGGTAGTGATCACAGTTTCATTGGATCGCGGATCCTTTATGTCGGACGTGACTGACTAATATTGATTAGCCTACATCTTGGATAAGATTCGCAACTACAACACACATATTTATGCACAAACGCATTACATGTCTAAAGTATATAGAAATAATAAACTCCATTTCCATTACGTGCCTCATGCTTGCATGGTATCGTCAACTCACTCATCAGACCCCTCGGTAATCCTTTGCAAACTTGGTTGAACCGGCTCAATCGGTTCTTTTTGAGTCGGACTTGCTACTTCGGCTTGTGCGTCTTGCGTCATCAACCCGGAACTAAAGTTTGATTCAGTTCGATTAGTGAACCAGCTCGACTGGTTCTTCCTATGAACCGGTTTCAACCGGCTCAAAAGAACGATTCGTTCAATAACCGAACATCACTATTGTAGAGCAGTTTGTCCGTTTAGGGCTACTGTAGAAATATGCGCAAAATGGCGACTTAACATGCAAGGGGACCCGTGGTGTATGTAGACAGAAATGGCTTAAAAAGGTAATAAAAACATAACGGTTCATTATGTAAGGTCTTTACATACCACTTAAAACATAGTTATGTATATTATATTGCATTTCTGTCAATAGATCCTCACAAATTTACACATTGCACCTTTAATCCCTGCAGCACTCTATGCATGGCTACTTCTGAATGGCTGTCATTGGGAAAAGATGGCATAGTTAAATTGGGCCATGCTAACCAGCCAATCCTTCACCATTTGGTTTATACTAACAAGCTGGCCTACTGTACCTTTGTGTTTATCCAGGAGCTCTGTTGTATGTTCTATGACTTCATAATATTCCTCCAGCTCTAACATGCACTGGCAGTAGTTCAGTACCAGAGGAATGATAAGCCTGCCCAGATTAATGTAGTCCTCATCTCCTGGCATCTCCTAAACAGGGAGGAAAACAAATTCAAGTGCACTCATCAGATGCTTTACTGAATGTTGTTTCTCTACAGTCCCCTTGTAACCCCCGTGTCATTTTCTTTTTCTTTTACCCTGGATTGGACTGTACGCAGCAGAACCACAGCCTCCTGATACTTCACTGCAGCTTCACGGAACCGACCCTGCTTGACCAGAGCGTTTCCCAAGAGATGCAGCGAGGGCACAACCTTTAGTTTCTCATCCTTCTCCATCATCCAAGACTCGCGCTGGTAAGAGAATGGGTCGCCCACCTGAGGAAGACAGAAAATTGGAGCGTGTTCGTCGCGCTTGGTTGAAGATTGAAAACATGGTCTGAGAATTGGGAACAGCATTTCTTTCCTGGCGTATAGCACTTGATTGTGTAACATTCTGTTATGCTGTTTGGGTTGCAGTGAGAAATCTCTTGAAGGTGGAGGAGTGGAACTAGAATGAGTGTGTTGTTTTGAAAGGAAGCATGTATGTATATCCTTGTTTTCTTTGCTCTGTGTGAATACCAGGTGTACCCACTGAGATTAGCTCCATGATGAAGATTAGAGGTTGAGGTGTCCTCATTATCTCATCGAGCTCTGGGAAGCCTGTCGAGTGGTAGTGAAACACATTTCCCATGCCACACATGTGTTTCTGGCCATCCAGAGGGTCTTTTCCCTGAGCAGCCAGTCGCATCCCTTTTGACACGATGGGATAAAGGCCCGTGTGCTGAGTATAAAAAGGAAAAATATTATCACATGCCAGTGTTTCCTACAGAACTACCAAACATTTTTCTACTATTTTTGCAGCAATGGGCTATAGGAATATTCCTTCATTTATTTGTGGATCAGGCTTCACTGTTGGCAATGTATATTTTTTGATTCACTAAAAAGAACCGGCTCAGAAGAGTCATTTGTTCCGGAATCAGACTACCCTGGCCTGGTCCTGCTGTATTGTTGTGATTACAGCACAAAGAGTCATTTTTAAGTTAATCGGACTGCACTGTGTTTTTTTCTGAAAAGATGTTTTTTGCTTGGGCTGGGAAAATATCACTAAAAACATCAATAAAAAGAACAGCACTTTTAGAGTTTCAACCCTCTGTCTAATGTGAGCATAAGTATTGGGACAAATGGCTTACAGATGTTTCTAAGTGATCAGCTGCGTCCTGTTGTATTAATTGTTCAGACATTAAAAGCATGTGTCGTATACATCGTTCATTGTTTCTGCATTCTGAGTCTTGTTTGATGACGACACACACAAGCCAGGATGAAGATGAGGGAGGTGACTTTGAGAGCAAAAAACCAAGCAATTTGGATGCTAAAAGAAAAGAGGAACTCAACTGGCTCAAACATTAGGCATAACCAAATCAGCAGTTTGGAATGTTCTGAAAAAGAAAGAAACCACCAGCGACTTCAGTAACCAACAACGACCAGGGGTGCATTTCCAAAAGCGAATTATGGTCGCAAGTTTCGTCATTACCAATAGAGTTCAATGGGACTTATGACCATAGTTGGTTAACAATGTTTTCAGGAAATGCATCCCTGGTCAGCAGAGAAAAACAACAGCATTTAATGACAGAAAGCTGTGAACAAGAACCCTAAAATAGTTGAAAAGCTGGGGTGATGGTCTCACAATCTACTGTTTGCAGGAGACAGCAGAATTATAGAGGCTACACAGCAAGATGCAAACCTCTGATCCCCACGAAAAATAGAAAAGTCAGAACAGAGTTTGCAAAAAAGCACAGAGTTGAGTTAGTAGGATTGTGGAACAGAGTTTTATGGAGAGGCGAGACAAAGATGAACCTTTATCAAAGTGATGGGAAAGCAAAAGTGTGGAGAAAAAAGGAAGCGCAGATGATTCTAAGCATCTGGAAAGCATAGAATGAATTTGGAAGTGTACAAAAACATATTGGCTACCAATGTTCAAGAAAATGCCACCAGACTCACAGAGAAGTGCTTGATATTGTGACAGGACAATGACCCATAACACACTGCCAACTCAATCAAGGAGTTTATCAGGGGGAAGAAATGGAAGGTCTTAGATTTGCCAAGTCAGTCTCCAGATTTAAATCCTATTACACATGCATTTCACCCGTTGAAGTGGAGACTAAAAGCAGAAACTCTCCAAAACAAGCAAAAACTGAAAATAGCTGCATTAAAGGCTTGGAAAAGCATTTCAAAAGATGAAACCAAGAGTCTGGTGATGTCCATTGGTCGCAGACTCACTGCTGTGATTGCATGCAAGGGATTTGCAGCTAATTACTAGCTTTTAAACTTGTACATTTGCTTTAAATTAAATTGTCCCAATACTTATGCTCACATTAGATAGAGGGATGAAACATTAAAAGTGCTGTTGTCCTAGTTGGTAAAACATTTATATGTTGAAACAGTTAATGATAAAACATACTTTCTGTACTTTGTCTCAAATTCATCTTTTAATCATATTTACAGACTCCACAGCAAAGAGAGCAATTTTGTCTTTACTGTCCCAATACTCATGGAGGGCACTGTATATAGTAATGTAGTACCAATTGTACTCCCTGTATAGTTTACTGCATTAGTCGAGTTTTTCTTTCTTTCCTTAATTGAAAAAAATTGCCATGGACTGTATCTGATGTGTATCCTTATGAATCAATATCGAACTGAATTTAATCAGAATCATTATTTTGTTGTACACAGTTTTAATTGCACCACATTCAATACATGCCACATTCACAACTATTGCCATGGTGCTGAAAGATTCAGCAGCAGAGGAGAATTGCAGTAAACATACCATGACCTTTCGTTCAACATATTTCAACACCAACCATCTAACTGGAATCTTTAGTCTCATTTGACTTGCAGAATAGATCATTTATATACTTTCATGTGTTTGAATAAAAACAGCAAATGAGAATGTTAATAGAAAATATAGTAGGTCACCAAAAGCACAAAATACATGAGACACATATTCTCCTCCATCCTTGTGTGAAGATTAATTAAGATCCAACTGAAGTAGGTGATTATAGAAAGTAACAAACAGTGGATATGCACAAGAGGTTTAGTTTGATTTCAAACACTTACAATGGCATCACACCAAAACTCTGCCACCTCTCCAATCCTCATGGAGGTTAACAGCACCTCCCACACCTCCATCTTGAACATTTTCCCCACGAAAATCTCTGTGGGATGCTTATTTTTGCGACTGTCGTCAATCACAGTTCTTTCAAAGTTGTCCAACAGAGTCTGGAAGTGGAACACCAGCTTTGTGGGTAGGAAGGCATAGAGGAAAAAAAGATAATAAAAACAGGATTAAGAGAGAGCAGAGATATTTTTTCCTGCTTAGTACACCATGTACATGTCACTTGCTACTTGGTGCATGTTTGTATGCGTTGTTGAGAGAAATACAGAGTTTTCAAGCAGGCCAGGAAATCTTTTTCCTCGTGCCATCCTAATAGCTTCATTCCTGGTTCAACTTTGCCTTCATTATAAGACATTTAAATGTATAGTCTTTTTTGAAGTATATTGATGGAGACACCTTAATGGAATGGGAGCACACAGAGTGAATACAGAGCACAGCTGGTAAATGGAGAGATTAATGTTGGCATTGTCGTGGAAAATGTTTGTCATCCTCTCCAGGCTGAGGGCCATATGGCTGGACAAGTGGGGGGAGAAAAGTCACCTGGCACTTATACAATGTTCCTCAGCCTCTGTCCAAAATGACAGGTTGCCAAACTTCTGTGCAATTCTATGGACCAAATGTTTTGTCACATAATAAAACCATTTTATTACCAATAGAATCAAGATACAACCATTTCTAATCAAAGTAAATGGTTAGAACCGATCCAAACACATATCCAATCGAAAGCGTTATCCAAGACCATATACGCGTCTTACCTTTGTTCCCTTTGGAAAATGTGGCAACGGTCCTTGACCTCCATGCAGAATCTTCTTTTTTACTCCAGGATGGTCAAGCAGATATGTCTCTTCCATTTTAAACTCTTTTGAAAAGTGTTTCTTTATTGAATCAATCCTTATGTCCTGTAGATTGTGAGAACTGAGCTAGTCCTTGGCAGTGTTAATTAGCAAACTGAGGAAGGAAGACAAATCACACCCTGCAGCCCAATGCTGCCTGGCTGCTTTCTGACAGATGGCTGGATTACCAGGTTGAGGATAGCCACTTTAATCTGCCTTGGCTAAACCTTCAACCCCCCTGAATCTTCAGTATAATCCCCTGTAAGAAGTGAAGGGATGGGTGACCAGAGAGCGGAACTCACAGTATGGAGACAGTCAAGATCATTCTAGAAGGCAATAGAGTTCAGTAATCCCAGGAGTTTGCTAGTATAATTCAGTGCTGGGAACTACTGCAGACAATGATCTAGAAGTCTCTAGTACGATTTTCCAGTTTGTTGACGTCTGTAGTGGGAGCGTCTCACCAATTTGAAGACATATTGAGCAGAAGAAACTTGCCAACAAAACTTTATTTCAAATATGAATTTATTTGAAATACTGCAGTTAACTAAAAAGGTTTATAGTGTATCCACATGAAAAAAAAAAGAAGTCACAAGTACAAATCCACATTCTGACAAGAAATCAAAGAAACTTTGTGATGACTTATTTTAGATTCTCACAACTCAAATGGGATGTTCAAATTCAGCCTATACATGCAATAGAGTAAAATCTGTCATGTTCAGCTGTCGTCTCTGGTCAAAGCCTTTGTATTTCAGTATCTTGGTAATCGTGAGCATCACTTCTCGATCAGTGAATCCAGCTGCTCTTGAAGGGAGGCCAGCTGTTGGAACAGAATAGCAGTGATGGATGGCTACCAGTAGGGGTATAATTGAAGGCTAAGTGCAATATGTTCAACAACACCTCCAACATAGTTACTTTTTTTCATTAGGCCATTTGTCAGTTTAGGCGAAACAGTGACAGAAGAAACTGACATTGGCCAATAGTTAGTAAAAAAAAAAATATATATATAATAATAATAATAAACAAACAAACAAAGTAAAGCATGTATGTGTCAAGTTCTTTTACTCACCAATATTAGATATGAAAAATTACACTCACTAAGCTCAAATGGAATATGTAAAAGTCACTCATTTTGCATGCTAAGTGCTTTATGGGTATCAATCTATTGCTGAAAATGACATAGGGAGCAGAATACTTTGGTACATTAGGAAAATATTAAAAATGGAGCCCAAACTATGCAGTTCAATTCTATTTATGTATTAGATGAGTATCTGTGATACATTAAAATGATTCATTATAAAGGACAGACTCAAAAGAGTCATTTGTTCATGTATATGACTACACTAGTTGCACTGCGTGTTACTGATTCACTAAAAAGAACCAGTTTATCTGAATCATTTGTTTGCAAACTGGACTACAAGGGTTGCACTGTATGTTTTTGATTCACTAAAAAGAACTGGTTCTTTAGAGTCATTCGTTTGTGAATTGCACTAATCAAAATTGTAAAGAATCCATACTAAAAATGTTCAAATCACAATTAATTGAACAAATATTTTTAACCCATTCAAAATGCATGCAGGTTTTTGGGTTCATATGCAAACTCACCTGTTCCATCTCTTGTTCCTCTTGATGAATCATACTATTCAAATGACCCTGGAAGCGATCCTGTAAGGGAGAAGGTAAGACATACTTTATCTAGCTGACGGTACGCTGTTTTGATGCTAGCCATTTGTGAATGTCTTAACTGCTTGTACACAGATCTATTTGATTTGTGACCCTGTCAACAAAGCTCAGACCTACATGACCTTTCCCTGTCTGCTGTGACTGTAATGACCACGGACAAATGTAGCCAGCGTAGTGTATACAGTCCAACCAATCTGACACTGTTAAACCACACGTTCGACCCCGTTTCACAGTGTCTAAATCCTCCCAATGGAGCAGTTGCCAGAGCAATGAATTTTATGCTTTTTTGTGAGTTATGTAAAAGCAGCTAAAGGCAGAAATGTAATATTTATGCCTTAAAAGGAAATCAAAAAACCTTGCCTTCTTTGGATTTATTCAAGGCCATTTTAAAGAGCTGTACTGCACAAAAACAGTATCACCAAGGCTATGTGTTTACATGATGTAGCATGTGAGAGACAGTGGAACGCAGGTAAACCAAACTCACCCTCAGGGCTTGATTTTCCACCTCCATGATCAATTTCTCCTGTTGCTTCTTGCGGGCACGGGTTTCCTGGAGCTTAGCCTTCAAATTGCTGATCTGCACCTGGTACTCCATTACTGTAAATCAAATAGAGATTGTGAGCTCTACACATGAGCCCTAGTTAACATGCAATCAGTTTAGTCACATGCCCTGATGTCATATTGAGCTCTTTTACCTTTGAGAGCTAGTTAATCTGCAAAATGCTCATGTAATCTAAGGTCCCAATTATCTGCGAATCCTTCACACTCTAACCGCACAACCCTCCAGGCTGCATAGATACTAAATGGCACGGCACTTCTTATGTTCTGCACTCTCAGAAAATGAGAATTCAAAAAGGCCTACATACTGAGAAAACACATTTGTGGTTAATATAGAAGAACTCACTGATTATTTATCAACTCTGAAAGAATCTTGACGAATTTGGACATGAAGTACTTGACTTACATTATAAAACATGTACCATTTATAATTGATGTGATATTATTTATCAAGAGAATATATCTATTTCTTTATTTCTGAAATCCAATTAAGACATTATTTTTAGGCATCATTGACACATTTTGAAGGCACCTATGATGGAGTGTTCAAGGGTTAATTCACCCAAAAATGTAATTTCTGTTATTAAGTATTCGCCCTCATGTCATTCCAAACCCGTAAGACCTTTATTCCTCTTCAGAACACAAATTAGGGTAACATTAAGGTTGAACCACTGCAGTCACGTTGAATATTTTCACGTTGAATATTCTCTAGTACCTTTCTGGACCTTGAATGATGGTAATTACATTGCTTTAATGGGGGATAAAAAAAACAAAAAACAACAACAACAAAAAAAACAAAACGTATTTGTGTTTCGAAGATGAACAAAGGTCTTACGGGTTTGGAACGACATGAGGGTAAGTACTTAATGACAGAAATTTCATTTTTGAAATGGTAATTCTGTCATCATTTACTCGCCCTCATGTCATTCCAAACCTGTAAGACTTTCTTTCATCTTCAGAACACAAATGAAGACATTTTTAATAAATTATGAGTGTTATCTGTCCCTCCATTGACAGTTTATGCGACTATGACTTTGACACTTCAAAAAGTTCATAAAGAGATTGCAAAATTTATCCATATGAATTGAGCAGTTTAGACATGATCACTTTCGAAGACGAACAGATTGAATTTAGGATTTTATTCTGATATAAACATTGATCATAAACAGAACATAAACAGAAGCTCAACCGATCCTGCTTGAACATCCTGCGAGAATAAACCTCACTGGTTCTTACTGAAGCTCAAACATGCTGTGTAACACACTAGAATCAACCTTACTGGTTTTCACACATCAAGCGAACATGCTTAAGCTTCCAATTATCATAATTGATGTGTGCGTTGATGAATGTTAATATGTGAATAAAAGACTAAATTAAATCTGTTCAGTGTATAAAGCAATCAAGTCTCTTCAGAAAATTTGGACTAATCCACTCAATTCAAACTTTTTAAAGCATCAAAGTGGTAGTTGCGTAGCTGTCAATGGAGTAACAAAAAGCTCTCAGATTTCATCAAAAAGATCTTCATTTGTGTTCCGAATATGAACGAAAGTTTTACAGGTTTGAAACGACATGAGGATGAGTAATTAATGACAGAATGTTCATTTTTGGGTGAACTAACCCTTTAATACTAACTAATTTTTATTCACATTTTTTATCTTTTGAAGACAATATCTCTTAAATTTGTTTAGTCAATTTTACTAAGACAAAAATGGCATCTGGATGGAACAGCATTTTAGTTGCCCAGAAATTGCAAAATTAGCCATGTGTTCTGTGCTATACTGAAACAACAAGATATCTAACTAAATAAGGCAACTCTACAGCTAAACCTTTTCTTTTAAAGAGTATGCGAACAAAACACACAGTGGCACAGCTCTGGGCAGCATGGCTCATTGAGTGGCGATTAAGTGCCAATATGTGTGGGATGATGCCATGGTCAGGCATCTCTGTCACTCACTAGCATGGGTAAAGACACCACCAGACAACCGGTACTCCCATCTGACCTAAATACAGCAGGACGCTCATCATTCAAATGCTAATCTAGGTCGGCTTTTGTTTGTCTGCCGGTCTGCCTGCCTGCGATACTGAATTGTGGCTTTAAATTGGGCTTGAGTTGCTGTCCTGATGATGCACAGTAATTGATCAGACAACAAATGTACTGCCATCCTACCGATCTGACTGTTCCGGTCATTCTCGTCTCTGCTTCCATCGGCCTCATTCATTTTCTCGTGGAGCTGCCTGACCATGTCATCTTCAGTGTCCATGATATTAAGGTCTTCGTCCTCGTGCCGTTCACCCTCCTCGTCCTCATCCTCGCTGCTGCTGCTGATATCATTGAAGATCTCGCGTAGCTCGTCATGTTGGACTGCAATAGGATAAAAAAAAAAAAAAAAATGTTAAGACAAGATAAAGATAAAGCTATAAAAGCACAGACTTGTGTCATCATTCACCTGAGGAGCCGTGACCCTTGTGTCCTGAGTTTCCAGGTGAAGACTCCAGGTTGGACAGAGATAAGCTGTTGTCAGGTTCTTTGGTCTCATCCTCAGCAATCACCTCCCATCCTGACCACAGGGTCAAGGTTCATATATCAATAATCCCTGTATCTTTTCATCCTCTGAGTTTTGGCACCAGCCAATTTTGCTTTTATATCACAGTGCTGCTGAGCTCCACAAATTTATGTATGACTCATGCCACTTTTTTCCTGTAATTCTGAGCTTAAACAATTAAGTCTTGCACAGTCGCTCCATTTAATTTGTGAGCAAGTCTGCCATCTGGTGGCAAAGGCTTAATATGACATAAATACATGATCCTACATTAGTAATGACATTTGCATTTAGATTTGTTGTGACACTTGGTTTGCAGCAACAAAACATGACAGGAAAACAAAAGCAAGAAATAAAGGATACGAACACCGACGGCTTCGGCATCTGTGCTCAAGAGCCTCTTCACTTCCTTTTCCACATCAGGAGACTCAATGTACTGCAGGATAAACCAGGTTAGAATTCAGCCCTAAGGAACACGGTCTTAAAATCTGCACGGACGCATTCAGATGCACACACAGTAATAACAGTAGAGGCTGGCTGCATGCCAGAACACACATTAGCGATTAAAAAAGGAAGTCAAGTCAATAGCTAGCTGTAATGTAGCGGAGATTTATTCAAGAGTGAGAGAGAAGAACCTGCCACTAACTCGCCTGCTGTCACTTCAATCAAATAAACAGCTAGACTGCTTTCCTGCAAACCTTAATGGCAAATGAAAATGGAATGCTTATTTATATGTAAATCTTAGCTTTTACCATTAATTCATTTATTTTTACCTGAAAGAATGAACATTTTTCTTAAGTAGAACTGGTAAAGGATTGCAGAGTCATCAAAAAAAATAAAAAAATAAAAAATTGAACTGCTTGAGGAAAAGATGAGATTACCTTCTTCTTCGCTGTCTTCCTAAACCGCCTCTTCCTTGTGTTCTTCAGAGGAAGGGTAACTGGAATGAGACAGATGTAACTGGATATTAAATAGGTTCAATCATTCTAGTACTAATAGGTGGTCTCCTCCACATTTACTCCCAACCAAATTCCAGTACAAGAGTGGGAGGGACTTACTGCCATGGTTCCAAACAAATTTTTTGTCTTTGTCCTTGTCTTTTTTTTTGTTTTTGGAGTCTGTAGTGCCCGTGGGCTCCTCTAGAGGGGGGTACAGGTCACCATCCAGTGTACACACCAACATCTTAACAGAAAGTCAGAGGAATTAATAGAGATATGGCCTTGTAGATGTGCTGTAGCTCATTAAGAGAGTGCAAAAGGGAAATGTAATTTAAAAATATGTGACCCTGGACCACAAAACCAGTCGTAAATTTTTTTTAAATTGAGATTTATACATCATCTGAATAAATAAGCTTTCCATTGATGTATTTGTTAGGCTAGGGCAGTAATTGGCTGAGATACAGCTATTTGAAAATCTGGAATCTGAGGGTGCAAAAAAATCAAAATATTGAGAAAATCACCTTTAAAGTTGTCGAAATTAAGTTCTTAGCTATGAATATCCACTTACAAAAATTAATTTTTTTTATATTTATGACAGGAAATTTATAAAATATCTTCATGGAGCATGATCTTTACTTAATATCCTAATGATTTTTGGCAAAAAAAAAAAAAAAAAAAATCAATAATTTTGACCCATACAATGTATTGTTGGCTATTGCAACTTATGTGCAACCTATGACTGGTTTTGTGGTCCAAGGTCACACACACATATACATACACAGTGCATCCGGAAAGTATTCACAGCGCTTCACTTTTTCCACATTTTGTTATTACATTCCAAAAGGGATTAAATTTATTTTTTTTCCCTCAAAATTCTACAAACAATACCTCATAATGATAACGTGTAAGTAGTTTGTTTGAAATCTTTGCAAATGTATTAAAAATAAAAAACGAAACAAATCATGTACATAAGTATTCACAGCCTTTGCTCAATACTTTGTTGAAGCACCTTTGGCACCAATTGCAGCCTCAAGTCTTTTTGAGTATTATGCTACAAGCTTGGCACACCTATTTTTGGGCAGTTTCTCCCATTCTTCTTTGCAGGACCTCTTAAGCTCCATCAGGTTGGATGGGGAGCGTCGGTGCACAGCCATTTTCAGATCTCTCCAGAGATGTTCAATCGGGTTTAAGTCTGGGCTCTGGCCGGGCCACTCAAGGACATTCACAGAGTTGTCCCATAGCCACTCCTTTGTTATCTTGGCTGTGTGCTTAGGGTCATTGTCCTGTTGGAAGATGAACCTTCGCCCCAGTCTGAGGTCCCGAGTACTCTGGAGCAGGTTTTCATCAAGGATGTCTCTTTACATTGCTGCATTCATCTTTCCCTCGATCCTGACTAGTTTCTAGTTCCTGCTGCTGAAAAACATCCCCACATCCTGATGCTACCACCACCAGGCTTCACTGTAGGGATGGTATTGGCCAGGTGATGAGCAGTGCTTGGTTTTCTCCACACATGACGTTTGCTATTCAGGCCAAAGAGTTCAATCTTTGTTGATCTCATGGTCTGAGAGTCCTTCAGGTGACTTTCGGCAAACTCCAAGCTGGTTGTCATGTGTCTTTTACTGAGGAGTGGCTTCCCACTGGCCACTCTACCATACAGGCCAGATTGATGGAGTGCTGCAGAGATGGTTGTTCTTCTGGAAGGTTCTCCTCTCTCCACAGAGAAATGCTGGAGCTCTGTCAGAGCGACCATCAGGTTCTTGGTCACCCCCTCTTCCCTTGATCGCTGAGTTTGGTCGGGCAGCCCACTCTAGGAAGAGCCCTGGTGTTTCTAAACTATCCTGTCTCGGAGGTCTACAGACAACTCCATTTCAAAAATTATCAGTGGAAACAGGATGCATCTGAGCACAATTTTGAGTGTCATGGCAAAGGCTGTGAATACTTATGTACATGTGATTTTTTTGTTTTTTATTTTTAATAAATTTGCAAAGATTTCAAACAAACTTCTTCTTGTCATTATGGGGTATTGTTTATAGAATTTTGACTTCCCGAACACACTGTACATATCCATACACAACAGAGATCTTACCTGACAGATATCAGCAGTCTTATAGAGGGTCTTCTTGTCAACTGTTTTTAATGACTCCAGAATGCAGGGTAAATCCACTAATTTACATGCTAAAGGGACACGATCCACACGTACAATCCCATGGCGACCATCAGCTATGAATATATACAACAAATTCCATGAGCAAAATTTTTACAAAAGAAATTGATGACAGACTGTAGTAATAAGTGCACATAAATTATTTAATTTATAAAAATCAAGATGTGTAAATTAGAGGCATTTAAAAGCTTTCTGAAATGTAATATGCTGAAATAAATTTGTGTTACATTTCAACTTCATACTAATTTTTTATCTAGTACAGTGCTTACCATGCAACTCTATAGTAAGTCTATCTTTCATGTTCATGCTGCTAGACTGGGCGATCCGTCTGACTGTAGAGGCATACTCCTAAAAAACAAAGCATCATGCTATTGAATGAAACATAGTAATATAAACAGTCAACTAAGATTAAATCAATAAATTAAAATACCTGTTTTTACTGTACTAACTGGGATTACTTTGTTAGATTGAACAGTACTGTTTAAAAGTTTGAGTATATTGCTCATACTATAATGTATAAAGTCCCTGATATGAACCATGAAAAAAAAAATCAGGCCAAAACAAAGTTTGTTTCGGAGTTTGAAACAGCTTGCCAAAGTGAACTTTCCAGAAAAGTTTGCTCTGGCTGGTAAACACCTTTCTGTCTTTGAGTAAAAACATGGACACACTTTACATATTAATTTGCTCTCAGTAGTGCGGGTGGCATCGGATGTTTGCTAACAGAATAATGCTCAGATATTTTGAACTTCTTTTTACCCTAAGGCGAAGAACAAAAAGAACTTTGTTGTGACTGAGTATATCGATGTCTTTACAGTGTGTCCTACAATGTCCTGTGAGCACTGTGATAATGTTCCTTTGTTCCTCCATGTATGCACATGGTTTAACAACATTTGACTTGACAGGAATGACCAATATAGCTATGACACCGTATGTCTATATTATGTGATTATTTATTTAGAAACACTTTACAACAAGGTCCATTAGTTAACATTAACAAACAGTGAGCATTTGTTACGATATATATTAATTTTCGTTTACATCGATACACTGTTCATTCTTAGCTCAGGTCTATTAAATAATAGTAACAGCTACAACTTCTGATTTTAATCATGTATTAGTAAAAGTAGAAATCAACATTAAATAAGATTAAAAAATGCTTTATAAGTATTTTACAGTGTTAGTTCATGTTACTTATGTAGTTAACTAATCTTAAATAATGGGACCTTAGTGTAAAGTGTTATCAATTATTTGCTACTTGTGTAATAACATGATGTTACTGGCCTTATAGTTCTTGAGTTACTTATAAATGCATAATTATGACTCTCATATCAAACAACACTGTAAAATGATCAATTATTCAAATGCATTTTTTATGGAAGTGTTCTGAGAGTGTGTACATTATAATATAGGTGGGGGAAATGAAGAAACAAACTGACCTGAGGAAGCCGCAGAACAAACTGACTCTCCAGCTCATGAGGAGCATCTTCTTTGCTTTTGGATCCCACCTTTCCCACTGAAACAGAGCAAGTTCCTTAAATAATACATACTGACTCACATTTATTAATATAAGAGGATAAATTAGTTTTGGGGGGGAAAACTGTACTGTACAAAATGTTAAAACATGGGCTTTGGAATATACCAAGGTAGGTACTAAACTAAAGGATTACCATAAACATGTACCATGGTATTTGGTATTCTAAGATACTTATTATGACAGCACAGTATTACTTGTTCAAAACATAGTAATACCTTGGTACTTTTATGTTAGCAGAAGATATTGTGAATTCACAAATGTATGCATGCTAGTACCTTTAGTTTTTGAAGTCATCTTTGCCTCTTAATTCTGCACAGAAAGGGAAAACAAGACAATGTTTTTATACGGACAAGGGAGTGTGCAAATCAATAGAAGGTGTGCAGACTATGTACTACAAGCTTTTGAAAAGAAGGCAAACTTTTTTAAAGGGATAACCCTATTATCCCAGAGTGACAAATGGTAAAGGTACATTAAAATAAGAGCGTACTGATAAAAAAAATACTCACCGAGACCAACGACAAGCTAACAGGCTAACGTTGCATATGCCGGCTATCTCATCTATAACAGCATCAGATAAGAGAACTGTTAAATAAATATTCGTTTCTTTAAAACATCCAGAGTATAAAATGATCGCAATAGTAAAGTTATCATGAATTATAACACGAATTGTGTAAGAGCGAAACTAAAATGGTACAAATGAATATTGCTGTGCCTCGGTGAACTATCTCGCGGAAGCTTAGAGTATGTTTGCGCTTTAGTGCCCCCTGTTGTCTGTTGTGTAGAAGCAGCTACACATTGAAACATTGAAACCCCGCTTATATTAACTAGAACATGGGCGCGTAACTCTATTTACACGATTTCTAGAAAATGACTTTGAATTTTTTCGGTGAACACTTATAGTACCATAAGAAGAAAATTGTGACACAAAAACATAGAAAATGTTTTCCACATAGATGAATACACAAAAACCCAAACGTCAAATATCGTCCCATATGGTCTAGCGGTTAGGATTCCTGGTTTTCACCCAGGCGGCCCGGGTTCGACTCCCGGTATGGGAAGTACAGTTTTTAGTTTTATACGTGTAAATTACAAAAATTATCAGCTAAATAATTAAACAAAAACAACAATAAAGCAGCTAACTGCTAGGAGGCATTCAAGTAAAATAATGTTAATGCAATAGTATTTATATTTTTACTTTAAATATTACCAAGTTACATTATTTCATTAAATATCAACGAAAGCAAGCTTTTATAATGTCACTGATGGTTATTATGTATCATTTAGAGTGGGTCAAGATAGCTCACTATATTTTTTACAGCACTGATAAATTTGTCTAATTTTTTATTTGACACTACAATAGTCATTGATTGGTTATTTTTTATATTGTTGGTCTAATTATCTACAAAGAGTAATTCTGTGCAGGTAGGGTATAATTAAAAATAAGGGTCAGTAAATTGTGTTTAAAATAATAATAAAAAAAAGATTCATGACAAAGCTAAATCTACATTTTATACAAAAACTGAAATTCAAGGGAAATTCGCTAAACATTACCTACTTCCTAATAGATGTGGAATTATTCTGACACATTCTGTAAAATCCCAAAGATATTCAGGGATATTTGGTTTAAAGGGACAGATGTAGTGGTTAATATATGTGAAAGAAAGAAAGAAAGAAAGAAAGAAAGAAAGAAAGAAAGAAAGAAAGAAAGAAAGAAAGAAAGAAAGAAAGAAAGAAAGAAAGAAAGAAAGAAAGAAAGAAAGAAAGAAAAACCTGGTATTCAGTACTTTGATTGTTTTGTCTTTTACTTCAACATTTCTCTATTCATGTCCCATTAAGTCAGTGCTAGTATTTGGGAAATGTGTAGTTTCTCTCTGGAAATGTTAAAGATTAAATCAAGAGAGGTGTTTTTTGCTATTGAAAGTCTGAAAACAATACAAATTAAGTATAAATTAGTAAATCCCCTGACCACAAACTACACTATTACCCTTGAATTCCCCAAACAGGCTATTCCGATAATGGGCGGGGCAGTCGCTGTCTTTAAGGGGTCATCTGCATTTTTTAACATCACAAATTAACGCTCAGTGTGTTTTAAGGGGTTGTCTCAATTTATTTGATATAACAAAGTAACGCTCACTCACCTGCGGGACAAGGACACTATTCAGCCAACACAGTCATAGTAATCGCCTTATAACCAAGACGATATTTTTACTGCCATTATGACTTTAGCCCACATGATATGTATATCCGATATTATATGTGCAATGTTAATCTGGATTAAACTGTTTAAATGAAAGGCGCTGTTAAAATTGATGGTACAACTGGAGATGTCTCTCATTTATTGTCTATGCCGTCCCATATCCCCATGAAAATGAGCAAAACTGTAAACACTGCTCACACAAACAAACCCTTTGATTGGTCGCCTAGTTGCCGACGTCACCCATCCCATCTGCAACTCTGAAAGACGCGTCACTTCGCTGAATACACGAGAGCGTTAGTTTGACGCGTCGCTCGTTTGCAGTGTAGATGCCGAACGCTGGACCAATTGCTTTCGAGGGAAAATGTGAGCGCAAGGAATTCCCCACGCCGTGAAAACAGTGTTACCTTATGTTAGGCAATAGAAAACGACGAAGCTCGCCTAGAGCTTTAAAAACAATGAGCTTTTAGAAGACTCTGTCTTTGCCAAAGAGGATAAAGTCACTTCTATTCAACATTACTGCATCAGGGAGGAGGATTCGGATGATGACAGATTTCTTAGGAATTGCTTCACTGAAATTAATGCAGTGTGTCCATCACTTACCCCACTTACTTCTCATTGAAACCTGTAAATTATGGCACGTTAAGATGAAGGTAAGTGTTTGAACCATCTCGCTAACTTGTTCATGTGATTGCCAATGCTTTTACTTAAGATATTATAGTTGTTTTGCACTTTTAAAGTTATTTCTCAAAGCATATAGGAACATTTAAGATGTCTTTTAGAAGTTCTTATTGTTACAGTGATTGTATGTACAATGTATTTGAATGTACAAGCATTGCTTATTTCATTCACTTGGATTTGCTTGAATTCCACTAAACCAACATGTTGTCATCATTCTGATCTTAAATGACCATTCTGATCTGAATAGCCCCCAGGATAGCTTGACCTACTGCTCCGTTGTGCCCCTCTCCCATAACTGTGGACTGAGTTGTTCCAGCATGATTGCAGGCATGTGACCAGAATGACTGGTTCAGTGTGAGAATCTCTTGTCTCAGGCTGACATTGCTGGTCAGGACACAGTAAGGACTTTACATGAGTGTGAACAATCGGTTTTCCAGTCCTTGGTGCTTGGGCTTGTGGTGCATCAATGTTTTCATCCAAACCAGCACTCATTTGTGGATGTTTATATTTAATGACTGTGTCATTATCTCTACTTGTGACCAAGATCAGAAATTAGCCAAGGCTTAGGGCAAAAATGCCACAGAGAGTGAATAAGAATGCCCTTGATGTGTGGGCAAAAGTGCTGTTTATCGGTTATCTGATATAACATAGTGACCAGCTTGTTATGTAAAACATATTCTTGCATATCGTCTATTGTGTTGTCACATCTTTTTATGTTACGTTTATTTATGTATTTAAAAAAATAAGGGTTAAAGTGCCTTGAACCTCAGTGGACAAATCTTAGCATATTTTCCAACTTAGCTTCTTACAATATGTAGCAATTAGTGTGTAATTTCATACTGTAACGGAGTATCAAATCCATCTGCTGGTGCAGATGAGACTCCCACTCTCATTTGCCGCAAAGTAGTCTTTCCTTAATTTGTTTTCTTTATTTGTGGCTTGATGTCTCACCCATTGTCTATCTGTCTAAATGTTTGCCAGATGTTTACATTTTTTGGGGATACAAAACTCCCCTGTGAGACATGCATTTTGAAGTATCTCTTTGGCTGTAGCTTTCTCAGCATTCTGGCCAATGGGAGGTGCTGGGGTCAGGGAGTGCTTGTGTTCTCCTGCTTTGGGAGTTTGTGATATTAGTCAGCTTGGTTCATCCAGAAATGCTGGTTCTGATACCCCCTCCCATTACAACAGCCCCCCCTCCCAAGCCCTCACACACCCCAGAGGCCTTTAGATAGCTGGAAATTCCAGTCTTCTGAAACTAATTATCCTCAATGAGAGGCTCTAAATATACCCCTTAGTTGGTGCTGTCTTGACTCTTTTCTTTGAGAAATACAGTCCTTGGTACTCCCCCCTTTCTTCCTTATGACTTTGTGTCTCAGAACTCATGCCCAATGACCCTATTGTGCCTTTGAACTGGAGAGCCAGAAGGCACAAAGGGGCTTTCAGATGATCTTACTGCTTCTTTTAGCAGATGAGGCACGTGGCTGAGATATCCCAGAATGACAATGAGAGGTATGTGGGAAGCTTCTGTGTAGGGAACATCCCTAGTGCTGGAATATGTGGCCATGACGGTGACTCCCATCTGCCAACCTTGAAATATGGGGCAGAGTGACCTAACTCATTCCACTCTGCTCTGACTTTGTGTCTTGGCCTGATGGTGTATAGAAAATCACATGAGATATGACTTAATGGGCTGGTTATTGATTTGTCTCCACATTTGAAGGCATCAGTCTTTATAAACTCTGCATCCAGGAACTGCATCACCAGGGCATCATCAGCTGAGAGCTTGCTGCAACATGAGCCGCCTCCTTGCAGACAGACTACAAGCATCAGCAAAGTTATGAGTGTGCTAGGACAACATGCATAATATGACACCTCATTTTTCTGTTTTTCTCTGGGAAAGACTTCACCATTGTCATACAACTTACAGCTATATTGAGTAATTGTCCATTGAGTAATTTCTCAAAACGTTGACATTAATCTTTTAGTTGTGGAACACTGACAAGAGCAAAACAAATGTTATGTCTCTGTGTCATAAAGTGGGCGGGCAAAACGTAAAGTATATAGGCTTCCACAAGGTGGTGGTGTTCATATATTGAGCTCAACAGTAAGGATGACTCAATTGATAGAAGTGTCAGTGTTGCCACTGAAACTGATTAGTCGATTCTGGATATCCGTTTTTTTATTTCTTGCAAACGTAATGGTTTGGTTTTCTGTGATGTATTCACCATTGTTGTTGCAAATTCTCGCAAAGATAATGTTATGAAGCTTGCTAACATTAACAGTTAGAAAGCAACAACTGTTTTTGTTGAAAATGCAAGAAATCATTTTTGATATTGAAATCAATAATCAGTAAAAATGTGTCAAACTGCAGACAAATCAATGAGTTAATGAAATTATAGTGTTACATTTTATCCGTGTAATTTCCTATCCATGTAATTTTGTTTTCCTTTTTGTCAAGAAAACAAAATAGTAATCCAATGTTAGAAAGAAATGCTAATAAACCTTTTTTGAATTATTAACCCTGTATAAAACCTATTTGTTGAAAAAAATAAGTATATAAGTATAAAAATACATTCCAAATAAATCAATCAATAAATAAATTGCTCAGAACACAAACTCATCGCCCTGAAATGACACAAATCAGGATTTCCTTATTAGTCATAAGTTTCACCGTTTGTAATATTACTAATATATATACATATATGCATTGGCTTTCCTTAGTAATTAGTCATGTCTAAAGGGATAGTCCAAAAATGAAAATTTGTCACCATTTACTCACCCACAAGTTGTTCCAAATATGTAAGATTTTCTTTCTTCTGCTGAACACAAAAGAAGATATTCTGAGGAATAACAGTAACCAAGCAGTTGATTGACTTCCACATAAAAAAAAAAAAAATACTAGAAGGCATCAACCATTTGGTGACCGACATTCTTTAGAATATCTTCTTTTGTGATCAGCAGAAGTAAGGTTTGGAACAACTTGAGGGTGAGTAAATGATGACAGAATTTTAATTTTGGGGTGAACTGTCCCTTTAATAGAATTTTTATTAAAAGAAATTGTCAAGATTATAGTTATTCGTAGTGTAAGAAGGGGAGATTGGTGATCATATCTACTATGTTGCCAGATCAAGATCATCTTAGTTTGAAGCCTAATGGATTTCCTTACCATCATAGCACAACTGTATAATTTAGAAAGAAATCGTGTCATCTGTTTTCTTTCACACTAGATTAATAGAATGATATAGTGTAATGTCATGCTCTTGTAACCTTGCTGTACAGCTGGCAGTAGCCAAATATGTGGGAGTCTCACTAAGCAGATACAAGGCCGACTGCCTTTGTTTTGACTAACGAAAGACAAAATGCAAAGCTTGTGTATTTTTTAGCAGGCACATCTTATTGCTGATGGCTGTTTTCAGTAAGAGCTTCAAGATTTGCTCTCCAGTGACAGTGTGTTATATTGACTGAATTTTTAAAGGGACAGTTTTGTAAAATGCAATCATCTTTAAGTTACATTCATGTTTTCAGGTCCCAAAACGTATTGTTTCAGTAGACCTCAAATTACATTATAACATTTGTTTTTTATTAAAAGTCAATGTGTGAAAGAAGTGTGTGGGTCAGATGTTCTTGAGTGTGTGTGAGATTTAGATGGTCAATTAAAGTGGCATATGTGACTAATTCATCCGTCTGATTTACAATTTGAAAGTGAAAACAGTCTAATGTGTAAAGTATCATGGCGCTTGGAGTCTGTTACTGTTCATCATCTGCAGCGTGACTCAGTTCTGCAAAAAGGTTCATTCAGTGACTGTCTCGCTAGATGGGGAAAAAATAAAGCAATCAGAGTAAAAACATCTTTAAAAATACTTTACCTATTAAATTATTTATTTTGATTATATTTGAAAAGGGAATTTTAGAACAATTGGTTTTTCATCCCTCAGGCTTGGTTGTAAATTATTTAAATAGACTGAGACATTAAGTATTCATCTAGCATAATGCTTTCCAGTGTCTGGCCCTCAGAGAGAAAACAAACCATTTGACCATTTAAGCTCTAAAACAGACACCACAACCATCATTAGCGGCTCAGCTTCTGTTGTTTTTCACTATAATGTGCGTAAAAGGGATTGGCACTTTCACAGTCTGAGATAAGTGACAAGGTAGACTGATAAAGAATTAGATTATTTTAAAGAGTGTCAAGTGTCTCTGTGTTTTTAGATTGTTCCCCCCCTCTTTGCTCTGGTCAATACTTTCCATCCACAGATGTGTGATTTGAACTGTGTGGAATGTTGGCCTTGCTCTTTGTGTAATGTTTAATTGGTTGAGGTTTTGTGAGGATCGTATACTGTCTGGCAAGAGGTAGTAACTTTCTTGTGCAGACCAAATAGTATTTTCCTTATATTAGAAAGAGATAATGCAGAAGACATTGATGTCTTGTTACACCATACATGGTGTAAACTCATTATATTTTCCTTTCACATACCTGATTGTAGTCATCTTGTTAATTCTATCCAGCACAAACAACCTATCCAAGTCTCAAAAAACATTTTAAAGGGAAAAGTTCAAACCTTTTATTGAATTCTAGGATGATTGGGGTGATTTTGTAGGTAGTGATTATGCATAGAAAAGCATTGATAAATATAATAGAACAAAGATACAAATTAAATAAATAGTGCTTTATATTTTTCAGGTAAGTCTAACAGTAGAGGTACAGAAATGGAATAATCAAACGTAAAATAACACTGCATAGTATTCACTGTATATATTGTAATGTAATTAATCTGTGTTAAAACTACAAAAGTGATTTTTCTCTTTGTCTTTTGTTGTTTGATTAACATTCATGACACCGAAAGCAGCAGGAATATAGGCTGCTGTCACTTTAAGACCGAATGCGTGAATCCAAAATATACATCCGGTTTTCTTTCTAGATTGTTTAGCTCACATTTTTTATCTCAAATATTTTAAATAATCTTTACCTCAGCCATAGTTTTCAAATGTCATTTGCTTATGTGCACATTTAAAAATAGCTCTTCTGGCATTCTTCAAAATCTTTGCAGTACTTCTCTGTATTCCACAGATGAAAGAAAGACAGGTATTTTGAATGATCTGAATGTGAGTAAATGACAGAATTTTTATTTTGAATTTTCAAATTGTTCTAACTGTTCAGAATTTTAAACTGTTCTAAAACTAAGCATTCTAAAAACAATTGTTCAAGATCCAGATGATCTTGCTTAAATTCACCTATTATGTTTCCTGTATACCTAACCAGTAGTTATAAATTTGCTAAATTACATTGATTACAAATCTTGACTCTGTGGAGCAGTAGGTTAATATATAAAACTTGTAATGGGAGTCTAAATTGCTGGAGGCTTTTTTTTTTTTCAGTGGGAGTATCTTTATTTACCTGTAAGTGTCATTGACACATATCATGGAAGGAATGACTCAGCACCTTAGTGCAGAAATGGAATTTCCTTTGAAACTCCTGCTATCCCACTTCACATCCACTCATTTCTTTCTGAGGTCATGAATGTTGTATCTGTTCATGATCCCACATTTCTTGTCATTCTTAGCTGACAGGATTTCAAGGTTGACCAGATGTAATGTTTTGGTCCACAGTCGTATTTACAAAGGCTGCTACCTTGGAATCCTGTGGACTGTGGTGTGGCATTCAATTAACCTTTACTTTGTCAGTGTATTGAAGCACGCAATAAACTGAATTCTGGTCACCAAGCACTTTAGAAGGGCATGTTTGTGGTGAAAATGGCATAAAAATGTGGAAAAGGCTAATTTCAGGCATGTTTATCTCCATTTAAAACCATAGTTTCTACAAGACTTGTAGATTTCGGCATCTTCCTCATGGAATGACTTCATGTTTCTTCTGTCTGGATTTAATTAGAATGCTCCACTGCCCTTTTCATTTGCCCCTTGGTCCTTTGAGGACTGCTCTTAACCAGGATGGTATGGAGGGAGGGCTTTTCTTTGTACCCAAAGCCTCACCACCTGACCTCAGTTTCTGACAAACAACATGTCCAGCCCTGAGAAGTGCATTGTCTTTGTCGTTTATCTCAAGGCTATGCCTATTTTTGGACTTATCCTTTTATGCTAGTGTTTTACATCTTTCAGTGATGTGAGTAATATTATAAAGGCAACCAGCTGTTGCATCACTCACTCTGTTGCATCACTGATAATGAGACATTTGCAGTTTATTTGTTCTCCTTATAAACAGTAAAGGTTTTATAGCAAGACAAAACATGTCAGTTGGTTAGAGTAAATTGACTTTAACCTATGAGTGTACATTAGCATTCCTGAGAGTACTTAAGCCACAGTTACATTTTTATGTCAGCAATTCATTTGAAGTAAATTTATAGGAGGTAACAGAAAAAAAATTATCCACTCCGGACATGAGCAAAACCAAAGTGTGCCATCTACGTTTTAAAACAGGCACACAGCAGAAAACGAGGCCTTCTTGTGGCTCAGCTGTGTTTAGCTTGGATTCAGTCATGCAGTGCTAGTAAAGGCGAATGGGCTGGTTTTATTTTTAGGCTGTATAGGAAAGGTGTGTCTTTGAACTTTGTCAGCAGAGGCATGTGATCAGGGTCTGGTTGCTGTGAGGGCAATTGAATTCTCAAATTGAATCTTCTTTGAAGATTGTTTTAGGTTCACTTAAATTAAAGGTTCTTATTTTTTAAAGCATAATAAATGTTGAAATTGATAGCTTTTAGTTATACTGTAATGCTGAATGTCTATAATTATTGTTTTAAAAAAAAAAAATCTATTTCATATAGACATCAGTACCAGTATTAGTATCGGTGATAATGGCCATCATTCATAAAAAGATACCATTAAAGAAATATTTAAAATATACCATCTTTAAGTTGTTTCTACATTAATTTGGAGAGTAACTGTGAAATTATTACAATATTAAAAACTCCAATGTTTTTAATCACAGAAAAAATGTGTGATTAATTAGTTATTTTTAATCGATTGACTGCACTAATATTATATTATATTATATTATATTATATTATATTATATTATATTATATTATATTATATTATATTATATTATATTATATTATATTATATTATATTATATTATATTATATTATATTATATTATATTATATTATATTATATTATACACTGCCCGGCCAAAAATAAATAAATAAAAATTGGATTTTAAATTGGATTTAAATAGACAAATACTTGTCAAGACAATGTCTTGACCAAAAAATTATGCTCCTCTTGATGGAAATACATTTTTGGTGTGATGTTATCAATTCTCTAAAGTCTCCTCCAGCACATCCCAAAGACTTTCAATGAATTTAAGGTCTGGATTCAGAGGTGCCAATTCATATGTGAAAATGATTCTTCATGCTCCCTACCAACCATTCTTTCACAGTTTGAGCCTGATGAATATTGCCTTTGTCATCCTAGAATATGACCATGCTTCTTCTTCCTACATGGTTGTTTAGGAATTAAAAGCTACACACTCCATCAATTAGTGTTAGAAGAATTGTTCCCAAACATATAACATGCTAGTAACATAATAATCACGGCAATATTGATCCAATCTCTTAAGCATTTGCCCTTTTTTTGTTTTTTTGGCTGGACAGTGCATTTTTTTTAATAATATGTTATGTTATAAGTAATATTATGTTCTATTATATGGTGTTATATTATTGATCTAAGGCTTGAACATATAATTATACTAAGTAGATAATGACAGTAATACTGGATTGGACAGTTTATCAACTGATACTGAGATGAGATAAGACAATTTTACTCTCTTTTTATATATTTGTTGGTTGCACTGCCATTTCTAGCAAAATACTAATAATATATGCAAAAATCATCTCTTTGTGCTTTTATTTCAGTGATGTGGATCCTGTTGGACTTGTTTGATATGTCCCACTTGATGTCACAGACGGTTTATATATCATTGTTGGCACAGAGGGGCAGGTGCTCGCCGTGTGTTTACACATTTTCCATCACATTCATGATGCTGAATTGAACATTATAGGCCACCGAGCAATCCAAGCCATGGTAATTATTTTTCTACCTTTTCTTACCTTTTTTGCTTCCTTGTAATCCTCTTTAGTCTGTTAAGGACTGCGTGTATACAATATATAATGGACTGGCTTCGATTCTTAAGCAAGTTGAGAACACGCCCACGAGATTGAAGGTTACCCAAGTGGCCTGACTGCTTTTCTTTTTCTTTTTTTTACTCCCCAACAGTTCATTGGTACAGTTAAGATTTTCTCAGAAAGAGGCAGGTAGTTGTCGGTAAGCCCTAACTAACGTAACCGCTGCTGTAGTTGGCAAAGTGTCAATTAAATGACTATTTGTCTCTTTGCATCTCATTTACTCATGTGAATGGTGACAAAACCGACTGCATTTCAGCTCTTTTCACTAAGCCACACCATGCCACAGACCCTGGTTTCCTGTTTGTCAGCTGGATTGTCTCAGATAAAAATGCTTGACAAAGGCTATGGCTGCATATGCACAAAGATAGGGTGAAAAAACCTAATGTCAGAATGGGGCAGATTGACATTATTTTTTATATCTTGGTCAATTCAATAGAGTGTTTGGCACAGGGGATTAATCTTCATGTTGTCCCAAACTTGAAAGACTTTCTTTCTTCTGTAGAATGCAAAAGAAGGCATTTTGAAAAATGTCTTACTGTTAATTAGTTCAATCCGATGTGGTTTTGGACCCTATTGAGGTTCTTCAAACAGTTCTTCAAATAGGGTTGGGAACAACATGAGGGTGAGTAAATGATGACAGAATTTTCATTTTTGGGAGAACTATCCCTTAATGTTTAAATAGAATATAGCCGAATCAAGCAGCAGAGTCACAATTCAGTACCTTTCCTTTGGTTGGAAGAACGTAGTGACGTAGAAATCAGTGGTTGGGCCTCTGATGAATTGGAAGTGTTTCTTGTCGCTGTTCTTTTCAACAGCACAACCAGGTGGGGCGGCTCTTCCAGTTTTATAATGCGTGGCCTCTTTCATGCCTCATATCAAACATAAAGCCTGCTTTATGAGGTGTCATATGACCTGCAGGGCCACTCCCATTTCACCTTCTCTCTGTAGTTCCTTTTTTGAGTGCTGAGATCTAGTCAGTTGATATACATTTTGGTTTTCGCTCTCCTCAAAACAACTAATTTTAAAAAAGCATTTCATCTGGGTGGAAATCCCCATGCCTGCTTTACTCCTGCCACGTCTACGTCAAGTTGATGAAAACCTTTACACTCTTACCCAGTCTTGTGTTACCCGTCTCGCATAGCTCAAGCCTCAAGGTGTAGTCTGGTTGTTACTTTGTTCAGGTTTCCCCTCCCCCACTGGCCTTCCCAGCCTATCCAAACCACAGCCTGAGCTCACCTGAAGTCATTTGCATATTAGTTCTGCCCTTGCATCTGATTGGTTCTAAGCTAAAGTTCTGTTTCACAGCCTGTCTGTCAGTGGTTACTCGGGGGGGATGAGTCACAGTGAGAGAGAGCTTTGCTTTGCAGTACTTCTCTTTTTTAAAGATTTCAACCCGCAGCCATTGCCCTCCCCTACTCTGTTCTCATTTTCGTTCTTTCGTACTACCACTGAAGTGAGTGGGAGAGGCAGAGGGCAGGTCAGTGTTCAACACCTTGAACATGCCATTCGATTCGCTTTAGACACACCCTTGGATTATTTTTTATTTTTTTTTTACTCCCGTCAACATAATCTTTCTCTTTTTTTTAAGATAATTTCTTTTTTATCTCATTTTTCCAACATTTTCATTAATGTTTTGCTCCATAGCCATGGAGTTTGACATGAAACCACTGAACGTTTAAGGTTAGTGACCATTTTATATCTTTATGACATAATATTATTCAGTTGTATATCTGTTAGCGTGAAGTATCTGTTGTCTGCATTCGTTGCTTTGAAAGCATTATTCATATTTTTTTCATATACCTGTATAGGCAATATACATTGCGTTTGTTATGAAGTTACATTTTCTGGGTTTTTTTAGGTCAACATAGAAATACAGTTTTCAATATACATTTTATTACGATGCTGCTAAGTATCGATAGTCTGTGCGTTTAGTCTACCTTTTAATAATCAACTATTGTATGAATGATTCACAATTTTATTATAAATTGCTACAGACGTGTGTAAAAACAGGTTTAGTGCTGTTTTCCCTACATGAAAGACCATTTTGCAGTTGTACAAATCTAACGAAACATATTTATGATATAGTGTGCATATTTACAAGTTTATAGTCACATGTTTTGCAAAGTATCATTGCCTTATATGGGTACCAAGAGTGAGGTAGGCAATCATGTTTTGTAAGCCTGTTGACCAAGCCCATACGACGGTTAGAGTGGGTTGCAGTGTCAAAATAAACTTTTCAATTACATATTTGCCTGTTTAAGCTATATGCTTACCAAGTTGCCAACTATGCACAATGCATACAATTAACTTTAGCACCAATGTACCTTTTCTTCACGTAAGTGGCGGTTTTGCTGTTGTAGAGTGTCATTGATTCCATTACGTGGGCTTGTAGATTTCAGTTTGATTTTTAGACTGGCTTATCAGGCCTCATCATTGCCGTGAAACCTGGTCTGAATGTTGCTCATCCAGTTGTTCTACGAAACCACAGTAACCCAGGAGAGAGGAGAGTGACAAACAAATCTAGTCATTGTACCCGAGCACCTCTTTTTTGCTCTTTCTCTTTTTTTTGAGATATAACCTTCGCAGAACGTCATTTTGACTGACTTCACCACGTGTAATTATGCCTGACACCATATTTGCTATAGTAACTTTTGTCATCATCTCCATGGAATGTGCTGAGACTAGCTTGTAAGTAGTAGGGAAATAAGTCTCCTAGACAAAACAATAATTTTTTGACATGATTATGTTCAAGCATGTGGCCAAGAGTGATACTGAAAGTTTTAAGCAAATTAATATCTTTGTTGAAGTTACAGACAGTCACGTGGGCATCAGCTTTAGGCTAATGCCATTGCTTGTTTTGGTAATATTTCTAATTAGATTTTTGAGGTCTTTTATAGATTTTTAACTAATCATAATGAGCTTCTTATATTCATGATTGTTCATGCAAAATTGTTCATGTGCATTTGATTTTTAAAACATCCTTTGTGTTCAGTCAGATTCACATATGAAAGAATTTTGGTGGAGGTCAGAAAACATGGACTTCTAGGGTATTTTCCCCCAACCAACACACCCTATGTCATATGACCTCAGGTGTTCAGGGCAATCAGATTTTACTTAAATGGCTGTGTTATCTTGTCAGACCCCCTGTTAGGCTGGAGATACCAACACCACTCCAACTATTATGCCCCCCACCCGACTATCCCTGATTTGTTTTGTAAATGAGCCAGGGCACCTGGAGTTGGCTAGTAGTCAAACACAGGCCCCTGTGCTGCAGATTGCTTTGTTTGGGCCTTCTCTTTAGGTCTGAGTTTCTGTCACAGTTGGCAGCGAGGCCAGTAGTGTCAGGTTGGCTCTTCACATAAAACAGCGTCAACAAGTCCTTGCCTGTAATTGGATCATTAGGTCCTGCTGAGCAGGAGGGGTGGACCATACTGCTCTAGCTGGTCTAGCATGGAGAACAGAAGAGGGCTGGGCCTGAGAAAGAATATTTGTCCTCTTCCTGTCACAGCATTGTGTGGCATGAATTAGGGCTGCACAATATTGAAGAAAAATGCGATATGTGATAACTCATTAAATAATGCAATGTTTGATGAGGTTTATTTAACAACAGAAATTGAATAATCAATTATAAAAAAACAGCGTAGTCTTCACTGTATGGATTAAATGTATGCTGATTCTTATTAAAGCTACAAAAGTTATTCACAGACGTAAGCAGGTTTATTAGGCTGCTGTCACTTTAGGAGCTGTACGGATCCAGTATATTGTTACATGTGTACTTTCTTTCTCAGTTGTTTAGTCCATTTATGGTTTAGGCATAACTGTGTTTACATGAATTACTCACTAAGATGGGCATTTTTGCATAATTTTTGTATGTATTTGACCATAAGATGCGTAAGAGAACTGAATTCAGGATCACACGCTGTCTGATAGGCGGCTTTCTGTGTGCGTGACTACTCCACTTATTGCGGCTAATAACGTTAAGCATGTCACATGTATGTAACAGTCACGTGTCCAGTCTACTCTCTGTGTCGACCTAAAACTTGGACTTTTTGTAATCTTTTGAAATATTAAAATCATGCAATTATCGCAAGCCATTGCGATATGCATATCTTGGTATGTCCATTTGCGATGTTTAGATAATTTTGATATATTGTGCAGCTCTAGCGTGGATGAGAAACTGTTGCTAAGGCTTATATTGAAGACTATAGTTTGTTAGTATTTCTGTTCTTTTAGTGCTTTGTCATTCCTCCAGTTTTGATTGAGTTTTTTGAATTGTAGATTGAGGAACCTGATTGGTAGCTAACTAGAGATTTTGAGGGCATCTCTAGCATTTTTTTTTTTAATGTTTAAGATTTCCTGTCATACAGCATACATTTTTTTTTAGAGAGATCTTAATCT
Source organism: Chanodichthys erythropterus (assembly GCF_024489055.1). Lineage (NCBI taxonomy): Eukaryota > Metazoa > Chordata > Actinopteri > Cypriniformes > Xenocyprididae > Chanodichthys > Chanodichthys erythropterus. Next base: position 14,480,840 of record NC_090221.1, on the reverse strand, counting down.
TAAAAGCTAGTTTCTCAATGTGATATAATACTCAAAGAAATGTTTAGAAACGTTGAAACTGACTACAGTTTAAATGTCTCTAATATGACCATGACTACAGTATGCAAAATCCCAGACTATTTATAAGTGAAAAGTTATATGAGATCACCATATGAGATAACAATTGTGTTGCCGTTGGGTATCTTTTGAATTTTTACTGAAAGCAGTAGTGTTCTGTTGAAGTAGTCCAAGTAGTCATTTCTTTGTCGATATGCTGTTGACTGCTTGGGCAGATTTGCATCACATTTTCATACTGCTCTCCCCATTTCCATTGAGCAACACACATTCTCAGTGTCGAAACTGTATGATTCCTAAAACAAGCTCAGACTGGCATACCTCGATTCTCAGGTATCAGATATACTGGCAGAAGATTTGCTATCACAGATGATTACATAATTCAGTATCAACTTGAAGAAAATGAGAGAATGTGTAGAGAAGATCAGTTATTTTATATTTAATCCATACAAACAACTAGAGATAATGTGTTTTTGTCCAAAACATACATAACATCATGGTTTAGGAAAGAAAGCGGAACAAATGGTCAGTCAGTTTAGCCAAAGAGAATCATAAGGAAGAGTGGCCTGCAGTTTCGTCTTGGAAATGCCCTTTTGTTGAAGAAGTTGACGACTCCCACCCACCTGCTACACCCGTTTTGTTTTTGTCTCAAGCCTTGGTGGGTGATATTCCACTGAAACTGCCCACTGAATGGTTCTTTCTGTTGTTTTAGAGTTGAGAACATTCATTTACATCCTGTTCCCAAGGGCATAGATTATCATGTGGTACACCAGGTTTTACTTTGATTTTGGGAAATTGAGATAAAAAAAATCTTATCAAATAGTATGCTTCAATAATAGGAACATTAATTGGTTGAGAAGTTGGCAGTTCTACAGAAACTTCTTTAAGTCTACTTTCAGATCCACTTAATAGAACCAACTCTGTTGCACTTTTGGTTCAGTTAAGGACTCTTAAGGACACATTTACTGTCGATCTGCAAATTTTTTATAGGAATTTTGTGTGAGTTTGAAAGTTTTACCCACATTCATTCACAGTGTTTATCATCAAAAAACTGCTTGGTTTGAAAGTGACTTTTGTGTGAGCTGTGCTTCATACATCGCTACACTAATGACAATATACAATAGTTATTTTTTGCCCCTGAAACCGCAACTTTAGAATGACTAAACGTGTTTTTTTGATCATTGAACGTGTCTTTTTATGCTTATATGTCCTTCACTGAGCATGTTACCGTCAGAAATTAAATATCACTTTCCACATTACCGTTGTTGGATCTTACCAAAGATGTGCTATATGTCACATGTTTGCAGATGAATGATATGTCAGACCACTTCCCATGCAAACCACACTACTTAGTCTTTTTTTGCTTAGACTGTAATCACTAAATTAGTCACAAAAAACATCACATTGTCAAGCATCTCATGACAAAGTGCCAAAAAGTTAACCAAATAGCCATAACCACCCAAAGAAACTGTATTGAAATCAGTCTTATGAAACAGTGCATTGCAAACACTGTGTTTTCCAGAGCGCCTATCTTTTGTCAAAACAGTTGCAAGCATTTCCTCTTTTGATAGAAAGGCCTCTGTCTCTTTGTAACCTGCTCTACTGCAACTCTTGAGTCAAGTCAGCCGCCTGGCGTTCTCATTTAGGAGGAATACTGTCAGCATTGCACCCTTCCAGACTCAAAGCAACATGGATTCTCATTTACCTCTGACACCAGTTTAGTGTTGTGTACCAGTCTCTTGGATGCTTAGGCCCAGACATAGACTTGTTTTCATCTAGAGTTTTAGTTGTAAACAGTTGTATGTGTGTGTTGCTAATGAGTACTTAAGAGATGGACCAGATGAGGACTAGTGGTTACCTCCCATATACAGTGTAGGGGCAACCCCTTTGTCTAATATTCTACTCTGCCTGGTAAACAACAAATACACAAACATGTGACTGGTTATCATCATCATGACAATTCATTGTTTTTCATAGGAACAGCTCAGGGCAGATACCAGCCTTGAAATGTAATTACATGCAATTCAGGCTCACAAAGACTGAAAACAAAAAGCTTCACAGTTTTAAAGTTGTGAATAGAAGCAACCATTTCGCAAGCTCTAAAGCAACACGTGTGGTGAGCAGCTAAGCAAGTATCTAGCATTTTAGTGAAACGCACGCAGGCTTTGAGCATGCTGTGGGTGGTTGTGTTTAACAGAACATTAAACCACAAGTCACACAGCTCTAAAAAGGCTTGCTAATGAAAAAGTGTTAGTTTCTGATGGTTTAATGTGAGTTTTTTTAACTGAGTTTTAAAATTAGGATGTATGGTTTTGATGTGAGCTATGGTTTGCATGTACAGAATCATATCGGTAAATTATGCTAAATAAAAAGGTTGACTGTTGGAAAGTCAGATATTGTTTGTTTGTTTTTTAGATTTTTGGTATATGCTATACATTTTAGCGTCCAATTTAGAGTTTTTTTTTCAAAGGATAATATTTTATATTTTCTTATAGTAGATTCTAACTAAATTTCTGTTTGTTGTAGAAGAGGAATGATTACATTTGTGTTTATTTTTTGGCCTCTTTTGATTTTCAGGGAAAAAAATAAATAAAAAATTAAGGCCAGTATATACATTTGTTACAGCATTTACTAAACTTTGTTAAAGTTAATTTGAGTTTCGTTAACATTAGTTAATGAAACTCAAATTAACTTTAACAAAGTTTAGTAAATGCTGTAACAAATGTATTGCTCATGGTTAGTTCATGTTAACTAATGAACCTTATTGTAAAGAGTTACCATTGTATGTTTAATAGGTCCAAATGTGTCTAGTTTAAGAACACAGCATCCTCAGTTAGTCTAGAAACACATTACATCATCCAGAGGAAAATATACTCACAAATTCTGTAGTTATATCACAACCTATTGGGGTGACTAAATATTCTTTGTAAGCTGACTAAAATAATCCCTGTATGTATTTTACTGAGTGTGGTTTGAAGATGGCTGCAGTAGTGTCATATTTTAGCTGTGGGAAATTGAAATCCCAGAACACTGCAGACCCATGGAAACTCTACAGACCTGAGAGTGTTGTTTACCGCCCCCACCTCCCAAAAAGTCATATTTACAGCTACTTTAAAGGTTTTACATCTTCATCAAGAAGTGTCTTTAAAAAGTACATTATCAGTGTTCAAAAAGTTTAATCCAAAACTATAACATAAATTAAGTTTTGTTTGGCCGGTCATTTGGACACTTTTTCTTGTGAAAAACACTATATATTTATTAGATGAATTGAAAGGATCTTTGCCATATCACACTAGCTATGGAATGAGGATGCCAGATGGTTTCAGTTCAGGCCACCTATTGACCTAATTTTGCTTGAAAAATAACTCTATGTTCATTAGTTAATGTCAGTTGTGTTGCAAAAAAAAAATATTAAAAATGATAGTTGAGATGTTAGCCTTTGGCAGAAGTCTTTTAAATTATATATGGTAAAATTATGAGATGATTTTTATGTGCTATCACCCACATGTTATGACTAAATGTTTATCATATCTTATTTTCAGTCCTTACTTTTCATGCTTAAATGTCAACTACCCATTGTATCTGTGTCATATCACTCAACATGCTATAGGTCACCTCACAACCGGTCTCTTAGCAACAGCCACTCCTTGTTTACATTTTCATTGTGAGTCTCATTTAGTGTTCCCAGTCCTCAAGAGATATTCTGTCTATTGCATACGCACAAATTAGTGCCTTGTTATTGGTACCTTACAGTGAACCCAAATGCTTTACTATCAGATTCTGCTGATTTGATGGATAACTACGTTTTTACTAACTATATTTTAATCATTTGTTTGTTTTGAAGTTCTTGCCTCACTTCAGGATATTGTCACTATCTGTATAAGTAGATTTGAGATGATAACTGCTGCTTTTTAAGCCCCCTCATTTACGGCCTCACATATTATTGTTGGCTTTTCTCATCTCGTTGCTATCATGAACAAACGATGGCACTACAAAGACTAGTGTTCCTTCTCAAATATTGACCTGAATAAAACCCCACCACGAGCATCTGCATACCGCCTTTTCACGAACTGACAAACAACGACAACAAAATGGCACCGTGTAATCTCTCTCCGATCACTGCTCTCTGGAAGTCATTAGAGCTATTCTTTATTACTCCAGTCCTCTTTCGTTTCTTGTATTGAGAGATTTGAATGAGGGAAGGGGAGCGTTATTTTATTATGGTGTTTTTATTGCGGTGGTGTTTGCTTTGCGCTGTTTTTCTCAGCAGGTTACACAGGTGATGCCCGGGCCAACATTCACATCAGCTCATTCAAACATTTCCAGCAGTAAATGAGTATTGTATCAAGAGTACATGCCGTCCGTCCAATTAAGAAAATGATTAGTACGCATACAAGATTTCATAACATTGAGAATGTTATTCTGGTTCAACACCTGAAAATGTGTCTTTTGTCACAGTAGCTGCAGAGTTAGATCATGGGTTGAATAATTATATGCAATTAGGATCCAGTTAGTTGGTAAAAAGAAAGTTCCTCCTGTACACCCTCCCCACGGGATTTTATTAACCAGCATGGTTCTGAAAGCTGTCTAAACAAATCACTTACAGTACTGTGGACTCATCAGCCTCTCACAAAATAATAATACATAACCACAATCAGAGTGAGTGGACTCATGGACAATACCACATGTTGGTTAGAGCTTATATGAAGTATATTTGGTAGTTTAATAAACCCGTGCCATTTTGGAGATATAACATGAATCGGCTGATTGAATTATGCATTTAATATATGGTATATTCCAGGTCTTACTTCATATCGAAGAGCTAGTTAAGTCCCAGGCCTTTGTTAGCATGCTTATACTGAATATAGATGGACTTTTTTGTACTTAGTCTACAGATTTATACCATGTAACTGATATGGAAATGCAAGTGACCTCCTTTCATGTTGCTCCTGTTTTTCCATATTGTCATTGTCAAGACCGCATGACGTGACTAGAAGAGAACTGCACCACATATTGCACATGGCCCTTGTAGCTCTACCGGGCCAAAGGCAATCCTTACATAACTTATGATAAATGCCATGAATGTCAGTTATTTTGGGCCAGTTGTGTCAGCTATAAAGTATTTTATGATGCATAATAATCGAGGAGTGCTAGTGCCACACAGCAAGGATTGTATGACTTAGTTTTAGAGCATGATGGTTTTATCAATGTCTGTTGGACTAGATAAATACAAAGACAGATATGGGTTGCTAATTCAGTTATAGTCAGGAGGATAATGACGTCAATCAGTTTTAGGTGCCAGTTCTTAGGTGTGAATTTAGTCGGCTTGTTTTTATCTATGTATCTATCTATGTATCTATCTGTCTGTCTGTCTCAAAAAATATGGCAAATAAAATTACTAAATTAATAACAATTCGCAATACCTAAGATTGGTTTAGATAGATTGTAATGACAGTTCGTAAAAGTGCAGCTTTTTCCCATGTGGACGCCTCATGAAGTTTATGTCCAGACCTGTTTGGAATGCTCTTTGCATTTAACATATCAGTTTTCTTCAGATTTTTAGCTGATTTCAGGGAAGAGTTTTGATTCTCACATATGTTTTTTTTTTTTTTTTTTTTCTTTCCACAAGGCCTCAAGCACACAGAACGAAACTTCCAAAACATAGCCGTATCATCACTGGTTCTTTAGGGTTCTTAGAATTTTATTCTGGAGCATGCAAGTGCAAGGCAGACATGTTTTGTTGCTGTATTCAGGGTGCATTTTTCCCTCCTTGTGCAGACATATGCTGTGACATGTTGGTATTGGTATGAGTGTAAACACATCAGGGATGGGTGAGTCAAGATGGCGGGGGTGGCGCTATTTCACAACAGTACATATGTCGCCATAGACTAAAGCATGATAAATACTGCCTCAGGAGAGCTAGAACGTCCCCATTTATCAAGGGTGGCATTATCAGTGAACCAGCCTTGATTTCTACCAGGTTCCACATTAGAACCAAACAGGCTTTGAAGCCTATGCATGTTGAAGTTAGTTGAATTTTATTTCTTCAAGTGTGAGATAAATGTTCTAGATATTTTTGCAGAAAATAAATCATAAGCAGAACAAAACAATGAAAGTGTCACACAGTATGTAACAGATTACAGATTCTCAACATGGTCAGATGATTTTGAGTAAGAGGGAGGTGCAAAGACTTGGCTTATGAGTTTGAAGTCAGTATCAGGCTGAAAGCCCTGAGTTTCTCCAGTCTTGTCATGCTCTGAATTGTTCTTGCATAGAAGCCAAAATATTTTGTCTTTGTACTGAAATAACTGAAATGTTTTTAAAAAAAATGTTATGCCACTGGAAACGACACAGATGCAGTTCAAAAGATTCCAACAATTATATGCTAGAAGGATCTTCAAGCAGCACGTCAAAATGAAACCATCTCAGACAGGGTTTGAATTGGATAACTTTTACCTTTTGGGCCTCAAAGTTTGAAGTACAACAAGAACTTTTGTCTTTTTTAGCCCCTGTGGCAATTTCCTGTCCTGTTTTCACAAGTCTGACGTGTCTTCCTATCTGTGGTGTGCGGCCTGTTGCCACATAGTAGAAACAGATCAGGGGGAAGAACATTTTTAACATTATGTAGCACACACCATGTGCCTTTTAAGAAGTCCATCAGTTGAGGTCAGCTCGCTGCTGGTAAGATATAATCTGCTTACATTTTTAAACATCAGCCCTTCTCTTGCCCATCAGCTTCTGTACCAATGCCTGAGGACACTACATCCACGTAGAGGAAATAGCTAAGCGATTAGTAGCAGGAGATGAACCCTGAGAGTGAGAGATGTAAGAGAGGAAGTGAGTAAGGGTGCACCAAGTTCTGTTCCTCATGTTGTTTTCTCAGTAATTAACCCCATACTACATGGAATTGAGTCTATAAAAGTCTAATTGAGAAATATATGTGTTTTTAAATCATGAGATTTGTGTTCGTGAGCTCGGTCTTAATCTCATTGGTTTTAGTTGATAATACAATGTTTGATTGTGAGTGTGGTGGAATGATCTCAGTGGGATGATATCAGAGACAAGTGAAGGTTTTTTTTTAGAATTCCGAGAACCAGACTTGTTTTGTTCTTCTCAGAAACAAACCGCTGAAAGGTGGCATGATCTGATGGTGATGAAGAGGGGGTTAAAGTGAGAGTAGGGGGCCCTTTTTAAAAAAAAAAAAAAAAAAATTTATATATATATATATATATATATATATATATATATATATATATATATATTTTTTTTTTTTTTTTTTTTTTTTTTTATTTTGGGTGTGTGCGCAGCAAATGTGAATTTATGAGTAGACTGTGTGCCATGCTGTTATTGTTAAAGCATGTTTTTTTCCACTAGTTGTTACCAACCAAATAAAAATAAATGGCAGTCAAACTTGTCGAAAACAAAAAAGTGAGAAATACGGAATCTAAGAGGAAGGGGAAGAAGTTTCCACTCTCAAAATGAGAGAGAAGTGTTCGCTTGTTTGTGGTCTAACAGTCAGGAAGTAGCAGAAACCGACTGCTCAGTGATGCATTTCCTGTCACTGCACGATTCACAGGTCAGTTGTGGCTGTTCTTTTTCCTTTTGCATTTCAATGTGTTTAGTTTTAGGGTTCCTTTACCATGGCTTAAAGTTTGACTAGAACTAGAACTAGAAACTCATTTCATAGTGTAGGTTGTATAATTTTAGGTAGTAAACCATCTATTTTTAACCTCTAGCACCAGATAAACGAAAAGTGGTTGGCTGACATTTTCATAAAATGCAGTTTGAATCAGCTTAAAATTGTTTGGAAAACCATGAATCACGTTTCCATTAGGGTGGATGCTCTCTGACATCTCTTCCAACAAGTTTCCATCTGGGAGAGATGAACACAACTGGTGTTAACCAAGTGTCTTTAGACCCTAATGAGTTTAGTGGCAGCGATTTTGCCTTCATCTGGCCTCAGTCTCTCCTCCCCAGCCTTTAATGTTTGGAGAGCTGAGCTCCAGGCTCAAAGATAACAGCTCCTGTCTCAGGTGGGTGTGGGCCTCTTGACTTTTTCTAGCGCCTTGAGGGGGAGTGGAAAAGTACAAGACTTGTGAGATCAGATTTGCTTCATACGCTGCAAATGTAGCAGAAGGTAAAGCCTTTCTTCTCTCTCAGTTTTAGCATGGCAGAAGTGGCGGTTCTCGAAGCAACGTGTTTGTCTCTCTCTCTCTCCCCCCCTTTTTTTTTTCTTTATCCCCCTTCCTTCACAAAGGTTGCTTGAGTTTTTATAATGCCCTTTTTTAAATCTTACATGGTTTTATGTTTTTATCCTCAAAACACTTTTTGGGGCTGTATTGAAAACACACCGTGAATTGTCGACTTCTGTGGCAGTTGCTATATCGTGTTGTTGTAGAGTGATGTGGCCATGGGAGTTGCTTGCAAGCTTGTCTCATTAATTGCCATCTCTCTTGTTCTGTTGAATTAGCAAACATTCGCCTCACAGGCCCTTGACCTTTCTCCCTGATGTATAATACACTCTTCTCCACTTCTGTGACCAACAAAAGGGGTGTGTGATGGTGATACTTTCACATCACTTTTAGAAGAAGAGAAAGACAGCCTTTCTTATGTCAACTACTAGTGCCGATGCTAAAAAAGACATGTACCTTATAGTGTTTCTGCAGTACTCAGTATGGTACCATCGCTTTTTTTTTTTTACTGACAAGAGACTGCTTTTGGACTTGCATATTCAGGTGCTGCTCGCCCATCATTGCATGCAAACTTAGTAACGCAGTAATGTGGCTGCGTGCATGAACAGGCACATGGGCTTTTTGATCATAATGCTCATCTTGGTGAGCTATTAATGTATCAGTCAGTTTCGTTTTATATTAATGTCAACAAGTGGGACAGTAAATGTGTCAAAAAACTGGATCTGTGCATTTTGCAGTTCATGCAGCTTATTTGACCTCCCACTGTCTATTCATTAATTAATACACATATTGTTAATATTAATCAAACAATAATGTTAATGAAAAGAGAAAACAAATCACTCACTTCAAACTCATTTTGTTATAAATCATATTGTATTGTTGTTTGATTGCCTGTTTAATTTGTTAAACTACCATTCAAAAGTGGAATTTTTATTCAGCGAGGACATTTATAATGTTACAAAATACAAATAAATGCTGTTATTTTGAAAAAAGTAACAGTTTCCACCAAGATATTAGAAAGCACAACCGTTTTCAACATGAATAATAATGATGTAATAATGACTGTTTCTTGAGCTCCAAATTGGCATTTTACTTTTTGTATTCTATTTTTGATCCAACAAATGCAGCTTGATGAGCGTAAGAGTCTTCTTTAAAAATAATTAAAAAATCCTACTGTCCCACACTTTTGAACATAATTATAATAATAAATATTTTAAAAGAAAGTTGTTCAGTTGTATATTATTCAAAATTGGTAATGTAGTAAAACTTAACTTATATTGGTATTACTTGTACATAAAGCAGCAGCAGGCTAGTAGCTTTTGTCAGGACTGTTTAAATGATTGTTGACCATATTATAGATGAGTTTGTCCAACCTCTGACAGCCGAAGTTCATTATCGCTGCATTACAGGACTTCACTTGAGTTGAAGTGTCACATCCTCACAGGAACTGGGCTAAAAACATCCATGTTCTGCTGAGTCAAGCAGATGACCTTGTTGAAAGAGGCTTTGTCCTCCATATTGATTGAAAGAGTACTGTTGACATAATTCCACCCTCACTGTTTCTCTTCCCTTTGGTAAGTGGGAACAAGCTTTAAGATGTCTCACAAGACACACATATGTTCACTGGCTCACTGGAGGTGTTTTAATGTCACATTTTGATGGTGAAGCGAGCATTGTGTAGTGTGTTTTTGCTGAAACACTCAAGATTGGCATGTTCTGAAATGCCAGGAATGCCAGTCCTCCATTCCTGACTGAACAAGAAAAGAGCTTCACATTCCTCTTGCTTTTTCTTAGTCAGTGTCTCTTCCAAAGCCTTAGTTTCCCAAGCTATTTTGAGAGGCACTCAACACTAGTTTTTCTCAAATGCGTTGACGTCACTATTACCATGACGTCACTCCCCACAGAGTAACTAGAGATTGCTTCACCCTGCATCTCCATCCATCCTGGTTATGTCATCAGAATAAGGCAGCTCACGATCACACCACATCTTGAATCCATAAGCATTCCCATCAAACCGCTCACCTATGTTAGATGATCATTCGTGTTTGAATTTGCTCGCTCCGTGATTAAATTCCATTGTCAGGGTGACTCATGGCTTAGTCATTCGGTTGGCTAAAATTACATCCTTTCATGGTCAACACTGAACTCAGCTGAGGACTCTACAGGGGCAAATGGGTCGACAGGGTCAATAGAGTAAGATGTATTTGTTCGCAGTCATTCTCCCTTCAAAACTGGTTATTCTATCCAAAATTGTAGTCAGCGTATTGCTTCATATTTACTTGTTTTGACAACACAGACTAGGCGCTTTGCCAGACTCGTATCAGCTGTTGCGTTAGGACTCAGACAGACCTTTTTCATATACACCTCATATTTTTACCTTGTTTACTGAGTGTGTATCCTTGGCAGACCTCAGCCATGGAGTGATTCCATGCAAGCCCCACCCTGGAGAGTGTTTGCTTACTGAAGTCTTGAGTTCTGAGTAACTCTACCTCCCTCTCGGCGCCTCTGGATGACGTGCAGTAGGCCTTTGCTTTAGCTCATTTGTTTGCATGCACATGTTGGGACTAGGCAACTGTTGTCGCATCCCTTTGTATCGTTTGTAGGCTGCCGTCATGGTGGTGTAGATCACTCACCGTGTGCCCGGTACGAGGTCTCGTTATATACAACTGGGAATCAGCGTGGAGAGCAGCATGGTGCGCTCAATCACAGATTTGCACAATTTTGCTCCCCACTAGGCTCATCTCTCTGTGTGAAATGTTCTCATCAATCCCATATCACGCTTTCATTTGCCAGCACATCACCGTCAAATGGTGTGAATGACTTCATTACTCTAAAGCTGAGTTGTAGACCATGGCGAGGTCTAATAGAATTTCAAGCTGCGAGCTTTGGCTGTGGCATACACAGCTGCAGTTTGAGGTACGGAGAGCTTTTTGAATTGAAAAGAAGAACCGAAAATGACATGAGGCCATTTTGAGCTTGTCTGTAAAGGAGGAGGCAGAACTCAGCCATGCTCTTGTTTGGCGACTTATGACCCTTGGCTCATGCAATGGAGACTTCATGGGCGAGTGCTTTCCCAGACTGCAGAGGTAGGCATGACCAACTCTGTGTGGTCTTGATTTGCCTGGGGTATCAAGATAGTTATCATATAGTTATCATTTTTTAGCACTGTTTATACTACGGCTATTTGTTTGTTGATAAGAGGTGTAATTTTACTTGATATAAAATGCTCTAAATACCACATAGATTTGCTTTAGTCATTGAAGTACAAACCCAAACAATATTTAGAAAACCAATATATATATAGGGAGGGACACATGATGCATCAGCCGATATAGTTATTGTATTTGTCCTATACTACTGTTTAAAAGTTTGAGATTGTTTTAAGATAAATTAATCCTTTCATTTTCTTTTAAAAAATCTCAAACTTTTAAAAGGTAGTACAGACCAGAGAAATTGGTAGAAACCCGAGCAATATTTAGAAAACCAATATATAGTGACATATGATGCGTCAGCCTATATATATATATATATATAGGCTATATATAATATTAGTTATTGTATTGGTCTATATTACCATTTAAAAGTTTAAGATTTTTTACAAGAAATTAATATTTTTATTCAGCAAGGATGCATTAAATTGTTCAAATGTTACAGTTAAGACATCTATAATGTCCATTTCAAATAAATACTGTTCCTTTGAAGTTTTTATTAATCAAAGAATCAATCCTATTTTTTTTTTTTTTTCAAGGTTTCACAAAAATATTCAGCAACACAACTGTTATCGTTATATTGGTAATAAGAAATGTTTCTTGAGCACCAAATCAGTAAATTAGAATGATTTCTGAAGGATCATATGACACTGAAAACTGAAGTTATGGCTGCTGAAAACTTAGCGTTGCATTATTTTAAATTTTAAAAATATTCACAAAATTCACAACAATATTTTACTGTATTTTTGATTGAAAAATGCAGCCTTGGTGAGCATAAAGGTCAAAAACATTACAAAATCTCACCGACCTCAACCTTTTGAACGACTATATAAGATGTATGTGGACCAATAGAAAATATCCATATTTTATTCTGCACACTAAAATGTAGCACTTGTAGCAGTTGTTTTATTTATTTAGACATAATTGTTTAAAAGTATAATATGAGCCATTGGACAGAATGTCTTTAATTATAGTTTACCAGATCATCAAAAAGACTTAAAGATGATTTGACGTAAGCCCCTAGCAACCAACAAGAATGCCCTAGCAACCACCTAGTAACTCCCAGAGCATTGTGGCAGCAAGAAAATGAATAATTGTTACAAAGAGCTTGTCTTGACCAATTCAGAGCGAAGAAACCTTCAGCAGGGTGCTCCAGATGTTGGCCCCATGCTGTGGGAAGGGAGGCAAAGCCGAAGGGCTCTTGGGGGGGCCGTCTGGTTAGTGGTAATAATAGATTGGGCCTCTCTGTCATGGCATACACCATCCTGTTCTTCTCTTGGAGAGACAAGGCCGCACAAGGCCACATGTTGAGGACGAGACTCCAGCTGTTACAGGGGTCTTAGGCAGAGTCTGAGCTGAACAGAACATTCGTTTGACCTCCCTGCCACCCAGACGGACCTATCTTTCCTATTCTCTTTAACTGCCACCATTAAACCCTTGTACCCACCCACCCCACATACCCCAACCCCCCAGACACCATTCAACCTGGTATGCACTTGTTGACACACACACTGCCCTTTCAAAGCAAACAAGCCCCACCCTGCCACAGAGGAGACATGGGCCCCTTCCGCTGCCATTTTACACCCCCTTTCAGTTGTTCGTCCAGACCTTCTCTCCTCTCCCCACTGCACTTGTTTAATCTTTAACCAGACTGCAGCCCCTTCTGTTCCTTCTCGCTGCCTCAGGGCTGGGCAGAGGGTACTCTTTCTCTCATAGGCCTGTTATTCTTGTGTTTTTGGGTTTCCGTAGTACAGCTGGCTTCAGTGTGAGGAGTGAATGTGGACTTTGGATGAGGGTGTGTTCGGGCCCTTCTACACATGTGACTGATAACCCAACCTTGTTTACAGTACCCCTTTGATCAGGCTGGGTGATCTCATATCCTGTGGCGATCCATGCCCCTTACCCCCTCCTCCACACTGCCAATGAAGAGGTTCACTTATTACATCTGAACCTTGACGAATTAAACCAGTTATTCAAAATGACAGTAGACCAGCTGCCTTGCTGCTTATGTATTTTTTGTCTATTATTTGAAACACTATTCAAATAGAATAGTGTGAATAAGATTATATTATACCAATATTAAAATTCTACCTGAAAACTATTAGCCGATTTTTTTTTTTAATGATATAGTCGATCAATTTAAATTGTGTATTATTTTGTCTAAATAAATAATAAAACAATATATTTTTTTATTTTATTATGATAATTAATTTACAAATATATTTAAATAATTAAGTAAATATTTAAATTATATTTAAAATAATTTTAAATAATATTAAAATGATATAAATATTATTTATACAAGTAATTAAAATAGTTCTTTGAATATTTTAAAAATTACAGTTAAAATATTGTTTAAATAATATTTTTCATATATGGTTATCCCTAGTGAATACAGGGTGACACAGTGATGCAACAGTTGTATTGTTGTGATCTCACAGGGTAAATGGGAGTCCGAGCCAAAGAAAGTGAAGCGTGCCAGTGATGAATGTGTTGCTGGAAAGCAGAGTACGTTTTCCACTCGTCCATTTACATTCTGCCCAGCCAGACTTCCTCAGAGTCTGACTTTGAGGCAGCTTTGGGCGTTCAGCGCCAAGAATGAGATCGGTGAGCCGAAAGTCTTCTCAGCAGTGAGCGAATGCTTCATAGAGTCAGAAAATTAGCCCTCGTCTCAGTCCCTGCGGTACCGTCTCAGGCTCGTCCGGCCATCCCAGCCCTCTCTCTCTCTTTCTCTCTGATGATGTGACACAGCCCATTTTGTTCAGTCGCAGTTCCCTAATATTCCTTCTCCTCTCTGTTTCTCTCTTGAAGGTTTAGATGCCCCAGACGCAGCTGGAGCGAGAAGCCTCCTCCATCACGCAGTACCGCTGCTCTGAGTCCTCCGCCACCCTGTCAGTCATCTGGAGAAAAAAAAAGTCAGCAGCGTGCAGGACCAAAAAAGGGAACTCTGTTTTTACCTAACAGTGCTTCTCATTGTGTGAAAGCAGCAGATTACCTCAGCAGTGTTCCTGCTTCAGAGTGCTTCCTGTGCCGAGGGGTGTGGTGTGGAGCAAAGCGTCCGGGGAGTGCGTGGAGGGGTAGGAACCCTCTGCCTGTCAGCCTGTGTCCTACCCTCTCTCTCTCCCTACAACACCATGACCACTGCGGTCCAGTCCAGCGAGCTTGTCTTTGAGTTCGCCAGCAATGGGATGGATGAAATCAATCAGGTACATCACAAACATATTTGCTGTTTTCTGTGTGAGAGTACTACGATCGGCCCTTCATCGTTGACCTGAAAGCCCTGAAATATTTTGGTGCCAGAGATCTGTGCTATTAGGCACGTAAACTTGTGGTTTCTCTGATTAGGTACTCTCTTTGTCTATCCGGCTGCTCAGGCAGGGTATCAAAAAGTGGACACGGGTCTTTCGAAGGTCTGTGCCTTTGATGCTGGGCATGAAGGGAAGGGTGGGAGGTGGAACATTAAGAGTGCAAGGAGAGGGTTGGGAGATGACTGTGTGGGTTGCTGGCAGGGTTCAGATGGAAAGACTGAGATGTAGGAATTGCCAGTCAGTCTGAACTCAGCGTGTTTGTATTCTTAAACGAAAACCTAGTTGAGAATGAAGCATTTCAGCCTCAGGACACTTAATTATGTTACTTACAGTGGCCCCAAAAAGTATTTGGACACCTAATTCACACTTTATGAATATTTGAATTTTATTGCATTAACATTTCTGAGCCACTTTTTCAGTTTTTTTTTTACCAACTGGTCACTTTTTGTCAAGTTAGTTTGAAGTTCACACATGTGTCCTGGCATAAGCATGTTCCACAAAGTTTGTCAATCAGAAAATGTCCAAGATATCTTAATTTTGATCAATTTACATTACTATTAAAAAGTTTGGGGAAGAAGTCTTTTATGCTTACCAAGGCTGCATTTATTTAATCGGAAATACAGTAAAAACAGCAAATTTATGAAATGTAATTTAAAATAACTGTTTTATATTTCAATATATTTTTAAAAGTGATTTATTCCTGTGATGGTAAAGCAAATTTTTCAGCATCATTACTCCAGCCTTCAGTGTCACATGATCCTTCAGAAATCATTCTAATATGCTGATTTGCTGCTCAAGCAATTTCTTACTTATTATCAATGTTGAAAACAGTTGTGCAGCTTAATATATTTGTTTTTTAGGATTCAAAGTTCAAAAGAACAGCATTTATTTGAAATAGAAATCTTATGTGACATTATAAATGTGTTTACCAACACTTTTGATCAATTTAATGTGTCCTTGCTAAATAAAATGATTGATTTCTTTTTAAAAAAAAATCTTACCCCAAGCTTTTGAACAGTAGTGTATTTATTGTATCATATTTTGAAACCCAACAAACTTCATGTTGTGTAATGTTTTGATTGAAACTTGTGCTTGCTAAATTTCTTTAAATAAATGCCACTTGGATTGATATTTTTTTGTAAAATCAAGGAAATATATTTCTACAGTTTTAATTGTGGCTTAAGTGTCCAGAGCCACTGTATACGTATGTCAGTGTGCTGTCGTACAGTTTTGCTGTGTTTTGGTTTCTTCTGTCTATTCCCTCTGAGCTGAGATGACTTCAGAATCACGATCTAATGTTAAGTGTGTGTTTGTGCAGTCATGTGAATGGATCAGGCCTCTTCTCTTACAGACTGAAAGAGAACTGAAAGCTAGATTCAGGCCTAACCTGCCCAACTTGTTGCAGCGTGGGAGAAGACTCCTGTTCCACCCAGAAATCTACTATTGTTTTGAAACAACTTTGGCTTCTCAGTCACTCCCTAAATCCCCTCACTCTATTACAGCACCATAATAAATATTCTCTATCAGTAGCCCTACAGTCTCAGATATCTGCTGACTCCCAATACTAACAATAGAAATGCTTTTTTAGGGACTGCAAAAGATAAACCTACACTCTTCTTACTGTGTGTGCTGGGTTTTCCATGCATGGGTGCTGTGAAATATGTCCAGCTGCTTCTCTGGACCATAATGATTAGCCATGCTGGATTTTGCAGAGCCAATAATTACCCCCATATGTCAAGTCGTCGTGTAATGGGAGTGAAATGATATCAAGGCATCATGTCAGAGTTCAGCTACTGCACGCAACAGCAGATCTCCCGAGACACCTAAAGCATTTACATGCACAATCTTACATTAATTATCACAGATTAGCCCAGCAACATAACGTTACAACCTCTTATATGTTGTAAACATTTTAAGAAGAAGAAAACAACTGGCATAACTAGATTTTTACCCATTACCTCAGTCTCACTCTGTATGTAAACACCTTCACAGACGTTCTGATGACTTATTTAGTATGGGCATGTCTCATGTTCATGTCTGTTGATGTCAAAACAAAATAATTTCTTGTATAAACGGTTTTCTTGCATCGTCAGGTTTTTAGAATGAGCTGATTTTTGATCTTCGTATTATTGTGCATGCAAGTTTACTTGTTTGTTGGCTTGTAAAAAAATAGGGATCACTAATAACGTTTTAGGGACAGAGTGCAAGGATTGACACAGTACAGTGGAAAGATAATTTGAGGTTTGTGTATAAAAATGTTATTTTAAAGTTATTTTAATATTAAAGGCATTTATAAAATGTTAATTTCATATTAACAATACATTTACAATACATGATTACCTCTTTCTTAAATGACTTTAAAGCATAACAATGTATTGGGTTAGAGATAAATATAGGAATATCAGTTAGCTTAAAGGGTTAGTTCACCCAAAAATGAAATTTCTGTCATTAATTACTCACCCTCATGTAGTTCCAAACCCGCAAGACCTACGTTCATCTTCGGAGCACAAATTAAGATATTTTTGATGAAATCTGAGTTGTTGGTTTTTTTTTTTGTTTTTTTTTTAATCCCCCATAGAAAACATTGTTTTGTTTTTGTGAACAAAAAGTATTCTTGTCACTTCATAACATTAAGGTTGAACCACTGTAGTCAAGTTGACTATTTTAACAATGTCTTTACTACTTTTCTGGACCGTGAATGTGGTCATTTCGTTGTTTTCTAAGTGAGATAAAAAAAAAAAAAAAACCTCTGGGATTTCATCAAATGATATTACCAATGAATTTAGACTACTGTTCAAAGTTTAGAGTCATTAATATATATATATATATATATATATATATATTAAAAGAAATTAATACTTTTATTCAACAAGGACGTATTAAATTAATGAAATGTGATATTAAACACACTTGTTGTGTTACAAAACTTCTATATGTCAAATAAATGCTGTTCTTTTGAGCTTTATATTCATCAGTGAATGCTGAAATGAATCATGATTTCCACAAAATAAACAGCACAACTATTTTCTACATTGATAATAATAATAATAATAATTCTTGAACACCAAATCAGCATATTAGAATGATTTCTGAAGGATCATGTGACACTGATCGGAAAATGGCTGCTTTTTCCATCACAGGAATAAATTACATTTTAAAATATATTAAATAATATTTCGCACTATTACTGTTTTACTGTATTTTTGGTCAAATAAATGCAGACTTGGTGAGCATAAAAGACTAAAAATAATCGTACTGACACCAAACTTTTTAACGGTAGTGTATGTCATAGATATCATTAATAGTTCAATACACTTTCATGTAGTTTGGCTGCCAGTAGTTCTTTGTGAAGCACAGTTTATGCTTTTTGGCATCAAAGCATTTTTAACAAGTACACACGTTAGCACAGAGAAGGTGATTTTATAGACTATGGATGCACCAATACAGCTAGAGTTCATTCTATGACAGAGCCAGGCTTACATAACTTCTCTTTGCCACATCATACATGTCCTATGGCTGTGATGACGTGACATCGTGCAGCTTTAGCCGTCGACAGGCTAATTACTTACTGCTGAAAACCTGTGGCCTCACGCCTGGTTAGTGCACATGTTTGAGAATCATCCAATAACCTGTCTCCAGCATTGCAAGTGAGGGTCTTGTATTGCATCAGTGGGTTTAGCATCACCACTGGCGTCAGGTAAAGCAGAAGAGAGTGTAACTACAAAACAAGTCGCATGCTATCAGGTTTATGCACACAGTAGGAACACAGAACTCAACTATTCAAATGACTGATCTTTATCTGATGTTTCCCTTTTAGAAATGTGGTTGATAATTCTGAAAAAAAGGATGTTAGAGGTTTATGTAAGTCTGTTTTTATATATATATATATATATATATATATATATATATATATATATATATATATATATATATATATATATATATATATATATATTTATATATATATATATATTTTTAAATGGAAGCTTTACTCTTTTTCACTTATGTTCAAGATTGAAATATTGGCTTTTTAAAAAGCTGTGTTAACATTTTAATATTTATCAGCGCAGGGCATTACAATTTTTGTCATAAATTGGCCTAATGACAAAGGCATTCAATGCAAGAAATTTTGAAATTTAACTGTGTATAGACTCATACAGACGTGCTCTGCTGTTTTGCATTCACCTGTCAAGCATAATGAGAGAGACTATGTAAACCGATCACCAAAGTTTTTTTTGCATAATCCTGATATCTGATGTATTTAGTTCCAAAGTGTGGCAGGACGGAAGGTAGGGACTGGATGAATGTACAGAAAAAGTTTCCCGCTTACTCAGCAGTCAGGACTTGTGGGATTCACAGTGTCTGTCTAGCTCATCTCTTAATATACTGATGAACAACGCACACTGAAATCTTACATTTAGTTGGTGTACACTAATGTTAAAAAAATTTGGGGTCAGTGAGAATTATTTAATTTTTTATTTTTTTAAAGACATTACATTTTTTGATCAGTAAGGACACAATAAATTGATCAAAAGTAGCAGTTTCCACAAAAATAGTAAGTAGCACAATTATTATCAACATTGATAGTAATAAGAAAGTTTCTTGAGCACCGAATCGGCATATTAGAATGATTTCTGAAGGATCATGTGACACTGAAGACTGGAGTAATGATGCTGAAAATTCAGCTGTGACATCACAGGAATAAATGACTGTATGTATTAAAACATCCGTCCAGCCATCCCAGCATTTTAGGCCCCAGACAGGGGACAGCCTGAACAGATGGCCAGTAAATACAAACAATCATTTTAAATTCTAACATTTCATGGTATACTGTTGCTTATTGAATTTTGATCAAATTAATGCAGCCTTGTATCTTAAATCGTGAAAAAAAAAAAAAAAAATAGTGTATTAAACAGTAGATAAATTCATGTGTTCTATTTAGCAATGGCTACATTTTATTTCACCACCTCAAAATGAATCTGTTTATAGTAGTTTGGAATTTGTGTTGCATTACTGAATGAATGCCTTGAACTGAGATTTGGGAAGCCACTCCCATTGAGTCTGTGGGGAAAATGTCATAACAACGGCAAGTAGTCCAAGGATGATGGAACAAAAACAGAAAACCCTGCCAAAGGAAGATGTAAGATGGCTTATGTGTTTCACAATATTGTTTGCAAAGAGACAATATTTCAAGCATTCCTGCAGCACTGTATTACATTGATCAATTTATTGTTAAATGTGTTTATTTGTGCGTGTATGTGATTGTTTTCTATGGTCAGGAACAAGCAAAAACATTTACTTGTTTCCATGTTGTTCTTATTTTGGTCATCTTCATACAGTTGCACAACTGGAAAGGTTATAAACTGCATTCTGCTGCCATCTAGTGGTTACATGACACAACAGACACATGTGTTTATGTATTCCCAATGATTTTAAAAAGGGCAGAATCTGAAATGTAGTCCCTGTGGAAAAGCAATCACTTGCCATCAGAGCTGGTCCTAGACTTCTGGGGGCCCTAAGCAACATTTTGCAAGGGGGCCCATCAGTGCCTAAAACAGTGCAAAATAAATGGTCATATTTATATAACAGCAAAAGATACAATTATTTACTCAAGAAGAATTTACACAAGAACTAGAAACTAAAAGAAATAAAATATAATGAATCAGTTAACAAGTCTAAATGACTAAAGACTGAAAGACAAAACACTGGCAGTAAGAACAATTAAGAAAAATGATATCCAAATTTTGGTTGACGGGTAAATAAATGCTTTTTGAAAGTAATGCTCGGACACCATCTAGCCATCAGAAAACTATAACACAGCTGAAATGAATTTCCAAATGTGTGATTTACTAAAAAAAACTAAAACATGATAAATGTAGTTTACTCAAGAAAGCTTACTAAAATACATAATTCTCTAATTAAGCAAAATTTAGACTAATGCACTGACAGGAATCACACAACAGCTTGCATGACTGAATGTTTATTACTTATACGTAAAAGAATGTTTTGAAAATTACTGAAAATTACACTCCATCATTGGGCATTTCTAACGAAACACAGTGGACTAATATTGATTTTTTTTTTTTTAATAATTAATTGCATGGTTTGTCGAGACTAAATAAGACTAATCATTAAAATATTTTTCTTGCTCTTTTGCTTCACATTCTTGGTGCTTTTTCTTTCATTTTTTTGCACCGTACAGATAGGTTCATTTGAAAGTCATAGCCATTTGTCAAGATGCATGTCCCACTGCATGATGTCCGAAACAGTTATTAAATAAATCAAAATCATTTACGTTAAAAAAAATAAAACAAAAACAAAAGAAATTTCCACATGACTCCTCTAAAGTATAATCTCCTCTAAAGCAACGGGGGGACCCTTGGTGGTTCTGGGGCCCGACACAACTTGTGTACTTTACGTATAGGGAGGACCGGCACAAGGCTCGCAATGATCACTTGCATAATTTAAGCTTTCCTCTAACAAGTGTCAAAATAAAGGTCACCAGACTTCGATCAGACTGTAGATTCTCTTGAATTATTCCTGCCCTGTCAATGTTCACTTATATTCTGACATGTTATGCATTGTTTGCACATATCGTCTGCCAAAGGCCTGATGAGAGCTGCTAGCCGGCTAATGAGATTTGGTTGGTCGTACACACACACAGTCACTCACTCACTCAGTAATGCTATCTTCAGCTCCAGTTTTCCCTGGAAATGGATTGTGTGTGAGTGTGTGTGTTTAGGAAAGCCCTTCACATTGCTTTTACTAACAAGCCTGACTCATCTAGACTGGCTAAAAGAATAAGAACGCAACATGGGCAGAAGAAAGACATCTTTTATTAAGTATGTTGGTGTATTTTGGCAGTGTTGACTGTGGTGGATGGTGAGTAATGGTCTCTTGTGGCTTTAGAGCCCAGTACCAACTATTTCCTCTTTTCCTCCAATGTGATCTCCACCCTCACTCTGGAATGCTGGTGGAAATGAGGAAGCCTGAAATGGTGTTTTTGGCATAAAGTTCTACCCTGGGAGCAAACAGAGTCATGTGTATAAGAACCTTACTGGAACTGTGATACGTTTGTGCTTACGTCATTTAATCACATGATACCACAGGCTCGTCTCTGGCCTTATTGTTATGCTGACGCATTAGTAAAAGTCCAACCAAGTGACTGAACCGGCTCAGGTTAAAGCTATTATGAATGGGCCATTAACTTCTGCCTCTGTGAGTATGAGTAACCTGGACGATTGTGGATTAGAAGCTTTCATCTGTAGGGACAAATGTATGTGTTTTAAAGCAATTATGGTACACTTTACTGCTGTTCTGCTGAAAGCAATGCATGGCAGTTGATTTTAGATCAATGGTGCATTTATCTCTCTGTTTGTTCTCCCACAGCTGGACGACCCTTCAGTGTTCCCGGCGGTGATTGTGGAGCAGGTGCCCGCTGCCGACCTCATGCAGGTGTACTCTGGACTGGAGGCAGATGAGGTGACTAATGGCATCATGGTAGACGCTATTCAGGATGTGGTGGAAGAGAACATCATGGGAGATGTGGGGCTGTCTGGTGAGTGATCGCAATTATAGGTGGCATGTTTTTTGAAAACATTTCTCACGAAAAAGGAAAAAAAAAAAAAAAAAAAAAGTATTCTTCGCACCCAAAGCAGTCCACAACATGATTGTTTTATTGTTTTTGAAAGTCTTTGAAGTCTCTTATGCTCACCAAGGCGGCATTCATTTAAAGGGTTAGTTCACCTAAAAATGAAAATTCTGGCATTAATTACTCACCCTCATGTAATTCCAAACACGTAAGACTTTCTTTCATCTTCAAAACGGAAATGAAGATCTTTTCTGATGAAATCTGAGAGCTTTCTGTCCCTCCATAGACAGCCTTCGCAATTGAAACTTTGACGCTTCAAAAAAGTTGATAAAGATATTGTTAAACTAATCCATATGAATTGCACATGAACGCCCTCCTATTTCAAAAGTTGAATGCAATGAGCTCATAATCACGACTACAGAAGTGGGAATTATCAAATTTTCGATAGCACATGAACGCAACATTATTACACATTTGGATTTGTCTATATAGAAAAACATCAGTGTGACAAATCACCTTTATCTATTTGTTATTTAAATAACCAAGAAAACAACCCTGAAACCAAAGTGAAACACATAATAGTGAAACCCAAGGTTAATGTTTGTCAAGTGATGTAAATGTTTTCTCTACAGTAGAGACCCCTGTCTCAGGCGGAGAGGACAATATGGAGACCATCGAGGCGGCCGAGGCCCTGCTGAACATGGAATCTCCCAATAACATCCTGGATGAGAAACGCATGAGTATGTAATGACTCTCTGTCAGTTTACATGGTCCTTTTTTAATAAATGTTTGTGAGAAGCACTTGGCACACATACTGATACTATTTCTCATTTCAGTTCTGTCTGTGAATGTTTAAGCAAACAAGCATTCTAACACTTGACATCTGCCCTTCTGTAGTTCACACATATGGGACTATGCTGGAATCAGACCTGACCTACATTTCCCTGCGTCCAGAGCAGCTCTCAAATGGCTGCATGGATGGTCCCCTGGATGAGGACACGTCCTCTTTGGATGAAATCCCTCAAAAGAACCTTTCCAAGCCTGTCAGGAAAAGCAAAGGTAACACAATCCGCCAGTAGATGGCAGTGTACACCTTTTTTGTTTCTTTTTTGCTGAATTAAAAACTAAAGCGGACACCAAAGAATGAAAAATTATTAAAAAACAATCAGATTTTTTTTTCTTTCTTATTTTTGAAATTGTTAACATATTTAGTTGATCTCATGTTCTTGGAGGTAAAACTATTTTCTTGCAATCATCCTGCAGTGCGCAAACCAAGACCAGTACGGCCCTGCTCTCCCATCACCAATCCAAGTCTCCCGCTTAAGAAGAAAAGCAAAGAGGGCAAAGGTAAGCACAATCTCAGATCACTGCACGGTAGTAAAGGAGAAAAAGTTGGAAACTATCGCTTTTCTCTCTCCTGAATGCATCACGAGTCGCTCTTACTGCCAGAGAGAGGCAGTGCTGCGACTGCTTAATTGATGAGGTGCTCTCAAAGTGCTGCGTTTGTGAGGGAACTAAAGTGATAGCAAGCTGGAGGGCACATCGATGCTGTCCTGATAGAGGCCCCTTATGCATGCGCCCCATTCCCAGCTCAGAGAGGAGGCTGGCCGCATACTTATACATCACCTTGACACACCGGTCTGTTCTCTCTCTGGTTCCCACTGCCGGGGTAGCTGTTTTTAACCACTTCTGGCCAAAGCACATGACAAACAAGAATAATCTAGTGCCAGGCCTATCTAATTAATTTCCAGCCCGGCATAAGGCTACCATGAAGGGAGAATTGATTTATTAAGGTTATGAGAAAGAATACAATAATTGCACCTCTGCCAGTTCTGCTGGTTAAATAAGACCTGTGGATTCACATGTGAAATATGAAAGGTGTTTAAGCTTTTTATAAGTCTAAACTTTTAATGAGTCGGCAGAGGAATATAAAAGACTCTTTTTCTTGTAGGTAACACTATCTACCTGTGGGAGTTCCTCCTGGCCTTGCTGCAAGACAAAAACACCTGTCCCAAATACATCAAATGGACGCAGAGAGAGAAGGGCATATTTAAGCTGGTGGACTCCAAGGCTGTTTCCAAGTTGTGGGGCAAGCACAAAAACAAGCCTGATATGAACTACGAAACCATGGGCAGAGCTCTCAGGTGAGCCAGTGGTTACAAACACTTCACCCAGAGGGACCAATCATGCCAGAGGAATTGTTTTTCCTGACCTCCTGCTTCCTCTCGCTCTCTTTTAGGTACTATTACCAGAGGGGTATACTGGCGAAGGTTGAAGGACAGAGGCTTGTTTACCAGTTTAAGGAGATGCCCTCAGATCTGGTTATTATTGATGAGGATGATAGCCAAGGGGACGACGCTAGTTCTGGCTATGGAGGGCACAGGTCTGCTCCTCATGGACGGGCAGTGGGCCGCGGTTCTTCGCGTGCGCAGGGGAAGAGCGCGCAGGTAAAGTCAGTGAAGAGAGAGATGAGTCCCGGTCTGAACAGCAATGGAAAACAAGCAGAACAGCTGCTGCAAACGGTTCATGTTCTTCAGCCAAATCAAGGAGCTGCTGTCCCAGCACCTGCACACTCCTTAAGGTAAGTGTGTGTTTGTGTGTGTACAAATACATAGGCAGCCTCACACATAAGAAGGAAGCTAAACCAAATTATAAACCACTGCAAACCCCAGCTCTTTTCCAAAATCTTGTAAGCTGCCTTGCTATCTTTGTTGCCTACATAGGTAGGTACCTTCTTAGACAGCAGCATCATAACCAAAATGGACATAAGTGATCATTTGTTACACTTTTCCTAGGCAGCAACATGAATTACAGAGCCTTGAATGTGACATGCAGGGGGGTCATATTGTGGCAAAAAATTAAGAATTTGTTCCCTCATTTTAGTTAAATCGTGTTGGCACATGGGCACGATTTCACTAAAACAGGTGCATGATTTAACTCAAACAAGGGAACTTATTAGTATGTGGCCACAGTTGAACTAAATTAAAACGAGAGAATGAATTAGTCATAGCATAGCCACGATTTATCTAAATGACAAACTAATGATATGTGGCCTAAAATAATAATTTGTGGGAAGTTCTTAATATCGTTTTTTTTCTACCTGTAATGTGTTAATTCTCTTGTAATTCATAGCTGATATATGGAACATTATAATTTCTCATTAAAGTAATCTCTTCTATACACTGTTTCTGGTTTCAGCGAAAGTGTTCTCGCTTTGTAACTCTCTGCCCTTCTCTCTCTCAGGACTATAAATATGCCAGGCTCAGTTCCTATGGTCCTCACGTCAGGAGCTCAAGGAGGAGGTTCAGTCACCCTGCAGACCCTCCCGCTGTCTTCTGTTCTGACCAATGGGGATTCCTCCACTCATACCTCACCGCCTCGGGTCATTCTCCACACTGTGCCTTCCTCCAGCCCCGGGGGTAAAGATGTGCTCACCATCCAGACTGCCTCTCTGACCACAGACAGCATCCAGCACCAGCAGCTCCTCATGTCCACTCTGGCCTCATCCAGTGGAGGAGTCACCACATCACAGCAAGCTGGGTCTCTTAACGGCCTCACCCGCTTGGTCACCCTCAATGCCAACGGGCAGCCCGTAGTGGCCCAGCAGCCTGGAACGGTCATCGCCACTGTCCTGAAGCCCAGTGAAGTTCAAGGCCTGCAGGTGAAGGAGGAGATCCTAGACCCACATTACCTCCAGTCTCTGGTCAACAGCAACCCTAGCCTGGCCTCATTCTGCAAAGAGGAGCTCGAGGAAGGAGTGGCGGAGCTGAGCTACAGAACTGTGATCATCAACAGTGCAGGACAGGAGCTGGGCCACACCCTCAACGGACACTCAGACGTGGGCTCGCAGCTGGCCAGCAGCCCCAGTGAGGGCCTCACCCCTGTGGAAGAGCTGGAAGTGAGGGGAGAAGTGGCTCTGCATCCAGAGCCTGCGGACAAAGAGCTGTTGGAGGGCTCTCAAGGTCTGCAGGAACTGCCGGTCACCATGCAGATACCTGCCTCCCACTTTATCCAGGTAAAAGCGGAGCCGGCTGAGACCTAAACTGTCGGCTCGAGTAGGGGAATGTGGACACAATCAACCAACAATGAAAAAAAAAAATACAGGATTTTTTTCAGAAGAGCAGATGATCTGTAATTTATTGCTCTTGATTGTTTAGAAAGGGCGTTCACCCGAAGACTTGTTTACTCAAAGTTATTGTGATATTGTGCCTAAATTTGAACCTTAAGGGATACCGACCACAATGAAAGCTCTTTGGTTTGCTCTCCGTCAACCCCAAATGCCCAACAGGAGAGCAGCCATTCTCCAACCAGGGATATTCCCACCATATGTGCCAGTTGAGATGTTTCTGTCTCTTCTCATCTCCACAGACAAATCCAAAGACTTGATCCATCAGAGGGACCAAAGGAAGAGTTGGTGAGAAGCCGAAACGAAACCAACAACACACCATTGACTTTAGGATTAAAACACACACACAGTTGCCTGGGACATACAAGATGGAGAAACATTTGTTTTGTTTTTTCTTATGTAGCCATCTCAGTGGACTTCAAACGGATGCCTATTGAAATAAGACTGAAAGAGTGCCTAGGTGGTTAATGCTTTGTTTTGGAAGTGATGCTTTGAAGGGGAAGATTGTATGATTCACTCTGTTTTTAATACAGAATTATGACATTATCTCAACCCCTTTATACTGGCAGATCAGGCGAGGTTATTATTTTTCCATCACAAATTTAAAAGCACTCTGCTTTTATGGAAATGGGCATTGCCTGTCTAAGGACACAGTTCCAGTAGATCTTGTTTGTATATAGTAACAGACTAAAGAATATAGTGACAAATTCCAAAATCATCTGCTAAAGTATTTCCCCATTATAATCTTGTTCATATGAAATGGCACGCAGTATATATATATATATAAATATATATAATATACAACTGAGATTCATTTTATGGCCACAAATTTATTTATTTTCTGAATTTTTAAATTCTGTATAAAAAGTCTTTTTTTAAACAAATGCAAAAATGAGGGAAAATATGCAGTATGTAGGGCTAATTTTACCCATAAGAATCCAGTATGTGTGTTTATTGCAAGCTGTATTTTTCCAATTTAAAGCGTTCCATGTAATCCGCACACCTTTCATATTTTATCTATTTTTCAATATAAGGGGATCCGAACGTAGCTTTATGAGATTGAGCTATCATGCTGTTCTTATTCACTGTGATGTTTAAAGCCATTTTTACTGAGCATACATGCTATAAATGCGATGTCCTTTGGTTTCTGCCTTTACGCTGTCATACTTTTACCCTGTATCAACCACATATCATCCGATTGATGCCTTACACGTCTGTTTTTCAGATCACAGCTGATGTGGTCTGTGACATTTAGGTCGATTTTTAAAATGTATTTATTTGTAGATGTTGTAGTCAAGTCTGTCCGTGGCCTCCATTCCTTCTTCGCCTCATTTATAGCCAATGAATCCAGAGCAGAGTCTCTTAATAGCAGCATCTCCACAAGTAAACAGAGTGGAAGTTGTAGCCATGTTGATCCGAAACTAAATTTGTGCTAAATTGGAAGAAGTGCCTGAAGTCGTTGAGGGTAAATGTGGACTGGGCTCCCGGAAGGCTAGATGCTGATCGTGGGCATCAGGCCTCAGCCTCTAATTCTGTTTGACTAACACCAGAGTTCTGGTGCTGCTCTGACAATCGTGGCTACACCTTGTATAATGCAAGATTATGTCAATAAGATAATCGGTCTTGTTACCGCAGGCTTTATGCTTTGTAGTTGTGGGGTAAAGGTATGCCAGTGCTCTTCCTATGATTTCAGCTTGCCTTTTCTTGGGGCTTTCCTATTTTTCCAGTTGTCTTATAGTAGACTAGATTTTGTTTTCTAAAAAAAAAGAAAAAAAGAGAGAGAACCAAAAGAGAATAAATATATAATAAAAACCAATTTTGCCTTAACATAAACGTGTGATCTCCTGTTCCCTTTTTGCTGTGGAAATTAAAACTGATGATCACAGACTGACTGGGTACTGGTTAAACAACACAAAGCCCATAAGGCAGATGCTATCATTGTTCCAACGTATTATAAAACAAGTACACCTCCCGGTGCATCTCCTCAAGCGTTTCTTCTGTTAACGTGAATTAACAGAGGTCAGATGCACTCCCAGGTATCTCGCACATCTTGCTGTGAATCGAGGCTGCTGTGGGAAGCTCTGTTTCCAGCCATATGTGCTCTTATTCAGCTTGTCTGCTCCTTCTGGAGACTACAGAATGTCACGGCAACTTCTGCAAGGATGGAGTGAGTGCAATCTGTTAACTACAGGAAGCAAAGTGCCTAAGAGTTACTGAACAATCAGGCATGGGAAGCTAAATCATGCTTTCGTTTGGGTGGGTGAAAAAGAACATTAACATTTTTAAACGTCATAAAAAAAGTTCCTGATTCCGTTTTAAACCCGTATGCTCTTGTGTGTGGAACACATTTTCTGTACAATTACAATTCTTAGTGACTGTTAAACTCCAAAATGTCTCTACAGGACTATGGCAAAGATTTAATAGACGTCATTGCATTGTCCATTTTATGGACTACTTACATGGTGGAAAAGAGCTGCTTGGAGAGTCTTCAAAATTGTCCTTTTGTGACATCAAAGATTTGAACACAGACATGAAGTTGTGTAAATGACGAAATTCTCATTTTACTATTCAACAAATCCACCCTCAAATATTTTATGTGAGCATTTTTTTCTGCTTTCTTGTGGACAAATAATCTTTAAACAACTAACACAGACTGCAAGAGAACACAAAATGGTTTTCACTCCGGCAGCTCTGTGTGTGCCGGACTTGTGGTGAAGATAGAAATGATTGTGTCTGTGATTACTCAGTGGTA
Source organism: Chanodichthys erythropterus (assembly GCF_024489055.1). Taxonomy (NCBI): domain Eukaryota; kingdom Metazoa; phylum Chordata; class Actinopteri; order Cypriniformes; family Xenocyprididae; genus Chanodichthys; species Chanodichthys erythropterus. The sequence goes on along the minus strand of NC_090221.1, from coordinate 14,451,608 downwards.
TGGGTTTGGAGATGCTTTCTGTGGTCTTATACGGTGGTGTGTGTGTGTGTGTGTGTGTGTGTGTGTGTGCGTCTGCTGATGGAGCCATCTGGCATCTGGTACATGCTGGAGCTCTTACCCCCAAGTCTACTATTCACACACAGCTGTAGATTACCTAGCACTCTGAACCCTACAGAAACACTGAAAAAATAATACAATAACATCAAGAAAAACACAATATCAAAGGTGTTCAAGGCAACTGTTATATGGACGGAGCAAAATGGCAACTGAAAGTGGTTGTTAAAACGATTTGCAGGGTGTTAGCGTGTCCTCTGAAAATGGGAAGATATTTTATCACACCACTACAAATGTTATGTGAATTGAAGTAGATAATACAGTTATAGCTATGAACTTTTCCATTTCCAAGATAAAGAATTTAGGTTTGAATTTAAATATAGAGGGGTGACTGGTATACATTTTTAGTACAGTGAAACTGTCTCATGTTGGATATTTTTTTATATTCAATTTCTGTATAGGATGATATTGAATATAAAAAACACACACAAAAACAGCAAAAAATGTAAAAGGTAATTTGTCAAGTGTTTAGTGACCTCCAAATACCAGGAACCTGGCTCTCTTAAACCTAAATTGAATGGAAAAGGACTGGAAGGCCAAGAAAACTTTCAAAATATAATGAGAAGTTTCTCAGATTTTCTTCTTTAAGAAAATGGAAGAAGTCCAGGTGGTCACAATAAATACTGATTTTTGCTTAAAGAAGCCATTTTGTATTGTGACAAAGACCAAAAAATAAATATGAATGGTCATTAAAACTTTGCTAAAACAACAAAGCTGGTGGTGGCCTAAAACTTTTGCACAGTACTATATGTCAATGTGGTTTTATTGTGTTCAGCTATAGAAAATATGATGATGCAATTATTGGTAGGGAGAATTTATTATGCAGACAGTTTTGAATTATATGTTTAAAACCAAAAATCACTGATAGAGAAAGCACATCATCCAAAAGTCAAAATCACAGTTACGTACTGAGATAATGTAATGTGACAACTAGCCCCAGTCTTCCCTCTATTCCCACCATTTCACTCACCTTTTTGCAGATCACTTAAGAGTGACAAATGCATTTGAAAAGTAATACTCTTTGTAGTCTCTCATTTAATATTGTCATATTTGGATGTTTAATACTAATTATCCAAGAATAAGAAAATGTTTAACATAAATATGAAGTATAGCAGCATGTCATACTGCAGGAAACACATGTAGCTGTCTTGTCGACTCCCCATTGGTAATCATAAAGCATTAAAATGGCTAAACAGGACAGCTTGCAGTGATCAGTGTTTCATTGCTGAATGTCAAACAGGATCTATGACTAACCATAAGCTTCTCAAACGAAATAACTCCTGTATAGTTAAAAAAAAAAAAAAGATATTGAAATTAAAGCTGTATTTCCAGACAGCTGTGGTTCACCAGTGTCAAACCGCATCTTTACATCAACACAGCTGCACAAAATCAGCTCAAGGAACATTCTATTTTTAAAGCAAGACGACAAGTAGCTGGGGGCCAATGACATGCTTGAAGAGAGCGAGTGTTTATTGCATCACAGTGTCTCTCTAGTGAGGAGTGGCGGGACGGCTGAGGGATGGCGGTCATTAGAAATGTGCCTCCAGTCAGGGGCTGCGCTAAGATTACTCACACACCAGGATACTGCATACACACACACACACACAAAGACTAAACAATGCTTTCGTTCTGTTTCTGAACTAAGACTAATGACATCCACTCCAATTTACGTCCTTTGTTCATCACTTTATATTTACATCAAATTTTTAAAGCAGCAGTCTCACAGCAGGAATTTATAGAAGCTAAAAGCAATACTCTTACTATTAAACTTCTCACCCTGCATTCTTCAACTGCCTGAATTGATAAAATTCTTCCATTGACAAATGAAACAATAATCATGATTTTTTTTTTATTTCCCAGGTCATAAGCATAGAGTCAAGGTTTGGATGATTATTATGACCCCATTAGCCCCTCTTTGTTGTTGCTATCTAAATCATCTGACTGAAAACGGATCTTTCTCCATTGATGGCAATTCAGAAATATCTGGATATTCTTTCTGACTATATATAAATTAACTGATAATCTCTTTCTCTTTACTACTAGTTTTAGCAAGAAATAAATGAACATTACTGTATCATGTAATCGCTCAATCAGTGTTGCAACCACAAAAAGACGTCAATAAAACATTACAATGTTTACATGGTAAAATGATGGGTACTGTGTTTTTGTTAGGTAAAAGAAAATATAAGATTTGTTAGATTAAAAAGAAGATATTGTGAAGACTTTAGCCATGACTTCCATAGTAGGGGGTAAAAAAAAATACTACGGAAGTCAGTGGGGCCCATCAACTGTTTGGTTACCGGCATTATTCACAGATGAAAGAAACTCATACAGGTTTGGAACAACTTAAGGGTGAGTAAATGATGACAATTCTCATTTTTGGGTGAACTAGCCCTTTAAATTAATTTGATTCACATGCATTGTAGTCACATATTTTCTTTCAGCTGCCTTCCCAACTCTTGCTACAGCAGTGTTTATTCCTGCCTTGTAAATACGTTTAAATTAATAATATTTTTCATAACAATATCTTCATCTTCAAAGAGGTGAATTGCACCGTCTTTCTTGCGAGAAGTAAATCAAACTGAAGCTCTCCATGTTCTGTGATTGGCTGTTCGCTGCACATGACACACTTTAGGGCTTTTCACACTTGAAATAGTTAACCCTGGGTTAAAAGGAATCCTAGATTATCTTGCTTCACATTTCACACTGCTCATAATTTACCTGGGGTTAACAATTAATCTGGGAATTCATAAACTGACGTTTCACATTGTACATTCCTAAACCCTGGGTTAACGTTCTTATTTGCGGTGTCAGTGTCGTTGATTGGATAAACACAGCATGCGACCTGTTTACATAAACCTTGCGCATCCTCGTATTACTGAATGGACATATGTGACTATAAAGGTAATGTCTCTTCTTAACTCAAATTGTCGAGTTTTCTGTCAGCATTTGACATTTTTTCCTCTCAAACGCTGAATTCACTGTTTATACTATGCGCAACCTGTTTTCATGACCGTCCAAAGCAGGCAAATATGAGAACACGATGGTTGTTTGTTGGGTAGTGTCTGGATGTAACATTCTAACACCGCATCCTTTCACACTGTAGCTACTCCGCAGCAGGGTTTCATAACTTCGCTTCTAAGGGTGCTTTCACACTTGGTTCGATTGCCTGGACCGAACCCGAGTTCGATTGCTCCCCCCTCCCCCTGCGCCCACTGGACTGTGTTCACATTATATTATTTGGGATCCGAACCGCGGTTCGTTTGCGTCATCAAACCAGCAGCTGTTTACTACGTTGCTTAGTAACGGTGGCACAGGAGAAGGCGGCAAAATGCATAACGTTGCTCTCCTCACTTTTATATTTTTGTTTTTGAACTGTTGGTTTTGTTCACAACGGCTCTTCTTGCGTCTATCTGCCGCGAATGTAGAATGCTGAAGGCGAGCAGAAATTAGAAAACTACGCTTCAGCTCTCTGTTTGCAGCAAGTCAGTCATGCTCGTCGGGAAAGTGAGTGAAACACACACACAAACACACATTTTTATCAAATTATACGGCATTAATAGCGGTTCACTTCCTCAATTTGGTACGTTTGCATTCATATCAGAAGCGAACCGTACCGTAGTTCACTTGAGCCGCACCCCAGACCACCCTTTTTAAGCTGACTCGGGTACGGTTCGCGGGTGCGCACCCGAGATCAGAAGACCGTGTTCATTTCATCCAAACCAATTACAAGTAAATTACAAGTGTGAAACGTTCCTTTACCATGCAGGGTTAAAAGTGGTGTTTAGAACGACGATAACCCGGGGTAAAGCGCAGTGTGAAAAGCCCCCTTCAGACGCACGCGTTCTAAATATGGACGTAGTGTCCGTGACGTCACCCATAAAGTTCTGAAGAGCAGTTTTGAAGCGAAACAAAGCACAAACACGGCAGAGATTTCAAATTCAGTGGTTGAAATTAGCTGCTGAGGTAACGTGACGGCTCCCAGATACCTGCACTCAAGTGACCACGCCCTTAAATAGGCAAAACTTTAAGGCTTAATATAATTTAAACGGATGAGTTATAAAAAAAAATCAGCCCCTCAGAGTTGTCATGAAGGGCAAAATTAGCTATAAAGAGCAAAACCACAATTTGAACCAGGCTGTAAACGTTTTTTTTTTCTTGGCCGTTTTAACATGGGGGTCAATGAGATTCTGCTCTCTTTTGCAGCCAGTCCCTAGCGGCCAGTCGATGAATCGCAGTTTAAGTCATTTCCGTAGTAGCTTCACGAGAAACTGGGGGAGGTTGCGGCTTGGCTCAAACCTGTGTTGACAGAGAACGTCCATACCGAGCGTTGCGAGCCCGCTGAACCTGATCTAAAACAGGTTGGATTTGAATGGTTTTAACAGCACTAAACTTACTCCGAAACCCAGAGTTTGCAACATGCATCTGGAAAGCCAATATCTGTCATTACCCAGACCGGCTTACAAAAACAGTAAGTTACCAGTCATTGTACCATGTAAACATTGTAACATTTTAAGTAGCCTAAACCTAATTAAATCTTGTTTGTCACCCTCCCGGATGCGGTATTTACCTTTTAATGTGTAGATGCTATGAGCCAATTTGAGCAAAGAAGCCAATTTAAAACGTGTGCTTTGGATTTGTCCTACACCATGAAACTTCCAGTGAGATGAAGAGGAATCTCTTGATATTGTAGGCTAGACTTTCTTGCTAATGTCACCATATGCAGGGATTTTTATTCTTTTAGAAGCAACAGACCCCCGTATATGATCATTCTCATGCGAGGGACTCCATCCTAAATTTAAATGGCAGCTGTAGATTTGTGTGAAATATTATTTGGAAAATATTTAAGTTTTTTTCTGCTCATTATAGTACTATAATGTGCATTATTTATTTGTTTATGTGAATCTAATTTTTGTTTATTTAATCTATTTTTAATATAATTTTTAATTAATTTTAATCTATTTTTATTTATTTTATCCATTTATTAATAAAAGTCATATCCATATAGCACCACTGGAGGGCAGTAGTGTCACACCTCAGTAAAATACATTTAACAAGCAATTTGCTCTCTCTTCTTGTACATCGTGTACTGCTTTAAAACAGAAAGTCTGCCTGTATAACACAGACTACCAGCTCCACGTACACGAATTGGAGAGTTAAATCCTGAGAACTAAAACAAACAGCTTGAAGGTAAATTACAATGCGTTTTTGATGTGCTAACAAAAGGAATTAATTCACATGCCTACCTGTGCGATCTGCAGTCATCCTGCCTCCTTGCACTGCTCCCGAGTCACTGAATTTTTGCCCTCAGTCTTATGCAGTCACTGTTGCTGCAGGCTCACTTTCTGCGTCTCGGCAATGAAATACAAGCAGCTCTGAGCTTTCACAAATGAAAATGGGCACTGTTAGGTTGTTTTAAATCTGAAATCGTTATACAAGAAGACTCAGTATGGATCTGGGTCGGTATATGTGCATACTACTATTCTTTAGTTAATTAAATTTCAAATCATTAATCAGTTGTATTGTAGTTCTTTGGATTCCTCAGGTTATAAAATAGAAACATCACCATGTACATAAACTCACCAACTCAGGTATGTGTCTAGAAATAGCAATGAAAACACAAAGGTACATGGATATGGTATATCTCATACTTGAGTGTGTGGGTGCAGTGACATTGGTTAAATTCTCAATGACTTTAGTTTGTTTTTACATCCTTTTCTTCAGTTGTAGTACTCTTACTCTTTGCCTAGCATTATTCTAAAAAATAAAATGAATAAAAATGTTGATTAGAACATTCATATTAGTAATATATAAAACATGGAGTTGTATCAAGACAAATTAAGATTTTTAATATCAAACAACATTTCTGTTCCTTCTTCACACAGAGCTATCGTATGACTTCAGAAGTCTTGGCATAGTCACATGGATCACTTTTATGATGGTTTGGTGCTTTTGGTCCATTTTGGAGATTGACAGCCCTGGTCCTCATCCACCTTTAAGGTAAAGAAGCAAGCTGCACAAGGTTTTGAACAACATGAGGGTGTGCAAATTGATGTTATGAATTATGGTCTAAAACTACATGCTAAATTAATTTGATTAAATGTAATAATAATGTTGTTGTTGTTGCAACATTTAACTGTAACCTTAATGGTTAAGATTGAAAGAGTCATTTTGACAATTGCTGCTATTTTACCCACTATACAATACGTATACCATATGGGTCACTTCCTTTAGCATCGCATCAAGATAATTGCTGGTGTCTCATATGATTTCAGGTATTGTGATAAAAGAAACAGGATCCAATATAATAAGCTTTCTATGGGGTATTTTGAGTTTGTGCTTTGATCATTTACCTCAGGCTTCTAGTGAATTAGATCTTAGTATCTGCAGACGAAAGAAGTGTTTTGAGGAAAGATACGGCTGATGAAGATCACATTTAGACAACTGACCATGGATGCGAAAGAGATAAACATCAAGGTGAGTTTTAACTTCCTCCATCTTTGATTTGTGGCTTTGCGTGGTTGTTTGTCACAGATGTGGCATCTTTTGTTTCAAGATGAAAGCCATAAGTTTTGTTCTTTTGTTAGATTCTCAGAAAAGATGCATTTTGCATGCTTTCAATGTAATGTCTTTCATTTATAATAATTTAAAATAATGTACTGTCTGTTATTAGATCTTATATAGCTCAGTCATGTAGTTGGTCTTATTGGAGCTCAGCTATGATGCTAACAATGTCCAGGTCATTGAGTTTGATTCTCAAAGAGCACAAACTACACTCTAAAAAATGCTGGGTTAAAAACAACCCAAGTTGGGTTGAAAATGGACAAACCCAGCGATTGGGTTGTTTGAACCCAACTGTTGGGTTAAATGTTTGCCAAACCTGCTGGGAAGTTTTATTTAACCCAACTATTGTTTGAAAATGACTATATGGCTGACTTAAAATAAATCTAAAATGAAATTAAAATGTTCATTTATTAAACATATTAATAAATGTTAATTTTCAAGATATTTTGGGTTCATTTTAAGTAAGCAATACTGTAATTTTTAAACAATAGTTGAGTTAAGTAAAACTACCCAGCAGGTTGGGCAAACATTTAACCCAATCGCTGGGTTTGTCCATTTTGAACCCAACTTGGGTTGTTTTTAACCCAGCATTTTTTAGAGTGTAAGAAATATGAAGGCATACATTTAATGCACTATAAATAGATTTGAATAACAATTGTGTCAGTGTCCCTCACTAAAATGATCAGCATGTTGTATTTCACAGTGCCTTTTTATGTCCCTTAGCATGTTTATTCGCTGCAGTAAATTAGTAGCAGACACTGAAACTTTTGCCAGTTTTATTCAGAAGGAAGTTGTTCGAAAAATACAAAGGAGCATTAGTTTATGTAAATGCAATTTATGGAGCACCCATTTGCTTGGATGAAAGAATTGATTGAAACAGTCCCAGACCTGCAATTATGGTGCTAGCAATGTCACTACTTAAGTATAGCCGTGTGATATATGTATTATATACTTCTACGCCACATTAAATTCACATAACAGCTTTTAAAAAGGCCAGTTTTTTTCTGCAGGGACTTACTTAAGCGCACAGTAAATACATTAGAAACAAAAGTTCATAATATAAACATGCAAATTAGTGTAAATGTACTTATGTTAACCTGGTTCCTTATAATGCCTCTCATCCACTATACAAAAGACAAATAAAGGGCCCTCAGAAAGGGTGACGTAATGTCGTGCTGAACTTGACACACCCAAAACCATATTACAACAGTTTGAGTTTTGTCTCTACCCACATGCTCTCCATTGTTTTGCAAGGGTCTGCATGAAGTATGTAGGTTACAGTAACTGACCATTTACATGCAACAGTTTCTGTTGCACTTTTAACTTTACTTTGTATAGGTCAAGGACAGATCATGATACTGTTCATATATATACACAATAAATGTGGATAGTTGACATGAAATACTTTCTGCATTTTGACATGATAGACTCAATCTTTTTAAACAGTTAATCATATAATAGTTTTTATAACCATGTTAATTGAGAGACTAATATTCCATGTGGTTTCAAAATTAATATGCTCATAAAAACTGCATGCATAATAATTACCAGCAAAATGCTGTTAAAAATAGTCTGAGCTGGAGTATATTTATGCTATTCAAAATTAATTTGTTGTACCACAAATTGAACAAATGAAGGCAAAAATGTGAAATTGTGAAAAACAGGACCTAAAATATGTAAATTCCCTTATGCATTTATATACATTTTAGCCTAAAACCTTCAACTTCATTATGTTATGCATCAACTACCCATATATAATATGAAAAATAGTTATGACAGTGACCAGGTCACTGAGGATGTTTTGAGCTGATGTTTTGCCTCACTTCAGCAGAATTTTTTTACTCAAAAGTTTTGAGCATATAAGTGACATTTCGTATAAATGAAGCTGGTCTACGCGTACCCCTGAGCAGCATAGCACCATTGGTTCCCTCCGGGATCCTTAAATTCGTCCCAGCATTCGTGCTATCCACCAGTTGCAGGGCATGACAATCTGACAGATGACCCGTCCTCCCTGGTAATAGTAGGGATATGGCCAAAAGCCGCCCAGGGGCTCGTAGTATCGTCGACAATAACGGTACCCACGACGACAGTACTGGCAGCAGTAGCCCTGCTCATCTAGGCTGTTGTCCAGCTCCAGTCCCATTTCTCTCTGCGAAGAGAGTGAGTCAACAGGGTCAGAACGGCAGCCAAACAATACCTGCAATCTCACCACAGGGCATGTGACTGAAAGCTTGATTTTAGCAATAAAATGGTGCAGTGCTCTGAGGAGGGAATGAAGAGTGATTATAGGGTGTAGACATGCAATGACAAAAAACCCTGTCATGCTCGGATATGTCACAAGGATCAGAGTGGCATTTAAAGTAGATGGTTTTGATATGCCAAGTCGGGGTATCAGATTTGATATAATGCCCTTGACCTTTCCATTTCGCTGCCGGTGGCATCGCATGGCTTTGGCATCTCGGATTCGAGTCCCTTAACCCCACTGCCTGCCTGTTCTCTGTCAGAGCAAGTTTGACACTGGCAGCCGCTGAGATAATTACACTATTTCTTTTATCCCAGCCCTCCCACTCCCATAAAAGCGCAGCATTGGTGCCTCAGTCCGAGCAGCAACTCTGACCTCATTTGAGCTCAGAAATGAGAACCCTCCCCCATGCACTCTCGTGCCCTCCTTTGACTTTGGCATAAAGCGAATGGCACGCTCCTACAGCAATTAGCGGGGTAATGATCGCCCAACAAGGATCGGTTTATTTGCTCTCGCAGGCAGGGTGTGAATTGGTGTAAGGGCTAAATGAAAGCAGAGTGAAAGGTAAATTGGGTAGAATTAATGGCCCTTGGCCCTCTCCATTGTGATCGTGTACACGTACCCTCTCCAGATTACCCAGGGCTGAGTGCCATGCCTTTGATCAGCCGCCACGCCAAGATGGGTTCCGAGAAGTGCCACTTAACTTTCTATCTCCCGTAACTGTTGGAGCAGATAGCACCCTCGACTGGGTGCACTGTTTCATTTGACTGCATTTCGATCTCCCATAGCTTATGACACAGACAATATGACGTTATCTGGCTGATTAAAAACACTGTCATGGACCTAGTCACCTCCGCTGATCTGCATTAGATTGGCAGGTGAAGCCGTATCACTCTAGGTCGTCTGGCAGCTTTTTAGAGTTCCTGTTGGGAGTGACGCAAATAAATATGACGCTTTGAAATGTGTTGCCCGGATGAAATTTATTCATGGTCATACATAGTGTTTGTATAGAATAAACGGGTATATTATTATCATTATTGATCTTTTTGGGTTTGAGATGAAGCGCAGTGAATTATAATGTGCCTGTGCATGTGAAGATGCATAATGGCATGCGTTTCTCCTCTGGAGTCCCATCTCTCATTATGTTCTCCATAAACGAAGTATGTATGAGTTTTCATGAGCTCACTATGCAATGATGAATGGAGTGAAAATTGCATTCTCCTAATGATTAGACTAATGCAAGAAAAAGAAGGGTGATGCCTGTACTGTTTGATTTATTACTCTCACAAATGCACAAAGACAATTACTGATTCATAATGTTTGTCAGGTTTAGGGTCAAGAGTGTTGAGACAACAATTCATTTCAGTAACAGCACAAAGCCTGTCAGGGTAGCACTGTTTGATTTATAAGACTTTCACAGAAAAACCCCCTGCCAGGAAGAAAGGTGGATGTTATTTGGGAAAATAAGAGTTTTTTTTTTTTTTTTTTGGTGAAATGATGTGTGATTAGTATAAAACAAACAGACTATGAATGGTATTGTTCCTCAGAGGCATATTAATCAAATTGATTATCCTGCTGCAATGAGAAAGTGAGTGTTAATAACTTCATGTTTGAGACTTTGTGTGTCTGTGTGTTGCATGTGGAGATGACAAGAAATAAAGTACTCTGGGACATGATGTCAGTCATGCATAAACTTGTAAGAGTAATTTAGAGCAGGTGCCTATAGCTGACTATAATGTTTTATATTAGCTTCACAAAGCCTGTCATGTCCTCTGTTATGTTTAGTGTTACAGCCAGTTAACGCTTGATGTACTGTCATTTAATGTGAGAAAGTATGAAAACTCCTCATTTATTATGGCATGGCACATCATACAGTTGATTCTCAACCTTTACACCCTGTGGATTTATTTCATAGACCATGATTACTGAAGGGTAATTATCTTAAACTTCACGCTATTTTTCTTGATGCTAATCAAGACCTGAGAGAGAGACTTTTTTTTGCCCAAAGAATTTGAGTATATTTTCATTTCGAGTAAAATTCTTCATGCACCATTTTTTTTTTAAGACTGTCAAAGTTAACACATTAACATCTTAAACATACTTAAATACATTTAACATGCTTTTTTTTATTTTTTATTTTTAAACTATTTTATTCAATTAGATTTTATTATACAAGGTTCATACTGTTCATAAACTGATCAGAATGTCTAGAGCTGATCGGACTGTACACAATCACACACACACAAAAAATCTTATGGTAAGAACCCGTTTATCGATACATGAAGTTTACAACAAAGGTAAAGCATTTGCATTCATTGTATGGTTAGATTTAATTATCATTGAAGCTGAATCATCCTTCATTTTTAATGCGAACACCTGCAGAGGACTGCGTCTTTATGCTTGTGCGATTAAGTGTGAAGAAAGGTGTTTTATTAAATTATTGCAGATTTGCATTTCCATGTTTGCATTTCCTGTGTGTACTGCTATTCACTACCGTTAAAAAGTTTAGATTCAGAAAGATTTTTTTCAGTACTTCATACAACAAGGGCTCATTCAACTGATAAAGAGGAACATTTTAAATGGATTAATTGTCACAAATAATTTCAAATAAATGTGACCCGTGCTAGCAAAATGAGTCGCATTGAACAAATTATCATAAATGGGTTATTGTTCACATTGTTTCACATTCTCTATAAAAAAAACCTTCAAAATGATGTATTGTTTTTGAAATCTGGCAAAAAATGACAGCGACACCTGTTTTCTGAAGGTTCAAAAACAAAATCACCTAGCAACCATACCTTGAAATCCCTAACACCACCAAATGTGGCACAAACAAGTCAAAACCAAATATCTTCAGGAAAAAAATATATATTCAACCTTTTTCCATAATTTCACAATTGTTTGATTAACTTTAGGTAATGAAAGACAACCTATATATTAAAGGGATAGTTCACCCAAAAAATGAAAATTATTCCATGATTTATTCACCCTCAAGCCATCCTAGGTGTATATGACTTCTTTCAGACGAACACAATATGGGGCCATAATTTGAAGCAAAAAAGAAACCATCCATCCATAAAAAAAAAGTAATCCATCCGACTCCAGGGGGCGATGTGATGCGTTTTTGTAAGAAAAATATCCATATTTGAAATTTCATAAATTCAAATAACTAGCTTCTAGCTTGTACGACCTACTGTATCACGCGGATCTAACATAATGTAACACATCAGATGTTTTTCCCCAACAGTTAACCAAACATTCACGACATAACAGATATTTGAATGAATAATCACCAAGACAGAATTTTTCTTTTTCTTTTTTTTACATACTGTAATTCTGCCTCATGAGTTTGAAAATCACATTCCATTGGTTCAGGCTCATGCCATCGGGAATTCCCTATGAATATTCACAAAGTTGGAATGGTACGCTTGAAGTCCAGAAGTGGGCAGTGAAAATGGCATTTTTCATTGTCAAAGGAAAGGTACTCCTCTCAGAAAACCTACAAGTAAAGATTTTAGATGTTTAATTGCTGTTTGAGGCTTTGAGATCACTAGACAAGGACTTAATGAACTCATTTCTGTGAAAACTTCGACCAATTTTGACCAAAATTGCCTGTAGTTTGAAATTAGCCAGTTCCGACTCATTTTGCCAGAACGGGTCACAAATGTTTTTTTTTTTTTTTTTTTTTTGGAGCTTTCTATTGATCAAACGCAGCTTAGGTGAACATACTGTAAGACATAAGATCTCCCGTTCTTCTCCCATTCTTTTTTTTCAATTACAGATTTAAAAATAGACATTTGTTTAATTTTAGTTTCTTAAGTTTAAAGTGAATATATCTTTTTGGAGTCCTTGACCAGAAAGTGCATCTTAAGTTCAGGCTTGGGGAGGGAGGTTCAATCCGCCATCTGCAATCCAGAATGCTTTCAGCTAGAACGCGGGGTCACAACGCCTACCATCAACAACTGCGGCAGGCGCACAAGTCTGAGATTCGACCGGACCCAATCATCAGAGGCTTATCCTCCCAATGTAGGTCAAGGACCATGATGCAATTTCTCAGCGCAGCCAGATGATAGTTATTCAGTTTGAAAGATATCCAGAGCTGTGCTGGCACACAACGCATCAGTGCGGCAGGACTGGGGAAAGGTCAACCTCGTATATCTCAGGCCTTCTGTCACAGGAACTTTGATGATTATTTATAAAAAGTGCACAACAGGAAGAGACTTGTAGCAAAATATGAATTCCCTCCTCAAGCTGCAGACGTCTGCCGGTGGGAGAGCTAAAAGAAGGGCTTGCGTCTAGGATCCTCTGAAAGGTCTGAGATATCTGGCTTCCCAGCAGCATCTACATGACTCCAGACTCCAATTACCGGGAGCCACATCCCCTTCTGACGTTCACAAAAGCCTTTGTTATCGCTCTGCCCACAAACACAGCCCGCCTGCGCTTAGCCTTGGAATTGGCTGGATTGGTATGTATTAACCAGCTGATAGAAGGAGAGGATTTCAAAAGCGAAAGGTAGTTTCATCTGGGTTTGCTTTAATTATATGGAACGTTGCAGTCCGTGTCGCTGGATGAGGTGGGCAGGCAAGTCATTCCTGGGCCTCTGCAGATAAATGTGCCTTTTTTCCCCCTACCCAAAGTTCCTCTCATCCTTGCGCTCAGAGGCTAGAAGTCGCATACTAGATGGGGAGGTGTATATCGGAGGTGTGCGAAGCATTAGTGCGTATGACTTCGGGATAATTAATCATTGAACATATGCTTCACTTCATGAATGCAATAAAGGACGCTCTATGGCCGCTTGATTCGTTATGCCTTGATAATTAAAACATGATTAATACATTTATCTATTCATTAATGAGTGACCTTGGGAGGCTGTCTTTGTACCTCACAAACTACATTAGAGAGACAAGAAAAAACTGCAAAGCAAACTTGCTTCCTTTGAAGGCTAAATATCCCTCTCCATTAGCTGCAAGACATTAAGGGAGTCTTAAGTGAACTGGCCTGATTTAAGCAGATATATAGAGCAATTTCAATGCCCTATGGTCCACATGGTCTGTTTTAAGTTCGGAAAGGGAACTTCGATTAATGAACGATTTATACCAAGAAAGAGAGCATGACTCTCTGGCTCAATCGCAGCTGAACGTGCCTTTTAGTAATGAACCTCAGGCTCACACTTACATAGTCGTTTACTGGTAACTGGTCCATGACGTCCCGGGCTTGACGTGGCCCTCTTGCCTCCAGCTCTGGGGTCTCCTCCACGTCCTCTACATCATGGAACTCAGCATCTGCATCACAGAAGGAAAGACCATGATGCAGTCAAGCTGCTAAACACATGCTGCTACAAAAAGTATATTGTGAAAGTCCCCTTTGATCTTCCTTAAGAACATAAACCCCTCCAGTGCTGTAATGCCCTCATTTAGACAAATCACTAACAAGTTGGGTTCTGGCATTTTTTTTTCTTTCTTCAAACATGGTGTATCATGCCCTTGATTAGTTAATCAGTGATTGCTTAGACCATTTCTAGAGCATTAGCCACAAAATTCTGTGTTTGAAGGGAAAGTATAACAAACAATGGAGAGCTAAATAAATTTCAGCCTTGACTTGGCTATTTTGAAACCTTATTACTGGAGCTGAATTGGATTTCGAGCTGGTAAAGCCCTGTTTGTAACCTCTGAGAGGAGATGGGTGGATCCAGTGGATTGGTAGATCTTGGCAAATCTCCCAGATCTTGGAATTCAACAGGAATGTTTTGTTGGATATGGGCTCTTCAGCAGGGATCCATATCTGAGAGTCCACCATCTGCATATCCACTTCACCGGTCTCACTCACCTGTGAAAAGAAAGTACATTTTAATGTCTAATTGTGCCTGCACAAAATGCTTTGTCATAGATGGGATGGATGATCTAACAGATACTATGCCAGAATTTGCCAATATCGAAATCTATGTATTTCCATTAAAATGCTACGTTAGCATTCGGGATAGTATTTTCCTGTAGCAAACTTATTCTGTCATATTTCCATTAACTGTCAGTAACAATTGTATAATATTATACTATAGTAAGCATAACATTTTAGTATAATACAATGTTTTAGTAATTAGTGCCAGAAGCTTCAAATGCTTTTAGCATAAAGGTGGATGGTAACAATATTGCTTTGTCCTGTTGTGGAATATTTCCTCAAGACTTAATTTAATGTATTTAAGGATAAATACAGTAGTGATCGTTCATAGAGTCCATTCTGATGCCTTTTATTAAACTTTTTTTTTAATGATATGACAAAAATAAGTAATTATAGCGCCCAACTTCTGTTTTTGTTTATCATTTATTAACAACAATTATAAAATCAGTTTCAACTTTTAAATAATTTGAATCATTAAACAATCATCACACAAACCCATTATTATTAATGTCACATTTATGCTTTGACTTTAATGTGAATGATGTTTCTTTGTCAAAGCTTCAGTCTCCGTTTGATTGATGGCTGTGAGTGAAGTGTCAGCGGCGTGAGCAGTTAGTGGCTGGCTGCTTGTGTCTTTCAGCAATTCTGTGTATGGTAAGATAAGAAATAATTCCTTCCTAACTTACTAACAGTTCATATTTTCAGCTTAGAGTCTGTTTTATGCATTTTTTTTGGCTAAAAAATGATAAAACTACTGGTTTAACAAAACACACAACAATATTTGTATGTGGAGATCAAGAGGAAAGTACTGATACTTTCAGAAGCCCAATTCGCTTGATTGAATCAGTTTCACATAAACTCATTTCTGTTCATCAGTGCTTTCTCTAGTGTGCATCCTAAGTCTCTTTTGCACAGCCCAATCAAGATAAAGCTGGAGTCTCTGCTTTATGTTATGCCTTTGATAATTTCGCTCTCTATTAACTGCTGACCATGGCTAAAATCTTTAATTTGACCTCTCTTAAAGACCATAGCTGTACCTTCTTGTGAAACAGACTTATTTCTTCCTTAGCTGTAAAAAAAAAAAAAGCCCTTTTCTGCAGGAACTGGTGGTGTTGCATTTTAATTTTTTACAGCGATAGAAGTACAAAAATATTTCTGACTTTAAGATGACTTTAATGACTGCTGTATTGGTCTAAGGAAGTACTGATGTGTTATTCAGTCCTGTAGGCACAATAAAGTACACTGTAGTGCATCCACTCTGTCACAATTATACAACTAATTATACAACTGATAATAATGTGCTTAATTTGTTAGTTCTACAGTTCATGAGCTGTTAAGTAAATTATTATTGCTTAATGATAGCGATTACATGTCAATGATCTAATTGAGATCTAGAAAGCGTTCTTTGGGTAATATAATCACGTGAGGTATATGTTTGTTTCGCTGTAGTTATATGTAAATATAAGAACAAACAAACTCTACCACATTCCCTTGTTAATTAGTGCAGAGACCAGAGAAACAGCTCACATGACAAATATTTTTACAAGGTGATTTTCTCCCAGTCTAAAGCTTAATTGCACATTAGTTAAGCTTGAAGTAGAATCCTGAGGCTATTGTCTGAGCTACTATCATTTATATTATATTCCCCTCTTTTGCTTTCATTTACTCTCCCCCTCAACCCCCTTTTTTTCAACGTGCTGCTCTTGTTTTATTAGAAGTCATTTTCGGTGCCGTTTCGTGTTTGTTGGAAAGCGACACCGCACTGACCTGTGGCGGTTCCAGTTCCGCCTGATTAAAAGCTTCACTCTCTGCGCCTTTGAGACAGTTTCTTCGCTCCGACCCCCTCTCCCTCAAATCACGCTAAACTAATGATGACTAGGAGGACAGCCTGCATGACTCAAGCAGTGAAGGATGCTGGTTTAGCCTAAAATTAAAACTAGGGCCAGTGGTGCAAGCAGACTGCTTTAATTGGCCATCTTGGCTGCTCGAGCAAAGGGTGCCTTTCATATGAGTAAACAAAGGTTAGGGCACTGACCCTGCAATATTTGATCATTTTTTTTCGAGAAATTAGCTGTATAAGTTTAAGGGTGGGTTCTCTTGAGACATCTAAAGGTTGCGGAAGAGACGCTGAAAGGAAAAGAGCAAAGATGAATTATTTCTTGACCAAGGGGTCAAGGTTTGGCTGGTTAGCATGGCCCAGTTAGTATGACCCCAGCTGGTCGATGCTGAAATTACACCATCAAAATGGCTCTTTCTCCAAAAATAGCTTGCAGCAAGCATATTAGATATTATATATTAGTTAATATTAACTAATTAATATTAGATAGTGAAGGCTACCAATCAGCATTGTCAGGACATCAATTTCCTGTGGTTACATGATACTGTATGTGCCTGATTAAAAGCTTTTTAATCTTTGCACCTTCTTTACCGTTGAAAGTTGGGTAAAAGAAGTCTCTTATGCTCACCAAGGCTGCATGAATTTGATCAAAATGCTATACAAACAGTAATATTGTGAAATATTATTGCAATATAAGATAAGTGTTTTAATATATTGTAAATTGGAATTTATTCCTGTGATGGCAAAGATGAATTTTCATCAGACGTTAGTGATTTGGTACTGATACATTTTTGATTATTTTGATTGATTTAATGTGTCTTTGCTGAATAAAAATTCTTCTTCAGTAAAAAGGCTTACTGACCCCAAACATTTGAACCGTAACCTACTCTATGCCCCGGGTAATTGGCTCAAAACTGTTGTGTTTAGAAATGAGTGCCCATGAGCAAAGGCAGAATTCAAATCATGTTTTTCCTGCAGGCGCCGGGTAACTTGCTTTGAATGGGAATGCTAATGGATAACTTTCTTTGGGCTAGACAGGGGTTTTCAGACATTTTAATGCCAAGGATCTTAATGGATCCGATTTTAATGCCAAATAATGATTCACTTGCGACGGTCCCTGGCTCTTTCCAAAATATGACAGCTGTGTTGATTTATCATGAAAGTTTTTAAATTGTAAGGAGAAATTGACACTTATTTTTTCCTTAATGTTAAAAACTAGGACTGTGAATGGATTAAAATATACACAAATCAGTCTTATGATGTAAAAAAAAAAAGCAGAATGATACTGTAAACATTTTTTTTTTATCCCACCTTGTACATCCCAGGTTGAAAACCCCAGGTCTACAGGCAAAATAATTAAAATAAATAAATACATTTTACAATAATGCAATTAATTCTTTTTTTTTTTTTTTTAGGGAAGAAAGTATAAATAGCAATGGAAAGAGAGGGTGCACAGTTACCAAAAGACCAAATTAATCCTGAGACTCAAGGGCTGTGTGCGGGAAGACAGGTTGTGATTTCATCTAAGACATTTGGGCAGTTGGAGACCAGTGGGAAGTTCAGGGATTACCGCTTTCATCATTTCCCAGCCTGAATAAATTGAAAATGGTAAACAAACTGGCAGCATACAATTTATGCTTGTCACCTGGTCATGCTTGCAGGCTGCTTTATTTCCTTATCAGTGGCATGCAGTTTCTCCTCAGCCAGCATTGTTTTGTGGTGATGCGTGTTAAGGCAGCTTGCTCTGCGACCACAGTCGCGTGCCCTGCGGCTCAGCTGCGCTTGGAGCTAATAATGTGGATTTTAACCTCTACTTCCTTTACATGCTCACAACCTTGGAAAGAATGGCCTGTTTCTCTCTTTCTCATCCACATACACGTGGTTTTTGGTTTCAATAGCATCCTGATTTATCTCATGCCTCCATGCCGACATGTACAGTATATAATCAAATCAAACATTTAGAGAAAGCAGGAATGTAAATAGACAGTTAGCAAGCCTGAATCATTCGGTCACATTCGTGTGAAGCCCACAGCTCGCATTTTTAGCATTTTACACTCTTTAGTCTGTTTATCCAATAAATGAGAGATCATTTGTGTGAATGTTCTCCTGGTTAGCTGCGTCTTTATGGTATGAACAGCTTGCTCCATCTTGCACCATGTGTCCCCGTCTCCCCTCGAGAACTAGAAGCATCGCTCGCTCTCTTTCCATCTACTCTCTCTCTCCAGCCCCACTGCTTCAGCCCTGGCCAACTCTGATTGATTTCACATCTGTGAAATAAAGCTTAGCCGAAAAATCTAATTAGGTTTCACAATGAGCAAAAAAAGGAGAAATGGCAGCGACATATGGCGTTTGCTTCGCAATTAGTATCTGTAAACATGGATTAGACATTAAAACGATGAGGGAGAGAACATGCAGGCTGTTTCTGCCTATAATACCTTCTGTTCCAAAAGTCAAAGAGGATGTCTGGGAACTTGCGACAACAATACATCAGTGTTTTTAATACAAATCGGAGAGGCGCGACACTTTGCCGCTCACCCCCTTTTCAATATGAACTGCGACGGAAAGAGTTTAGCGCATGTGAAACCGCCTGCCATTCTCCATGACACCGATAAATTGGATGTTTGATTGATAGAATTTCGCCCATCACTCTTGCCGAGCATCACAGACAGCCATTAGAGCAGGAGAACAGAGATGAATCACTTCAGCCCTGAGTCAAGTGAAATTTACGGAGCAAACATCTTCAAATACCATTTTAATGGCTTACCTTTCCCAAGGACCCCTCTCTCTCTCTCCTTAAGGCTATTTGGGCTGAGGCTTCAGAGGAGATGATTAAAAATTAATATTAGTTCAGGATTGACGGCAAACACCATTTGATGTGTGCCACAAAGGGGTTATGGGATTGTGGACTTTCGGATGGATTCAAGGCCACAGGAGACCCAAGTTTATACTTTTGTGGAAACTGCTGGAGGGGATGATGGTGGGGCAGGGTTGGGGGTTGCTGGATAGTTGGATTGCGGATGGTTGGATTGGTTTCATTTTCAGAGTCTGATGAGCTCTGCTGCAGAATTCATGTTGTCCCCCCCCCCCCCCTGTTTTAAGGAAGCGAATTGCTGAAAGATATGTTTAGTGAGATTAGAATACCTTTATGTCGATGGTCTTTGAGTCCAGCTGGGGCAGCTCTTTGGTTTGAGCCCTGATGTAACATCTCTGGTGCTTGGCAAAACGGATCCCCATGAAGCCCTTGAATGACACAGATATTAATGAATGTTTATTCCCTGATTTTAAAAAAATTATAAAAATTTGTAGTCAAACTCAAATACACCTGAAGCTTTTACTGCCCAGCACAGATATAGTGAATGCTATATACATTAACTAAAGAAACAGGAATCATTTCCTATCCAGTTCAAGATTATTGGTCTACAGCTCCAGCCAGTATAGAGCTATACCGCCAAAACCATGATTATATGTTGGCAAAGCCCATTGATTTGCAGCACTTATGGTCTGTGTTGCGAACCTAATCTGTTTGGTGAAGTGAAGAGCTTTTTTCCTGAAAGCCACAGCTGATGGTCTGCCATACAGAATTTGTTGCTTTACACTTGAAAAGAGAAAAACCCATTTTAGCAGTAGCATCCGAAGAAAGTTCTCAGTGCTTTACTGTCTGAAAGTAGTCTTCGAAGGGAAATAAAGGCTATCGCGTTACAGACTCTTCTCTCGGAAGGATAAAAACAATATCTCCCTGCATTCGGGAATACATTTAGTAATCCATGGTTGCTCTCGTTTTGCTTTTGTAGCATAAGAAAAATGAAAGCGGGTATGATGCTGAATTACTTCTGCTGTAACGGAAGCATCTTGAAAAAAATCCATGTGTTTGTGCTTTCATAACTACTGTTAGACTGCATGCTAACAATTGTCATTTTCACCCAAGCTCACTGGTTACTAAAGAAACGGTTATGAGAGGAGTGCATTGTTTGTGCCGAACATCATTGTGACAAATTGCTCTTCAATTTCTGGTAATGGCTTGCTTTTGCACGCAAGAAGGACCTATCTGTTGATGAAGTGCATTTATTGCTAAGCCTGGTCAACTGGAAAATGGAGAGACTCTTCATTACAAAGATAAAAAATAGAAAAAGAATGTCATTTAAGAAAGTGTGTTGAAGTACAGCTTTGCCATTAGCCAGATTAAATGTGTGCATGCACTGAGAAATTATTCGAATGGAAGCAATGAATGATGCAATTGGCAGAGGGCAAAGAAGCGCTGCTCCAATCATTGGCACATTACTTGCATGTAGATGCCCACATCTGTTTCCGCCAGTTATTGGTTTGCGAGACAACAAATACTGCTTCCTGAATGCCGGTGAAGTGAAGGGCTGGCGCTAAACCGAATTAGCACCAAAGAATCGCTGTTAACAACATTACTAGATCTAAGATCTGTGTCTGGGAAGCTGACCCTGGCAGTATACTGTTTCTGTATTAGGATGTTATAAACAGACTTTGACTTTGTTAAGAAATTCCCCCTGCATCTTTACCGACCTCTTGTATCATCAAATGGGCGGTAAGATAGCTCATCTTGTCTTCCTGTAGGACAAACTAATCATTGTTATTCTCCACACTGATGGACAGAGACAGTGATTATTGGCAAAATCATTTAAAGCCTTGCTCTCAGACACTTTTGTAACTGGTTTTTACAAGACTGAAACGATTGGAGAAAAATGTGCCATTTGTACTTTATAAAATGCTTTTGTTTTGTTTTCCAGCTCTTTTGCACTTAGATATGCGTTAAGGGACCATTTCCACCTCAGAATAAATAATTAAAAAATTTGAAATCAAAGTTTAAAATAAAACATTTAAAGCTGCTTAAATGTCCAAATTTAACTAAGGCCTACTCTGAGAAACTGTTACCCTGCCACACTGCCAAAGTCATATTACAAGTTGTGCAATTGTTGAGTTATAGAATCGTATATACATACACCGTTTAAAATGTAGTGTCTGTAAGATTTTTAAATGTTTTTGAAAAATGGTCAGTAAGACTGCACTTATTTGATCAAAAATATAGCAAAATATTAAAACTACAGCATCACTCCAGTCTTCAGTGTCACATGATCCTTCAGAAATCATTCTAATATGGTGATTATTCTTTTTAGTTGAAAATTTTTTTTGGAAACTGGGATACTTTTTTTCAGGTTCCTTTAGTGAATATAATTTTTTAAAAGAACAGCATATTAGAACAGCAATTTATTTGAAATAGAAATATGTTGTGTTATGGCAATACAAAATTCTTTGTACACATTTGCTCAATTTGCTTGCTGAATATTAAACACTTTTTAAAAAATCTTACTGCCCAAAAGCCTTTGTACAGTGATATGGAAGATTGTATTCACCACTGAATAAAAAATAAAAAGGGTAATTGCAACTTTTTATCTCACAATTCTGACTTTTTTTTTTAGCTCCAGAAATGCAGTCGGGAGATGAGAGAAAGTTGTAGAAAGTCAACCATCACTGCAGCCCTCCACCAGTCGGGGCTTTATGGCAGAGTGGCCCGACGGAAGCCTCTCCTCAGTACAAGACGCATGAAAGCACGCATGGAGTTTGCTAAAAAACACCTGAAGGACTCCAAGATGGTGAGAAATAAGATTCTCTTGTCTGATGAGACCAAGATAGAACTTTTTGGCCTTAATTCTAAGCGGTATATGTGGAGAAAACCAGGCACTGCTCATCACCTGTCCAATACAGTCCCAACAGTGAAGCATGGTGGTGGCAGCATCATGCTGTGGGGGTGTTTTTCAGCTGCAGGGACAGGATGACTGGTTGCAATCGAGGGAAAGATGAATGCGGCCAAGTACAGGAATATCCTGGACGAAAACCTTCTCCAGAGTGCTCAGGACCTCAGACTGGGCCGAAGGTTTACCTTCCAACAAGACAATGACCTTAACCACACGGCTAAAATAATGAAGGAGTGGCTTCACAACAACTCTGTGACTGTTCTTGAATGGCCCAGCCAGAGCCCTGACTTAAACCCAATTGAGCATCTCTGGAGAGACCTAAAAATGGCTGTCCACCAACGTTTACCATCCAACCTGACAGAACTGGAGAGGATCTGCAAGGAGGAATGGCAGAGGATCCCCAAATCCAGGTGTGAAAAACTTGTTGCATCTTTCCCAAAAAGACTCATGGCTGTATTAGATCAAAAGGGTGCTTCTACTAAATACTGATCAAAGGGTCTGAATACTTAGGACCATGTGATATTTCAGTTTTTCTTTTTTAATAAATCTGCAAAAATGTCAACAATTCTGTTGAAAAAAGGGGGGTCTGAATACTTTCCGTACCGACTATATATCTCACAATTCTGACTTTATAACTTGCAATTGCAAGTTTATATCAGGCAATTCTGAGAAAAAAGGTCAGTATTGTGAGATAAAGTCACAATTACCCTTTTTATTTTTTATTCAGTGGTATACCTCATAATTGTGAGGTATAAAGTCAAATTCTGTTTATTAACTCACAATTCTGACTTTATAACTCGCAGTTGCGACTTTATATCACGCAATTCTGAGAAACTCACAATTGTGAGATATAAAGTTGCAATTATCTTTTTTTTTTTTTTTTTTTCTTTTTTTTGTTCTGTAGTGGAAACAAGCTTCCATACAAAGGTGTATATGCAGTGATTCCTGGACAAAAAAAGTAATGGAAATTCACTGGTATATTGCAGTAAAATATATTACTGGATCATTGCTTTTTCTCAAGCTGAAGGACACTTTATAGCTATTGGTTCATAACACAGTCTATGCGATGTGTCTCCTTGGCTTTTCCTGTAAGCTGCTGTTGTGGAATTCTCATTATTACTTGTACGTTTCTGGAGGACACTCTGAGAACTTGACTAAAACAATAGAGAAAGGATTTTTCTTGTGTTTCTGTTGGCATTACCACTGCATTTCCATTCATGGGCTGTAGCCTTCAGGCTCTGTGGAGATGGTTTGTAGTTTTAGTGTGTGTAATGACTTGCAACATCCCTCCTTCACAAAAATCAATTCCAAAGTCTGCCCTAAGCCAGAAGTTGCAAGAAGTGCCAAAGAGGGCTCGGTGCTCAAACTCCCCTTTCATTTATATCAACATGTGATTTGAATGATTTTACCTATTCACTTGTTTTCTGGTTTCCCATGGCAATGCCTTGAATGAAACTAATCTCTTTTGTGGCTTTGCTCCACTGACCATAGTAATTTAGAAAGAAGATGGGGCCAGCAACAAGTGTGTCTGAATGCTGATGTGAGTTGTCATCGCTGCCAGTTTGCTTTTGCTTAGCACAGTGCTTTTCAGAGATTCAATATCATCAGTCTGAGAGAAAAAGAAAAACGCTCTGTCTGTATTTTGACAGCAGTTCCTAGGCTGAGACTCAGATTGCAGGAATGTGAGCTGAATCTATCACATCACAATGAAAATATTTCACTTGTATGTCATAAACCCTTACGTTTTTGAAGTCATGCACCTCCAGGACCTCGTCGGTGCCATTTCCCATCCTGAAGATCTCGATGCGTTGAGCTGGATGGATTTCCATCATGCTCTCAGTCTCCATTCCATCCAGCACAGCTTTATAATGATGGTCATATACCTGTTCAGACACATACAATTCAACATGCAGAATTAAAAACACAGTGACACTACAATATCCAGTCTGCAGCAATGCCATGTCCCATTCAAAACTACGGTAAATGGATTTTATTGCATGAGGTAAAATATCAAGTGACATCTGCAAACAAATGATGCTAGAGCTTTTCTCAGAGCTACAGAGCCCCTAAAGGGACATGGTGATGGAAAAAAAAATGAGATTGGAGGAAAAATTAAATGTCAATGCTTTTGCTTTCTCTCGCAAATGTTTTGCATTCCCCTGAGAAACTTTGCATTCCCTCGCAAAACTTTGGTTTTTGAGTTTTTTGAGAAACTCATTGGAATGCAAAAGTTTTTGTGAGGGGAATGCAAAATATTTTTTTTTTCCCTTTAGGGCAGTGGTATTCAAATAGCGAACCTCGTTCCGGACCTGGCTTGGTTCTATCCACACACACGCACAAATATAATACTACATTAAGATTACTGTCACAAATCAACACAATTTTGCACTTTTATGCAGTGTAGCACAGAGCAGTAAACGCGTCATTTAATATCGACTGTTGTGGAGAGTGTAATGTATTGAAATTAGCTTGAAAGTAACTTCTGCTCAGATCTGAATTTGTATTACTAGATTATGTATGTTTGTTTTTAGTAGTTTATTATTTTGTGCAAAATATAAAAATGGTCCATACTTTTCTTAAGATGCAAACCATGCACCCCCTGTATGTTTTCATAGTCCCAAGATATCTATGTGAAATGCACATAGGTGTCTAAATGTAATGTAAATATACACATATCATATACCTTTTTTGTAATTATTGATAGAAATTCATAGACATCTGTACTTTGGCTCTCTGGGCCCAAGAT
Organism: Chanodichthys erythropterus; assembly: GCF_024489055.1. NCBI lineage: Eukaryota > Metazoa > Chordata > Actinopteri > Cypriniformes > Xenocyprididae > Chanodichthys > Chanodichthys erythropterus. The sequence goes on along the minus strand of NC_090221.1, from coordinate 14,426,490 downwards.
TCACATCTTTGACTATTTTGAGTGTTTTGGTATTTTCTTTTACAAAGTACTAACTGTTCCAAAAAAGTATTGCCTGGACCTCTGAAATATAGAGACCAGACATTGGAACTGTGAAGGGCAATTTCAAAACACTGCTTCATGAAGCTTTACAAATCTTTTGTTTCAAATCAGTGGTTTGGAGCACTGCCAAAGTCACATGAACGATTCACATGAACGATTGAAATTTCAAAACAATTGAGGTAACAAAGCCTCGTTTACTGAAATCACGTGACTTTGGCAGTTTGAGATCGTTTGATACAGGCTCTGAACCACTGATTCTAAATAAGAGTCGTAAAGCTTTGAAGCTTCATGAAGTAGTGTTTTGAAATCACCTATCACTAGATATTGTTAAATAAAGTCGTTATTTTGTTTTTTGCCGCACAAAGACATATTTATAAACGCTCACTAAGACCTATACTGCATTATAAGAACAGTCATAGTTACATTTATATTATTAGTCATATGTGTTATGGTGTGCTGGTGCTGTAGAGACGAGACATAAACGGATATCCGCATAAAGGGTATTTAATGATAAACGCAGGAGAAACAACCAATACACACATACAAAACAACAACAAGATCAGACAGGGAGTGAAGGGAGTGAGTCCATTATAAAGGGAGTATTAATAGCCATGTTGTGTTCTTATAAATACTTATAATAATACAGTTACTAATCTCTATAAATGCATAATTGATGGCTTTAAGTAAAGTGAAAACACAGAATGCAGTTTTCCTTAAGAAATCATGAAGATGTGCTCATTATACGTTTTAAATTGTTTACTTGTGAGTATAACTAATGAACAATAATTCCTGTAATAAAAATAATGGGGAAAAAAAACAGAAATCATTAATACAAACAGTTGAAAAAAATATATATATATGTTACATAGCAAAACACTGCAAAAAAAAAATATAATTGACAAAGTTAATTAGTAAATAGTATAATAAACAAATCAAAATTACAATTCATGACCTCTAATTAGTAGGTTATGACCTCTAACTACAACAAAAGTGTCTCTGGAATTATCTTATACTTGATCATTTATAAATCAATTTATAATGCATGTGCATTGAAAAAGCAAATGCATGGCTTATAAATACATTTAAAAAAAATATAAATGCAACTATAACTGTTCTTATAATGCAGTATAAGTCTTTATACATATATTTATAGTATAGTAATACTTACTTATAAATAAGTATAACTGTAGCTAAAATTCATGGAAGCATGGTCTTCATAGAAAGTGTTACCAGTGTGGAACGACATGAGGGTGAGTAATTAATGACAGAAATTTCATTTTTGGGTGAACTAACCCTTTAATTGAATAGCCCTGCTTTAGTGGCTCTGTACAGACCTAAATTCACTTTTGAGAATTTTTTTTCTTTTTTCTAAATAATTACTTTTAGTCTGCTTATGTCAATACTTTTTAGTTGATGTATGAAGCAGGAAAACATTAGTTTTGGTAGTTTGTATTATATAATGCAATGCCATTCTTTTTAAGTGTCCACAAGATGATGCTGTATCTGGGAATTTTGATGCAGTGCTCATTGCCTCTTAATTGCTTCTCAAAAGAAGATGTATTGATTTTTTTTTCAGTGCGGTCGAGGATTATTTTAGACCCCACTGACTTTTATTGAATGGACAAAAACCATTTGAAAAGTTTTTCATAATATGTTATTTTATGTTGCACAGAAGAAGTACAGTAAGTCATACAGGTTTGGAACGACATGAGGGTGAGTAAATGATGACAGAATTTTTATATTTGCATGAACTAACTCTTTAATATGAATGCACTTTATGAAACTGTCCAAGATTCATACCTTTATCAAAGCCAGTCAGTGCAGACGTTTGCTCAGGCTTGACGGCAGCGTGCTATAACCTCTATTAATGGATGCGTTCTGGCAGTTGCACTTAGTTGCCATACGTATGCTTTCTTTTAGACTCAACAATTGTCTGATTGTCTGGGGAAGCATTACATGTATATGGCTTTCTCCTGTTGCCAGGCCTAGCCGTGCTGCTGTTTATCTCAGCGCTTTCTTAAATGCTGTTTTTGAGCATGCATGGGTGGCTCCTCTCTGTCTACAAAAATGATTCATGCCCACCAGCCAAAAACCCTGCTATTAATATTTATGTGTGTGTTGTGTTATGATGAGAAATTACACTGCTGAGCTCACCCTCATCTGTCTCAGTAGCATTTCTGAGTAATATGTTATGCTTAGATGTAAGGCAAAAGATGCATGCGTACAAATATAATACTACATTAAGATTAATGTCACAAATCAATGCATTTTCTGATTATTAAAGTGTTTTATGCAATGTAGCATAGAACAGTAAACACATCATTTAATATCGACTTTTGTGGAGAGTGTAATGTTTTGAAATTAGCTTGAAAGTAACTTCTGCTCAGATCTGAATTTGTATTCATCCATATTCAAAGAAGTTATGTAGATTTAAACATGTGAGTGTGGTTATAGACAACACAATATAGAATATTCCAGTACTGAAGTTGGGGGATGCTTTATTCCTGCTGTTTGAGTGGCTAATTTGGTTCAGTTGATGATTTATTGATTGAATAACTTCAGAAGACTTAGAATATAGTGCATGAGTCATATGGATCACTATTGTTATATTTTAAATGTACTACTTTTGCATTCTTTTTGAAAAGTAGTAGCCTCAGTTGCCATTCATTTTCATTATATGGAAATGAGCAGTTGAGATATTCTTCAGAAATTCTCCTTTTGTGTTCCATACAAAAGTCATACGGGTTTGGAACGACATGACGGTGAGTAGTGAGTGACAGTTTTCATTTTTGGGGGCACTATCTCTTTAAGAACATGATGAAGAGTTAATGAACTGGGTGTCCTGTGAAGGACCTTGTCGGTGTCAATCTAGCTTGAAGCTTCTGCAGGCGTTCTTATTGATTAAAAATCACAGAGCTTTTTAAACCCCCTTTCCTTTTTTGTTGTTATTGCTCTCCTGTTTTATGACAAACTTCACAAGACCTTCCCCTTGAGCATATTTAACCTGACTAATATTTTTGCCTGCTCCGTGCTTTGTTGAATCCATAGTTACCTGAATAGATGACAAAGGAGTCTAGATATTGCTGTGAAATAATGATAATAAAAGTAAATTTGCTTTCAGCACTACAGCAGAGCACTGGGATTCATGGCGAAACACAAGGAGAAATGTTTTCATTAGCACTCCATCATGAAGATACCTTGAGTAGATCACTGATTCGCGTGATACAATGTTTGCTTTTTCAAATTTCAAACACTCAGTAAGCCTACAGTGCTATTGCCTTGCAGGTTTAAATAGATGATTGTCATGCCAGAGTTTTCACACAACAAGTATAGCAAATGGAGGTGATATTATTACAATATTAATAAATATACCCCTGGTTTCACAGACAAGGCTTAAGCTAGTCCTAGACTAAAATGCATGTTTAAGCTGTTTTAACAGAAAGTAACTTGTACTGACAGATCTTAAAATATGTCAGTACGATTGGTTTGTCTCAAGATGCACACCAGTAATGTTCTTTTCTAGTGAATGTTTATAAAAGCTACTTAAATATCCTAATTGAACTAAGGCTTAATCCTGGCTTAGGCTAAGTCCTGTCTGTGAAACCAGGCCATTAAATAACAGTCTTAAATAGGCATATCAGTGTAAGATGGTAATTTAATGTGATTTAATTACATAAATGCATACGATAAAATAAATAAATCAAATTAATGCAATTAATCATGCTCCCTGGTCTGACATGTACGTAAATTCAGACTTTTGTTTAACCAAATAGAAATACAACAAATAATATGATTTCTGTAATGTATATGCAATGCTTCCATTTGCCTCAATCATCTCATGTATTTGAACTATCTTAACTTTAGGGCTTTTCTCAGTAAATATTTATATTTGCCAGTGATTCTCAAAGGCCCTCCACATGTAGTGATACTCTTATATTTTTGCAATCAGTTGCAAAAAATGATTAACTAATCAAATTTATTTTTGATTTCAGAAGTTTCAAGATCTGTTCTTCAGTAAAAACAACAGCTGTTGGGTAGACAAATTAAATTAAGATATGTGGGTTTCCATGCTGGATTAATTTTAAATGATGACTTAAAATCTTGTGGTTCATTAACTGGAATGTCATGTAATTAATTCAATTATATATTTTAAATTGATTGACAGGTAAAATAAATTTCAACTTGTCTTGTGCTTCATGTTACTATTTCCTAGACATTTTTGCCCACAATATTGATTCGCTTAGTTGGTCTCGAAACAGGAAAAAAAGCTGTATTACAGGAGAGAGAAAATGTAATATTGTATCCCTTGGAGATCATAAGAATGTACTGGCAAGTTCAGGGTCTGCTCATGATATATTGTTAAAATCGTCCCTAGTGCCTAGGCCTTGAGCTCTCAATTCCTGCCAAACTCATTACTTTATAAAAGAGGCATTTGAGAAGCACAGAATTTTGTTTACATTTGTGCAGAAATGTCATGTGGCCACCACAGGAGCTTTTCAGACTTCTGACACTCTACGCATTGAGAATTCGAGTAGATTACCAAGTAATCTGCTTCTCAGTGATGCCACCTGGCTTCAATATACATCAAGTACTCATGATAGATAACATGTGGAGAAGTTTTCAGAGTTCTCTTGTTTACATATTTTCATCTGCTGCGTGTCTGATCTCTAAGGTGGCTCTCGTCGTCCAGCATACAGAGACTCACAGGAGAGACCCACCCCGAGGAGAATTACTAACAGACAAGGAAGCCAATGAAGTCTGAGAGTGTTTTGCATCATCGTGCCCTACTGGTCCCCCGAGGACGTGCGTTAAAGGTCGTCCAGACACTGTCACAGGTGAGTGGAGGAGAAAGGCTAGTATGCTCATGACAGCGTGTCCCCTTGTTGTCCTTAAGGGCCTAGAGATATGACCGCCCGTCAGAGTGCAACGTGATGGCTGTCATTCAAAAGTGAGACGATGACTTCACTTGTGTCCTTACCCTGCTGAGAAGAAGACCTGAGACGTACCAGGGTCAGTAGCACCGCCATGTTGCTAGCCTGTCTGTGAAGGAGTGTGATAAACTCGGGTAATTGAGTTGTTTTTAGCGTGTGCCTCAAGAATATCTGTATTCCTCTCAGAATTGCTATTTTATTTCTGTGCATTTTGGGTTTCGTGTTGTTCTAGGTGTACAAAGTGAGTAAAAAAAAATCCATCAGACTCGAGGGCTGGCATCTGTCAACAAAATAAACACTAACTGGCTTTCAGTCGGCACTGAAATATAGTACGCCGAAAGTGTGAGTACATCTGTAGATATAGTTTTGGTTTGGTTGCAGTACGAGAATTACCTGCAGGGTGTGCGGTCGTCTCCTCTCCTCTGCTTCTCTCCAGCAACCCTGCTCTCCACATGCTTCCTGCACACCCGCAAATGATGATTTAACAACTACTATTCACATGGGTAGTCACATGAGCAGAGCAAATTCCTCCCCAGGGTTGAGCTCCCCTCTGAAATGTTATGAGAGGAGTTTTTTCCCCCTATCTTCCCTATCTCTTTTTTTCCACATTTTTTTTTTTTTTTTTTTTTTTTGGAGGGGAGGGTGAAAAAGAAGTACATTTTCCATACAGATTCAAAACGAACACAGCTGCGACTGTCACAACAGCGCCCACAGCAACACAGCAGCCATTTTTACATCTTCCTTTGGTTTCTTAAGCCTTTAGGAAAATTAAAGACACCCTTCATTCAATCGACAGCTTGGCTTTCATCTCACAGAAAAGATGAAGAGACACTAGTGTATGAGCTATAATGAAAGCTGGATTCTCTAAAAAATGAGACACCCTAAAGAAAGAAAGAAAGAATAAAAAAAACTCCAGGGTATATTGCTGTAAAATGAAGATCCCCTCAGGAAATAACTTCTCCAGATCAGTTAGCGAGAGCAGTGCAGATGGCATTCACATGTGCTCAATGCATGTCAAAAGCCACTGTGTGAGCTACTGTGTAGTTATTATTCTAGGAATTAAATGATATTCTCATTTCAACGTGCGCTAAAGATAACAATTCGCCCATTGATGGGCTCTTCATTACCGCCCTGATCTGGTCTGACTTCATTTTATCTGCCCTGAATGGTGCAGATAACAGCAGGTTCATTTCCATCACAGGTTCATCTCTATGAAATGCAAATGGTTTTCCTGTTCCATTTCTCCTTTCAAAAGCCTCAGGTATCAGGTATTAGACACAGGCCGCTCACTATGTTTGTGTTTGGTTTGGGGACGAAGGCAAATATGATTTTGAATTATAATTATGAACGAATTATAATTTTTTTGCTGTTCTGAGACAAAGGTATTATAAAAGCAGAGACCGATGACAAGGCTGTATGACCATTACAGTTAAGATAAATTTGAAGGGAATGCTTTCAGGGCCGCCAGATGCTTTTAGTACAGCATCTGGAGATGTCTGATGAAGACAAGCAGTTGCTTTCTCGACAGCTTACTATTTTGAAAATGGGGAAAACGATGGTCACTAGCTAACAGGTGACATTTATTCCTCAAGGAGCACCATCCACTTTCTTTGTCGGGTTATAGTTTATGATCTTAAAGGGTTAGTTCACCCAAAAATGTAATTTCTGTCATTAATTACTCACCCTCATGTCGTTTCTAAACCCATAAGATCTTCATCTTCAGAACACAAATTAAGATGTTTTGGATGCCATGCTTTCCATCTCCCATGGAAAGCAACGAAATTACAACATTCAAGGTCCAGAGAAGTAGTAAAGACATTGTTACATTGTTTTTGTGCACAAAGAGTATTCTCATCGCTTCATAAAATTATGGTTGAACCACTGTAGTCACGTTGACTATTTTAATGATGTTTTTACTACTTCTCTGGACCTTGAATGTGGTAATTTCGTTGCTTTCTATAGGAGATAAAAAAAACTCTTGGATTTCATCAAAAAATCTTAAATGGTATTCCGAAGATGAACGAATGTCTTGCTGGTTTGGAACGACATTAGGGTGAGTAAATTTCATTTTTGTGTGAACTAACCCTTTAAGAATACTTCCAAAATAACCCTAGGAATACCTCCAAATGTTGGTCTACATTCTGGCTATATATATATATATATATAGGTCTCAATATCTTTGTAGCCTAGCAGCAACGCTAACCCACAAAGGTCTTGTTTGTTTAAATGAAAGGTCCAGCATCAAAAGCATATCTGAAAATAATGGCTACCTCAGTTGAGATTTTAGAAAACATGCCATGAAAATACACGGGGTTGTTATTATGGTATGTTAATTACAGCTGTTTACATAAGGAACAGAGGCCAAGATCATCTTGTTTTTTAAGGCTCTTTTGTGCCTCGTTTAGCTCTTATAATAACTCTGTCAACAGCAGAGTTAAAATCAACTTTTGCTTCACCCGAAGCCACAACAAACTATTAAAAATAGAAGTCAGCTCCCTTGCGGACATTTTGGATGCAGAACAGAAGGGATATAAATCACTGCTCATCTATAACTAGCTACGTTTAATGTGCACCACAAATAATAAACAATAGGAAGTGGGCTGGCACTCATCACAGTACAAATCACATTAGAGGATGCAGAGTGATGCAATAATGCAGAACATATTTCTTAATGCTGTGTACACTGATGCAGACAATACAAATGTAATTACTCATATGGTATACTTCACATAGAAGAAAGGCACTGTAACTTGTTCAATTGAATGAAAATGCCTCTTTATAGCTATAGAACTGGACTCTCAGAGGAATTTTAAATGCATAATTGCAAGCAATTATAGAGAAGGAATTTCAGCAGCTCAGTTGTTTGAGAGCTGCAAGCTCATTCCTCTATATTTATACTCCAGAGGTTCACTGAGATTTCCTTCACAGGCGAGGGCCTCTCCACGAACGGAGCGCAATGACCCATTTTCTCTGCCCGGATCCCCTGCGAGTCTCTATCGTTTGCCAAGTATGACCACCTTGCTGTGGTTGACTCGCATCTGCAGCTGCTTTTAATTTGTCGGTGCAACCCGGTCCCTTTCTTCAGAGCTAGCGCATATATGACTAATCGCACTAGCCATCTTAAACAACTTGAGCTCTCACTGGCAATAAATCACTTTGATCTGAGCTACTGTGCGGGTAATAGAGCTATATTCTGGAGGGAGGGGGGCCGTGGAGCATTGGGAGCAATTGCATTTTCTCCCTAGTCAGCACGCAATTGTAAAGCGGGCTCAGGGACTGGGATGTCACACTTTGAATCATTGTTTGCTTTTATGATCTGTTAAAAATCAACAAGCATTTAATATCCTTCTGGTTGGGTTAACTCTGGCTTAAAAAGTGATCTGAGTCATGAAAACATTTTTTGTTATATTTTGACATTCTATAAGTTGAAACCATAGGTTGAAACAGATCAACATGCATATTTTAATGTGTTTTGGTACATTGTTATTCTTTGCAGAAAAAAAAAAGTTTTCCATCATTTGTCCCATAGGAAATAAACTAAAGCCCTTTCAACAGGACGAAAGAACATTTTCAGGACAATGGGTGATGCAACACTCCAAAGCTTCTGCTCACAACCGTGATTGATATCTCTGTGCTGAAGGGTGGAAACAACTGGTGTGGAGTTTATAAATAAAACCTCCAAGAGGTGACAAAAGACCTTTGCCAAGAATACTGGGAAGTCTCACTTTTCCCCCCCTCTCCTTTCTCTCTTTTCTTTGCGGGGTTTGAGTGACTGCTATTCAAGTGAAAAACACACAGTGATTCCTGTAATTGATTGTTCCACTGAATGTCTTCGCAGTGTAAGAATGCAGGCCAATCTTCCGTCATAATACACTGTTAAAAATTGCTGTTAATTTACGGCAAAATTTTAACAGTATAATCCTGTTATATTAAAAAGCAGCGCATTACTGTTTTTTTACGGTTGGTGAAATGACGTACACAAATTTTAACAGCATTTTACCGTATTTATTCCACAAAGGAAAGAAAACAGTACTTAACAGTATTTTTGGAACTGAAAACTGCAGCGAACACATCTGGATTTTTATCCGTCTTTACACTGTGATTGAACCGGTGAGTGCACCTTTGCCTTGCTCCTTTTACACAAGATAGGCTACACGTTTGCAATTGCAAATAACTGTGCAAATAACTGTATAATTGTGGATGCTGAGCTTGTAACTGTTTTATACGTCCATTTCAGTGCCAAACCTGCCAACCGTGCAAACTGCGTCACAGAGTGGAGCTGAATTTCGGATTCATATATTTCCCGAGTACGAGGTGAGTTCACTATGTATACCTATACAAGTTTTTCAAATATGATATACTATAAACTCTTCTGCAAAGTAAGCCTTTAACATCATAGCAACAAAGTAATATCGATGTAAGTTATTTCTAACGCGCTGAAATTGTCGTCATCTCGTTTGCTAATTTTAGCTTAAGATCTTTTCATTTATTGGATAATATAGCCTACATTTAGTTTATATTAGACAAAACGTTGATTTCGATAACGTTGTGCTTGCAAATTTGGGTAAGCTTGTTCTAATTTGTACATAACTGTATTATGAGGGGAGTTTTTCTTTTGTTGCTGTTTTGCTTCTTTAGCGTTGGGTGTATTTTGGATTACTTCGACCAAGGTTAGCTTGATAGAATAAGTTGCGCGTTACTACTCAGTAAGTTATTATGTTGATGGTTTGTATTGTAATGTTACTTTGCCCAGTACAGTAGGCTAAATGACATTTTATTTCAGTGGAGACTTTGTTGTTGTTGAGATTTTCGTGCCCAAAGACTGTCCAATTTGACTCGCTGTTGTTGTTTATGTTCTATCATGGTATTATTGTCCTAACAACTGAAATAGACATGCTCTTTCCTAATTTAAAAATTAAATGCATACATTACAGGCATTATTGTTAGTGTATTGAGTCTGTCCTCATCATTGTAACTGTGTCTTAGGCCTCTTCCACTGCAGCTGATGTAGAAAGGACACTTGAACAACCTGCAACTCCTCGACTGATACTCCTTGGTATGTATAGAACTAGTCTATTTTATTACATAAGCCTCTAAGGGTGTTTTTTTTTTTTTTATTTTTTTTTGTTTTTTATTTCAGCAAACATGGTAAATGCTTTTGTGCAACACTGAAAGGGACAGTTCACACAAAATAAATATGCTGCCATCTTTTACCCACACTCATGTCATTCCAAGCCCTCAAGACTTTTATTAATATTTGTTATGTTATGATTTTACTTGTGGCACATGACTAATTTGTAAAGGGTTAGTTCACCCAAAAATGAAAATTCTGTCAGTTATTACTTACCCTCATGCCATTTGACACCTGTAAGACCTTCTTTCATCTTCGGAACACAAATTAAGATATTTTAGTTGAAATCCGATGGCTCCATGAGGCCTTCATAGGGAGCAATGACATTTCCTCTCTCAAGATCCATTAATGTACTAAAAACACATCTAAATCAGTTCATGTGAGTACAGTGGTTCAATTTTAATATTATAAAGTGACGAGAATATTTTTGGTGCGCCAAAAAAACAAAATAACGACTTATTCAGTGATGGCTGATTTCAAAATCATAAATGAATCAAAGTGTCGAATCTGCAGTTCAGAGAACCAAAGTCACGTGATTTCAGCAGTTTGGCGGTTTGACACACAATCCAAACCATGATTCCGCACACTGATTCATTTATGCTCCGATGCTTCCTGAAGCAGTGTTTTGAAATCGGTCATCACTATATAAGTCGTTATTTTGTTTTTGGCGCACAAATATTCTTGTCACTTATAATATTAATATTGAACCACTGTACTCACATGAACTGATTTAAATATGTTTTTAGTACATTAATGGATCTTGACACACAGATTCACAATGATCTGATGCTTCCTGAAGCATTGTTTTGAAATTGACCATCACTATATAAGTCGTTATTTTGTTTTTGCCGCACCAAAATTTTTCATCGCTTTATAATATTAATATTGAACCACTGTACTTACATGAACTGATTTAAATATGTTTTTAGTACATTAATGGATCTTGAGAGAGGAAGTGTCATTGCTCCCTATGAAGGCCTCACGGAGCCATCGGATTTCAACTAAAATATCTTAATTTGTGCTCCGAAGATCAACAAAGGTCTTACGGGTGTGAAACGACATGAGGGTGAGTAATTAATGACAGAATTTTCATTTTGGGTGAACTTACCGTTTAAGTAATATGTCATTGTGGTTATGGGTTTTGAATTAATTTTGAATTAGTTAATAGTCATGTGCCTCAACAAGTAAAGTCATAACATGATACCTTTGTAAATCATTAGCTAAAGATTATTTAAAGCAGACAACTGGAAGTTGAAATGCATGGCTTTGACCGATTGTGGTAATTAACACGTTCATTTACATTATTAGTTAATATAATATGCTATTAGGGAATTAATATATTATGACACATTTAACTAATAACAATATAATGATTACTTAATCTATTAATCATATAGAAACTTTATTAGTTGCTGATGCAGTAATCATTAATTAATGGTTTAGTTCTTCATAAGTCATACATTAACTTGATTATTTGTGCATTAGTTAAGCATGAATTAATTCATATTACCAGTATTGTAAAGTGTTACCTTAATTTCTATTCACATTCTCGTTATGTAAACTTTTACCCACACTAATTCTGAATGTATGCATTTGTTTTTCAGACACTTCATTGGAATAAATCCTGAAAAAGGCACCAAGGGTGGACAAGACTTATCACACTCGGGTTGCCAGTCTACTTAAGAAGCTAATGGACTTAAAGCGTTAGTTCACCCAAAAATGAAAATTTTGTCATTTATTACTTACACTCATGTCGTTTCACACCCGTAAGACCTTCATTAATCTTCAGAACACAAATTAGGGTATTTTAGTTCAAATCCAATGGCTCCTTGAGGCCTACGTAGGGAGTAATAACACTTCCTCTGTCTAGATCCATAATGTACTAAAAACACATCGAAATCAGTTCAATATTAATATTATAAACCGACAAGAATATTTTGGTGCGGCAAAAAAACAAAATAATGACTTATATAGTGATGACCGATTTCAAAACACTGCTTCATGAAGCATCGGAGCATTATGAATCAGTCTATCGAATCATGAATCAGATCGCAGTTCAAACCCGACAAATGGCTGGAATCACATGACTTTGGCACTCCGAACTGCAGATTCGACACACAGATTCACAATGATCTGATGCTTCCTGAAGCATTGTTTTGAAATTGACCATCACTAAATAAGTCGTTATTTTGTTTTTTTGCCGCACCAAAAATTTCTCATCGCTTTATAATATTAATATTGAACCACTGTACTCACATGAACTGATTTAAATATGTTTTTAGTACATTAATGGATCTTGAGAGAGGAAATGTCATTGCTCCCTATGAAACCTCACGGAGCCATCGGATTTCAATGATAACCGTAGACCTCTTTAAGTCATTGGATTTCAACTAAAATATCTTAATTTGTGTTCTGAAGATGAATGAAGGTCTTACGAGTGATGGGCAGCATGGGGGTAAGTAATTCTGAGAATATTTTGTGATTTAAAGTGGCTTTATTTTTCAAGTTTTTCAAAGTTTTAATAAAGCACATTTTGAAGTTACTCTGCATTGTGTTAAATTTGTAATGTTTCAAAGGATATATTTGTACATTGTATTATGGTTTTAAAGCAAGACGTATAAGGGGTAATTAATAAAATCAAAGAAATATCTAGAAAAATAGTTACACCTTTTTTTCTTAGCAGTCCATTTCTCAATATAATAACATTTGTAGCTTACAGTTAAAAAGTGCAAATAAACATTAATTAACTGTTAATACTTTTGACAGTAATTTACTGTTAATGTAGAAAATAACAGCTTTATGCTGTATTTACAAAAACAGTAACAAACTGTAAATTTCAACAACAGCAAGACACTGTTAATTTAACAGTAACTTGCTGGCAACCGTGCTGCCAGTTACTTACTGTTTTTTAACAGGACAATTTTTAACAGTGTAGGGTACAGGATACCGCATGAAATATTCATCAAACACTGTTCAAAATGCTGGCACACTCTGGTACATCTTTGTGAATGTATAACAGATTCCGCATGGCAAATATAGAGCTAAATGCCCATTGAAGCACTGGGGTTCAGAGCCATATAGCCGCAAAGGAAGTAACCTCTCCTGCAGTGGGAGAGAACATGATGACCCTGATTGTTACTCAGACTCGGTAAAAATGACTAAATTGACTGAAGACATTCAATACCCCTGTGGCTAAGTGGCATTCAGACTGCTTATGAGAGCAGACACTCTTGTGTTTTCAAGCTTTCAGATGCACAGGATAATTTGATTAACAGCATTAGCCGCTAATGAGAAGAGAAATGTAGCTTGGCTGAGGAGAACTATTAAGGAGCTGTTTTCATTTAAAACCATTGACTAAGGTCCAGAAACTAGAGGTTTTAGAGAACGACCATTTTAGTTCTAATTTGTATGAAAAGGTGCATAGTGAATGCAGATTAACTGCTGTGAGTAGCCAGCACAACAGCTTGACTGAAAATCTGACAGAAGAACCTGGAATTTGTAGGGGGTGATAATGGAAAATGGTGTTAGGACAACATAATTTCCCCCCTAAAAGCATTTATTTTTTTAAGCATCACTTCATTCAAAGCAGATCTCATAGGAGCTCTTGTCTTGAAAGCAGAATTTTACTTATCTGACATTCCATCCTGCAATGTGGCAAGCAGGGAGACCTGAGGCAAGTGTAGAGACCAGAGAGCTTTAGAATCACTCTGCTCTTAAAGTGTTTTTCAGGCATTACTGCTGCTGCAAAGCCCCAGTGATGGGAGTCATCATGTATCGCTCGCATAGTAACAACATTCTAGTCTCTGTGCTTTTGCCTTGGGTGAACGGAGGGGCAGCAGTTTATTTTGGTCTCTAAAGCTTAGCTCAAGACATAGATATAAATAAAAAAGAAGGGAACGAATGCTTGCCAAGATTTCCCTCTAAAGCTTCAAATGTAAATGCACCAAAAGTTGTGATCCGAAGGATCAGCTTCGTAGTGGACAGAATAAGAATCTAAAACCTGTGATAGAATGTCAAGTTATTGGTTTTACAAGTTATTGTCTTAAGCTCCTAATGTAGCCAGCCGATTGGGACTTCAATGTTTTTCCTTATTTCTTGCATAGTAACCCCTATTATGCTATTTGAAAGGTACCTAATTTTATTTAGGAGGTCTCCTACAATAGGTTTACATGCATTAAAAGGTCAAAAAACACTTTCATTTTCTCATATTATACATTGCACATCACCACATTTTTCAGTGATTCTCAAACAACCCGTTGAAAGAATCAGTCCCTCTAAATCCCTCCTTTCCACAAGCCTGCTCTGCTCTGATTGGCCAGATGAAAAAGTTTCAGCTCCTTAAAGGATTTAGCCCAAGCTTTACTCACCCTCAAGCCATCCTAGATGTATATGACTTTCTTCTTTCTAATGAACATAATTGCAGAAATATTAATAAATATCCTGAGGCATCTGTGCTTTATAATGGCAGTGATAGGGATCAATGAGTAAAGATAGTGCTTCTGTCCACATCCATCCGTCATTAATATGTGCTCCACACACCTCCTTGGGGTTAATAAAGGCCTTCTGAATTGAAGCGATGCGTTTGTTTATCCATATTTAACAAGTTATGAAGTAAAATATCTAGCTTCCGCACAAGCTGCCTTCCGTATTCAACGTATGCAGAAAGTGTAAAACTTTTGCACCATGTCTACACCAGAAGTGTGCGACGCGACGCATCAAAAGACAATCGAACCCATTATAATCAATGATATTGTCTACATTGGATGTGGCGTGACAAATATCCGTCAGTAAACGGATTCTTTGTTCTATTTCCGATGTAGTCCAAGTGAGCTTGGAGGATTGTGTCAACAAAAAAGTTCTCAATGCAGAGATGGCTTTGAAGTTAACAGCAGCAAAATGGTGTTAAAGCAGAACTAAGTAACTTTTTTACCTTCATAAATAGTTTTCTAAGTCTTTACGATGGTTAATTGACTTTAGTGGTGTGTTTGAGGTGAGCACTAACCCCCTCTGGCACATCTACGCCAGAAAACAGCACTTGCAAGTTGAGCTGCGCCGACCCGATACGATCTCGCCTCATGTTCACATTCATGCGAGAGTGACAAAATGCTTTACGGTAATTCAAAAACAATGTATATATTATGACTTTATAAGACAATTTTGAAAATCACCCACCTCCATCGAGATTTCTTGTACTGTATTTGCAAAACTACTGCGCTGGTGAGCGTTGTAATCGTTGTAGTCCAGAGCTGCGCTTGGAGTATTTACGACAGTGTGATTCACTGAAGGAACCTGTCGAGGGAGCTTCGCAAATCTTACTGAGTTCCGCTTTAACTTTTGTAAACAAAGTTTTCCACTTACTGAGGATTTCAAGTGGATAAGGAAGGAGAGGGCTCACTGAATGTCGCTTTATCACATATAGCACATGTAATGTATTATACATGCATGCAGCTATTTTTCACATTCCCAGTGCAATCAGATATCTTTTATTGTCTCATCATTTTGCCCCATTAAAATCTGTAGATGACATGCCCAGTTATTAAATGATGAGAAGTTTCAAAGCACGTTCAAAGCTTATTGAAAATAAGCTAATACTCTCAGCCAAGCTTTCTGGAGAGCCGTATTCAGTTGTAACCTTGGCGTGCGGAATACATCTGTGTTTACTGCAAATAGCGACACTGTCTGAGGGTTTTTAAATGACTTTCTTTCAAGAGCTAAATTGACTTGATTTCGCTGTCTGCCGTCAATGCCTCTATAAGCAGAGAGCAAAATTATAGACCTAGGTAGTGCATGAGCGAATCAACACCTCGTGTTTACTCTTCTTACAGACTTTGGCTGTATCATTAGTAGATGAATGAGCTCCACGTTGCTGATGAAAATCATTTCACATTCCAGCAGTTTGTGGAAAATATCTGCAAGGTCATTGGTGCTATTCAATGTACCTCATTTTTGATAAAAGATTGACATGTTTAATTAAATCAATAATCAAGCTTTTTGTGCATTTTGACTTTTTTATATAGCTTATTAGGATGCAAACATGCATGCATGTAACAGTATGAGTTATTATTTGTGTATTCGTGATTTCTGGAGCGATATATCTGTTTTGATGAGATGCCACACCTATTGCTTGATTTTATTTAGTGTCTGAGATCAAGTACGTTGCCCCTGATGGTCAGTTGAGAAATGAACGTCTAAAATAAACATCTTAATGAATAAATAAATAAATATAGTATATAATATATTTATTATTTTGTCATATTCATTCATTTGACTGAAATTACATCTAACATTATTTACAAATTAGAAGAATCAAGAATGTGCACCATACAATAATAAAACTTATTAGCAATGGACTAACATTTTTTTTGAAGAAAAAAATATGAAAAGATGATTGTTTGAATTAATTGTTTATATATGAATGCTTGAATATTTGGCTTAACTTTGCACTTTCTTCTAATTTCTAACTAAAATGATACCATTTTAGTTGAATGAATATAACAAAATATTGAACACATTTATAATATATATTTTCATCACATTTTTATCTTGTCATCATTATTTGTTAAGGAAATCAAAAATTCTTTTGATAAACATCGCTGGTGTAGTTGTCTTCGAAACGAGCTGAACATATCCCTTTTCCTTTCAGCATTAAACAAGAATGAAAGTAGTTCATTGTTATGTGATAGACAGTCACTTCTTGTTTTCTGTTTCATTTAAAAAGCTGTTGCAGATTGCCTAATACAACAAGTGTTGAAGAGATAAATTATGCACTGATCAATTTCAAGGTGTCTGTTGGTGAGATTGCTGCTATGTCAAGTGAAAAAGCTAGCTATGTGATGTTTTATTTACACACTGAGCTCATCTGATGCCCTTTGATGATGTCCGTTTTGTTTTTCTGGGTGTCATGTAAATGCTTCATGCTTTCAACAGGTCATGAAAATTCCATTATTTGCTAGCATTATGAAATTTTCCTTATCCTATAACTTCGATGTTGACAATTTGAAAGACATAACTCTTAACAACACGCCGCCCCCCAACCAGTATGCAGGTCAATAATTTGCAAGCATTGCCTCTCTCATTGGAAATCATTCAGCTCCCACTAGGAGATGCCAATCATCTTTGTGTTTAATATTTTATTACTGAATCTCGCAGGATCCCCCCCCAAAGGGCTTTTAACACTGAATGACTAACAGAAGCACATCTGCTGGGGTATTCTGGGAAACTACCTTTGATAACTGCCACATTTGGGCAACAAAACAACTACTGGTTCAGTCCAGTAATGTCATCACATTGATGGGTGACTGAGTCCATTTTTAAGCTTGTTAAATAGATATAATTCAGAAACGGATCTAATATCAGAATTGGAAATTTGCCTTAACTACTGGTCACATCTCAATGACTGTGAATTTAACTCACTGACAGATTTAACCCTTAATCCATTTGAAATAATGAGGCACATTCCATGGATCTGGGGGGTGTTAAGAGCGGTTTCAGGAAAGTTAATCTGATGAAATCTCTTTCTCTTGTGAGAGGGCTGTATGGCAGGACTACTTCTTGGCACCCTGTGTAGAATCGAAACAGGATGTGAAAGCTCAATCAGAATCTAAACTGTGCAAGAGAAAAAGAACTGATCTCTGTTCTGTTCTATGATTTTCAGGGGACGAGGTCTTGATGAGGAAGAAGAAGAGGCAATGAAAGGTAAGGGAAATGGGTTGCACAAGCCCATAATGAAGTGGAGAATATTTTATGTGTGTTGCTTGCAAAGACCAAAAATCTCTTATTTGTCTATCTAAAGTACTGTTTGATATTTCTTAGATTTTACTGATTTTAATATGACTTTGCTATGGACTGCTGGCAGTCTGGCTGTTGCCAAAGCAACGAATGACCATGACATCATGTAATAATTGTATTTTCCCCTTTTTTCTCTCTTTGGAGCAGAGATGTGAAAGTGCTATGAATCATAATAAAAAACAAGAAAATGCACAGTAAATTATATGCATGTGATAAAATTGTGAATTTGTATAGACCCATATAATTATTGCAATTGTTAGTACACTTGAAATTTAAAGGGGACATAATATGAAAATCTGACTTTTTCTTGTTTAATTGCTATAATCGGGTCCCCAGTGCATCTAGCAAATAGAAGTTATGTTTGACAGAAAAATATCAGTGTTACTTATGACTTACCCACAAAACAGCTTAGACTACTAATGTGATGTTATTTTACACCAAACTACTTGACAAACGAGGGTCAATTCAATGCTGGTTTTGCACAAGAGATTGACATAACGGCATATGCTAGTCAATGAGTTGAATCAAATACACAGAAACTACATTCAGAAATGTCAAGTTGCATTCTAAAAGTTGTAACTTCTTCCTGAGTCTCTCCATCAGTGTCAGACTCCAGTTTGAACAATGTAAGGCTGAACACCGTTACTGACACTTGTAATTTTGGCCGTGTGAGATTGTCCGGCTTTGTTGTTGTTGAGCAACTGAATCGTGAGCTGTAAGAGCTTCGCCCTATTTGGTAAGTGGACCAGGAGCAGCAGCTTATTTGCATTTAAAGGAACACATACAAAAATGGTGTGTTTTTGTTCACACCCAAAATGGCGGCAAATTTGACGAGCTATAATAAATTATCTGTGGGGGTTTTTGAGCTGAAACTTCCAAGACATTCTGGGGACACCTGAGACTTAAGGTCCTTTCACACTGGACGCCGTGAATGACGTTTATTTTTTTCGCTTCAATGTCGATTTTTTTTTTTCACATTCGAGGCGACAGAAAAGGCTTCAACCAATCAAATACAAGGAAAAAAAGGTGATGTCACAGCAACAATGACGGATCATCTGATAGCTTGTGTGTCGACGCATTTACAATAGAAAACTACCTTGTGAATGTTTATATAAACTATATGTCTAGTAGTTAACCTTCTATCTGTAGCCAATAGGCATACAATTTCCCCATTGTGGGACAAATAAAGGTTCCCTTTCAGTCGGTCACGTTCGACGTACGTCAGTAGTGACCGACGAATTGGGATATCGCTTAGAGAGCCCTATCATCTTCGTGTAAACTAAAACAAGCCAATGGAATTGGCGTGCGATATTTGCATAATGCGCACCGCCCCCGACAGGTGTATATAAATAGGAAGCGGATGCAATCGCACTCTGTCTTTCGCTTCGGAGCCATTCACTGGTGTCCTGTTCAGAAGACTCCTTTCTTCGTTTGTTTTATTCTAAAACATTCCCTCAGAAGAGGATTTACAGCGAGCTTTCAGTGCTGGTGTAGAGGGCACGTTCAGCGAGGTCGCGAGTGTCCGAGGAGCTGAGCTATAAGCTCTAAAACTGCTGTTTTCACAGCAACACAAAGAGTGTGTGTGTGTAGCGATTTGGGCCGGTTCCTCGGTGTGTCAGGGAGTGGTGTACCTGACACATCGCGTCGCTCCCTGGGTGCTTCAGCACGAGTGAGTTGACTTCCCCTTCTAAAAGAGCTTTACAGACGAACCCTGACAGTATGTCATTTCGTCTGTGCGTTACTGGGTGCGGTCGTTCCCTGGTCCCTGATGGGCACAATCGCTGCATCTCGTGTTTGGGCGTTCAGCACGCTGAAGCAGCTTTTGTGGATGGTTCATGTTCCCATTGCGGGAACATGACCATCGCGGTGCTGAGGTCGAGGCTCTCCTTCCTGAAGTCTCAGGAAGCGGGGGTCCCCTCTCCTGTGCCGCGTACAACCGTTTTTTCCGGCCCTGGGAACCGGAATGACGGTACGGCGCTGTATAGGGAGGGCGACCTGAGGATAACGGTCAGGGCTCCCCCGCCGAGCGGAAACGCTCCGCGGGCCCCTGCCCCCTCGTCAGCACCGCAACCCATCTTGCCGCCGTTGGTTTCCGCTGGGCCCTCTTCGGACTGTCCAGTCATTACCGTTGGTGCGCCGGCGGAGGATCAGATGTCGATCGCTTTGAGTGTTCGGGGGAGGAAGATCCGGACCCGCTGCCGCCCTCCGGGACGGTAGCGTTGCCCGAGTCAGATCCCGAACTCTCGGCTGTGCTCTCCCGGGCCGCCTTGTGCGAAGGGCTTGAGTGGAACCCTCCACCCTGTCCTGGCCCATCTCGGCTGGATGATTGGTACTTGGGGGGGGGGGAGGGGGGGTCACGCTGGTCAGCCCCAGCGTCCCGCCCCAATGCCTTTCTTCCCGGAGGTGCATGATGAGGTGACCAGGTCTTGGCGGACACCGTATAGTGCCCGTACCAGGCCTGGCCCCGCGTCCGCCTTCACCTCCCTGGACGGCGGGGTAGCCAGGGGGTACGCGAGGATCCCGCCAGTCGAGCGGTCCGTTGTGATGCAGTTGTGTCCAACGGCCACTGGCTGGCGTGGTGAGCCACGTGGTGAGCCGCGTCTCCCGTCCCGGCCTGTAAATTCTCAGCCGGTCTGACTGAGAAAGCTTACAGTTCCTGTGGGCAGGCTGCCTCCGCCCTGCACGCGATGGCCCTCTTGCAGGTTTACCAAGCAAAGGCGCTGTCGGAGATGCCCCAGGAAGGTCCTGACCAACAGCTGCTGGGGGAGCTGCGCGCTACCACCGACCTTGCCCTCCGGGCAACGAAGGTGACAGCACGTGCTGTTGGTCACGCGATGTCTACCCTCGTAGTCCAGCAACGCCACCTCTGGCTGACCCTGGCGGACATGCGGGATACCGACAAGCAGCGGTTCTTAAATTCCCCCGTGTCCCCGGTCGGCCTATTCGGCGACGTGGTGGAGAGCTTCGCCCATCAGTTCTCCGCTGCACAGAAGCAGGCTGAGGCTATCAGTCACGTCATGCCACGGCGGTCCGCTGCTGTCTCCACCCAGCCGCCCGTGGCTCAGCCTCAGCCCGCTCGTCGCCGAGGGCGCCCGCCTGCATCGTCCTCCGCCCCTGCTAAAATGGCAAAGCAGCAGCCTACACCAGCCAGGCAGCAGGGTGCCGGTCGCGGGCGTGGTGCCCAGCCCGTCTCCGCTAAGCCCGGTGGTAAACGCAAAAGCAAAACACGGCAACCTGGAGGGGAAGGTTCTCGCTCTTCGGGAGAGAATACCATCGTCTCTCCCACCCCCGGAGGAGGGCCGGGGGGAATTTGTGATGTCTGTCTATCAACCGCCGCTGGCTCCCAGGAGTCCAGCGGTACCCACTTTTTCACAAAAAGAGCAGTTTCCTCAAACTCCAGGTCACAACAAGGTGTGTCTGCCAGTGTGCCAGGCTCCGCCTTGCCGCTGGCAGCTCCCTCCCCATTCGCCAGCAGGCAGCAGTGTGATGGCGCAGACCGCGTCCCGTGCGCCGTCTCCCATGCACACTGCTGCCTCGCAGAGTCCGACCCCACTCCGGGCCTCCCCCAAGCCGTCCGAGTCGGGTCCCTCTCTGCCTTGCTGCCCCACCCCCGGTGCGTCTGTGGTGCCTTTGGTCCCGCTGGCTCAGTGTCTGGAAGCGTGGATAGAGCTCTCCAGCCTGTCCAGCTGGCTCATTCGCACTATCAGACTCGGCTATGCGATTCAGTTCGCCCGGCGTCCCCCGGTCTTCAGGGCTGTCCACTTCACTCAGGTGTCTTTGGACAGTGCACCTGTTCTCCGGGTGGAGATTGCTGTCCTCCTGGCGAAGGATACAATCGAGCCGGTCCCTCCAGCCGATATGAAGTCGGGGTTCTACAGCCCCTGCTTCATTGTACCGAAAAAGGGCGGTGGGCTACGGCCAATCCTGGACCGTCCCCAGGATTGGTTTGCAGCAATAGACCTGAAGGACGCGTACTTTCATGTCTCGATTCTGCCTCGACACAGACCCTTCCTCCGGTCTGCGTTCGAGGGTCGGGCATGTCAGTACAAAGTCCTACCCGACATGGTTTTAGCTCCCAGCCGGTTGGGTCTTCAGGTCAACTGGGACAAGAGCAAACTCGCCCCCGGGCAGAGGACCTCTTGTCTCGGTCTCGAGCTAGACTCGGTCGCACGGACAGTCGGTGTTGAACTCGGTCGCACGTCCAGTCGGTGTTGAACTGCCTGAGCTCGCTCAAGTGCAGGACAGCGGCTCCACTGAAAGATTTTCAGAAGCTCCTGGGGCATATGGCATCTGCAGCCGCGGTAACGCCGCTCGGATTGCTTCATATGAGACCGCTTCAACACTGGCTCCGCGGCCGGGTCCCGAGATGGGCGTGGCAGTGCGGCACGCTCCGTGTCCCCGTGACACCGAGCTGCCGTCGCACCCTTGTCCGGTGGTTGGGCCGGAGTACCCCTCGAACGAGTGTCCAGGCACGCTGTGGTCTCCACAGATGCCTCTGCCACGGGATGGGGGGCCACGTACAACGGGCATGCAGTGGCAGGTCTTTGGACGGGGCCTCAGCTGCATTGGCATATCAATTGCCTCGAGTTGCTAGCGGTTCGTCTTGCGCTGGCCCGCTTCAAGAAGCTGTTGTCAGGCAAGCACGTTCTAGTCCGCTTACACAGCACTGCGGCCGTTGCGTACATCTACTGTCAGGGTGGTCTACGCTTCCGTCGCATGTCGCAACTCGCCCGCCATCTCTTGTTGTGGAGTCAGAAGGATCTGAGGTCCCTTCGGGCCACTCGTGTCCCAGGTGTGCTCAACCGTGCAGCCGACGAGCTGTCACGGCAGCCTCCACTTGCGGGCGAGTGGCGGCTCCACCCCCAGGCGGTCCAGCTGATTTGGCAGCATTTCGGCGAGGCCCAGGTAGTCCTGTTTGCCTCCCCGGAAACTGCCCACTGCTAGTGGTTTTATTCCCTGACCGGCGGCATGCTCGGCACAGATGCCCTGGCACTCAGCTGGCCCCCGGGTCTGCGCAAATATGCGTTTCCCCCAGTGAGCCTTCTCACACAACTCCTGTGCAAGGTCAGGGAGGACGGGGAGCAGGTTCTATTAGTGGCTCCATACTGGCCCACTCGGACCTGGTTCTCAGACCTCATTCTCCTCGCGACAGCTCCTCCCTGGCCGATTCCTCGGAGGAAGGACCTCCTGACTCAGAGACAGGGCACCCTGTGGCACCCGCGTCCCGATCTATGGAACCTCCAAGTGTGGTCCCTGGACGGGATGCGGAGGTTCTGAGTGATCTCCTGCAAGCGGTCGTGGACACCATCACTTCCGCTAAAGCTCCTTCCACTAGGAGTCTCTATGCGTTGAAGTGGAACCTGTTCGTCGAATGGTGCGCCTCTCGCCGAGAGGACCCCCGATCATGTTCGGTCGGATCCGTGCTTTCCTTCCTGCAAGAAGGGTTGGAGCGAAGGCTGTCTCCCTCCACCCTGAAGGTGTATGTCGCTGCTATCGCTGCACATCACCACACAGTTGAGGGTAAGTCCCTGGGGAAACACGATCTGATCGTCAGATTCCTGAGGGGGGCGAGGAGACTAAATCCTTCTCGCCTTTCCTCCGTACCCTCTTGGGATCTGACCCTGGTTCTCACAGCTCTCCGGGGTCATCCCTTTGAGCCTTTGCAATCAGTCGACCTGAAACGAATGTCTCTTAAGACGGTTCTTCTGGTTGCATTGGCTTCCCTGAAGAGGGTAGGGGATCTGCATGCATTTTCGGTCAACGAAACGTGCCTAGAATTCGGGCCCGGTGATTCTCACGTCATCCTGAGACCCCGGCCTGGATACGTGCCCAAGGTTCCTACCACTCCCTTCAGAGATCAGGTAGTGAACCTGCAAGCGCTGCCCTCGGAGGAGGCAGACCCAGCCCTAGCTTTGCTCTGTCCCGTCCGTGCTCTGCGCGTTTACGTGGACAGAACGCGAAGCTTCAGGACCTCAGATCAGCTCTTCATCTGTTACGGAGGCCAGCAGAAGGGAAAGGCTGTCTCCAAGCAGAGGATGGCACACTGGATAGTGGATGCCATCACCTTGGCGTACGAATCCCAGGGCGTGCCTTGCCCGCTCGGGTTGAGAGCCCACTCCACCAGAGGGGTGGCCTCTTCCTGGGCGCTGGCTCATGGCGCCTCGCTGTCAGATATCTGTAGAGCTGCGGGCTGGGCGACACCAAACACGTTCGCTAGGTTTTATAGCCTACGTGTAGAGCCGGTATCCTCACGTGTACTCGCATCCACTAGTCGGTAGACGTGTTGTACCCACTCTAAGTGTCGGCTTGCAATGCCATTCCCGCCACTGGCCGGATACGTGCATACTTTCACTCCAGTCGTGTTCCCCGCCTGGCGAACCCTGTCGAGTTCCTCCGCCTCCCCCTTCGGCTCGGACATTGCGGAGTGTCTGATGCCAGGCCTACATCCGTCGCTGACGCTGTCTGTTGGCTGGGGCCCATATGTCGTGACCCCTCTACGTGAGCGGTCCCATATGTGTAATTATCCACGGTTTAAAACTCCCTACGGGCCGAGTCCGTGTCTTTCCCTTAGCAGAGCCAGCTCTGCTGTCACCTGTCAGATGAGTCTCCCCCTACCAGGTGGAGCCATCCCAGGGACTCCATATGCGTACTGCCCCCCGGGCCAGTCCATATGTGTATTTCCCACGTAAACTCCTCCCCCATTGGGTAGGTAGTGGTCTCCGCAGCGTCCCTCACGGGTTCGCTTCCCCAGTGTGTCTAGTTTACTTAGTGGGTATTGGTTAAGACAGCAGTAGACTCTCTCGGTGTAAGCTCGCCCCCTTCACCGCCAGCCGGTGCTATGGGCAGCTGAGCTTGCGCTGGGCACTGGAAGGGGTTTCGTAACTGTGGCGCTTTAGTTGGGATCCCAATTCGTCGGTCACTACTGACGTACGTCGAACGTGACCGACTGAAAGGGAACGTCTCGGTTATGTATGAAACCCTCGTTCCCTGAAGGAGGGAACGGAGACATACGTCCCGTCGCCACAGTTTCTGTACCCTCGCTGTAGTGCGGACACCAGTTGTCTCCTCAGCGAAAAACAGAGTGTGATTGCATCTGCTTCCTATTTATATACACCTGTCGCATTATGCAAATATCGCACGCCAATTCCATTGGCTTGTTTTAGTTTACACAAAGATGATAGGGCTCTCTAAGCGATATCCCTATTCGTCGGTCACTACTGACGTACGTCTCTGTTCCCTCCTTCAGGGAACGAGGGTTACATATGTAACCGAGACGTTTTCTTTAAGCCTATTTACAGCCTGGGCTACTCGCAGTATATGTGAGTGGGTTTCTTTTCTGTAAACGAAATGTCCAGTAGATGTCACTAGCTATTCAATCAACATTAACCTTTGACAGGTATCGCATTTCTCACGAGATTACAGCTCATGTGGGAGTACATGCAAGTCGATGTAGGCTACAAGGATAACCTTCTGAGGTAAAACTTGTTGATTTTTTTATTTTATTTATTTATTTTTTTACCTAAATTGTGTCCGTGACTATGGAAAGTGAATGTGTTGTTGATAAGACTGGGTGCACCCAAAAACTTATTTTCGGTCTTTGGAAAAAAAAATGAAAAGCTCATCTTCACTGGATGGTGAAGTGTCTATGTCAGTTAAACTGATATATAAAAATATATATATATATTTATTTTTTAAATTTTTTATTTATTTATTTTTTTTCATTCAGCTGTCGCCGCGAATGTTTTGGAATCTTTCAGAGCACAAACGTCGCACATTCGCGTCACGGCTGCTGTGAATGGTTTTGACGCAAACTATTCGCACGCAAACTATTCGCTTTTTCGTTTTGCTTTTCCGTTACGCGTCCGGTGTGAAAGGGCCTTTAAGGACATAATAGGTCTCCTTTAAAGCTAAATTTGAATTTATATAAAAGGAATAGTAATGTAATGCATTATATTTCAGATAAATTCAAGGAAAAACATTCTGGGAAAAGAAGTCTCTCTCTCTCTCTCTCTCTCTTTCTCTCTCTCTCAAAGGCTTGTAAAGCTAAACATTCATTTTTGTTGTTGTTCTAGCTATTTTAGTTAAAATGACAATTTTCTAGAATTTCAATACTTGCATTTAAATTCAAATTACAATTCTGCATCCCATTTTCTACCTCAATTCAACTGTAATTGGCACACAACCATGTTTATTGTTTGAAGTGAAGCTTTTGACAGAATCCATTACATGGATTGTTGTTTATGAATTAATAGTTATGCTAATAGGATTTTTTTTCAGCTTTCAACTGTTCAGCTTTATGAATTTGAATTTTGTCTATTCTTGCTTGTCTTTGTCTATAAGGGCATTGTTCCTGATATTACATGTCAGAAACCTCACAAATCACGAATAGCTACAGACTTATTACCTTTGCACAGGCTCTCATTTCTGTTCATAATAATTCACAGGAATCCCGGGACGCACCTGAAAACTTATAAAACACTTCTACAGGCATTCACAATCCACCTGAGAGCCCCAGACTGGGTCAAGCGGATGTGTCATGTTCCCCTACCTCTCCTTTACAAGGGAACAGTTTGTTTCAGCCAGGTGGAGCTCAGAGACAATTGCAAAGCCCAGTAAAAAACTCAAGCTCATAAGTGAATAAATGAGTCTGATGAGTGAAATAAAAGAAAATTGCAAACCCAAAAGCACCACCCGTCTGGAGGTGCTTCCAAAGGTAGCTGCACAGATTGGCCAGTCCGCTTCATTACTGTAATTATTCTCCCACAAGATCTGAAGACCTGAGAGAGGGGCCATACAAAGATTTGGGCTATTTTAGGACTGCTTTCAGAAAGCAGATAGTGCCGCAATCATGCTTTCCTGGAGTCTATTCATTTTCCTTTGAGAGTACCAACATGCACGTCCAGATTTTGTCAAATTACACGTATTCCTGGGTCAACATATTTTGTTGATCCTGGAACAACATTCCTGTCTGAAAATTTTGTCTATCCCTACCCCTAAACCTACTCCTAGCCATAACTTATCCCTAAAATCAGAGAGAAATGATAGATGAATAACACTGATGCAGAAGCACCTAACCCTGGTTGTAAACCTAAACTTGACATAAACCGTAAACTTGTCAGTGAAATCTGATTGGTTGATTGGAATGTTTTTTCAATATCAACAAAGATGATAATCCAGGAACATGTTGCACTTTGGAAAATCAGGTTCAGCGAGCAAAACAACAGTCCAAGAAAAAAAAAAAAAAAAGGCTGCTGGACATGGCCAGTAAACAAACCTACTCGGGGGGACCGTTCTTTGCCCGGCACCTGCCACTATTACTAGAGAGCAGGTGCAACTGTGTTCATTAAGATACACATCAGGACACAGAAGTCCTTAAGAGGTGGTTGGGGGCACATTTTGCGAGGCTGCCTTGCAAACACAACATAGCAACAAGGTGAGCGAAGTAATTTCAGCTTGAATAATGGGGGGCGTCTCGTGAGCCTGACAGACGTGTGCGGCGAAGGCAATTTCACAGCCTCTCCACGCTGCTGTTCGTGTGATCTATTCGAGGTGTTCTCCGACACCGCGGTCAATATGACAGACGCCGGTGGTTCGGCCTGATAAGGTAGCCTGAAAGGACGCTGCTTGGGTGCTGCAAGTTTCTGTCAACCACGGTTCCTTAAGAGACAACAGGCATTCAGAAAGGTCAGAAAAATAGATGACATCAGTTTACTGCAGCAGATGTTTTTGGATAAACTGCAGCAGTGCTACTATGTGTGTGTCATTTTAAAGGCATGTGCTTTACATTCGGTTATATTAGCTAATATGACAGGCGTCTAATCCCACAGGACCCAGGAGAACAATAATTAGGACATGAAAAACATTATGGTGCCATTGGACAACATGCAGTCACACAGTTAGATGCGCGCACACCCTTCTTAAACACATAGTAGCGTAGAGAATGATGGCTAACTCTTTATCTTCCCCAGGCTTCTGTAACAACATATGTTTGTAAGTAATTAAAAGAAGTTCCCAAGTGGTTACCATGTCATAATGAAATACAATATGGAGAGCAAATTACCTTTCCACAACAGTTTATGCAAAGCTAAACACAGGAGACCGCTTTGCCTCTCCCCGCTGCCACATGGAGGGATTGGCATAGATAGTCTTGTGCTCTATTGATGTATTGACTTCTAATTAGTTTGTCAGGAGCTGTACCTTTTAAGAGCATGGGAATAATTGATGATGCCTTACCTAGCAAAATAAAGAAAGCGAGAAACATTTCATATTTCAAGTCTAAATAAGGGGAGGCGGGGCTTATGAAATATGCAGTGTTGGTTTGAAATATTCATATCTAAGCTGCAGAATTGTGATGCCTGGAGCTGCAATAGTTGCACATTCAGGTTTCGTTGTTGATGTCAGCACTTGAGGCATACTGTGTGCGTAAAATGTGTACACACACACACACACACACACACACACACACACACACACACACACACACACACACACACACACACTTGCCTAATATTTCCCCCTGACTGCTGTTGAGAAGAGACCCCCTAACAGTTAGGCCTATCATTGTGTTTTAAAGCACCATTATATTGCTCGTTGCTGGATATCAGCGACTACATGGGCCTTTAGTTAGCCGACTGCAGCAGTTTGAGAGTGTGAGCACTCGCTTTCGATCTCCACAGCCCAGACTTCCAGTGTCATTAAGCCCATTACATGCCCTGTGAGAATCTTCACTACTTCTGCTGCTCAAAGTGATGACTCCTCTCAAGCAGGAGCGTGAAATATCTGATGCAGAAATTAGACTGGAGCTTCAGCAAATGCGTTAAAAGCATTGGCTGTTAAACGAGTTACATCCTCTGGGAGAATTAATGCATAACGTAGTATACCGAAGCACAAGGTTTGCGTGTCTGTTGACACTCCGGTATTGCCAATTATTTACTTGCTGTCCATTTCTGGGTATCAACAAGAATTGGGGAATTATAATGTATAATATCTATGTTTTGCAGTTCCGATTATTATAGCAGTCTTATTATGTAAAACACACTATGTATTTATCTATTCATTCTGGTATTTTCTCCAACTCTGTGATGTTATTGTTTATGCCAAGGAAATCAAGATTGGATTCAGTCAGTTCCAAGAATACTAAACAGTGTGTGCAGATGTTTCTATGTCTTTCATTTCCATTCCATGATTGTTATTCTAATCATTTCCTAATTAATCCACAGCCATGCACCATTCTCAGTAGTATCTCTTAGTCTGCACAATAGATTTGGATTTCTCTTACCTTCCCAGGGTTTGGGCTCCATATAAATCGCAGACTGAAGATACAGAGGGCCAGTATCAGGAACACAACACTCAGAATGATGGCGGCACACTGGTAAGCACGATACCTGGCCTTTCTTTCCTTCTCTTTCCCCAGCTCAACCTATAAAACATTCACATTATTGTACTTCTGTGTTTTTATATGAGGCGATTCCATGTAAAGGATTCACACATTGATTGTATTCCACCACAGTGCTCAGCTGAGAAAGAAATAATCACACGGGCAATTTGAATTCTTCCGGGATCAGAACAAAAGGTCACATTTATTAAAATTGTCCCAAATTAAAAGTTCGTCTGTTCGATTAAATTCCCTAAGCTTATGGCCGCAAATTAATAAAGAAAGGCTTTTGTTCCGGCTGAGTTCCAGGAGGGAGAGTCTAAAAGCTTACTATTCACAGTGGTGTGCTCAACTATCTCTCAGGACATGGCCAATCAGAATTATGAAATACGGAGGAACAAGCTTCAATTAGCAAACGTCTCTTGCCGAAACAGAAGCTTGCAGAACAGAAATAGCATTGGTGACCATGTGCGGTTCTAGGCTCAATGGATATTCAGAGCGTTGGCCTATACCAGACCTCTATCAGTGTGTATGGTTTCTTTCTTTCTTCTTTTTTTAATATTAAATAATGCATTTTATTATAATAATAATAATGTTGAAATGTTTTACTGTATGTAATGCACTTTAAAATGCAATAGTTTTCTTCCCTTCCAGCATATGATCTGATCTTAATTAGCATTTTTGTGTCGAGTCGGCAAGTGTTGTTTACAAATTAGCAGGCTATTATTATTTGCATTTCTAATATAAAAATATGGTTAATGTATTATTAGCCTACAGTAAGTTTGTGAGGTTCACTGCATTACGTTTTAATAAAAGTGTATTTCCAAAACTGCATATCTTACAAATTTGGCAAAAAAAAAAAAAAAAAAAAACACTGTATACTGTATATGTACATGTAGAGTTATGTCTCTAAAATATTCTCTACTTTGCCAAGATATCTGGCTGGACCAAAGTCAATGCAGTTTTCTCTGATTACATTGTTGTTGTCTGTAGATTGGAAAGCACCGTCATCATTTCTTTGACTTTGTGACTTGTGAATAAATAACAAAATGCGGCAGACTTTATGCAAAACAGCCAAAATGTAGCTTGCAAGACCATGTCTGATTTATAGAGCAGCCTGCAGCTTTGAATAATTTTATTTGTGACAAAAATTGTGACAAGATGATAAAAATCATTCGAGGCTGAAGTCCCAAAAGCCCACCCCTAATGCCGCCCTTGGTGGTGACTACTATGATTGTACTTTATCTCACAGTTTGAGACAGGAATCAGACCATGTCATTAAGGATCATTTTGTTGAACTAATATATATACATATATATATAACACTGATCAGGCATACCATTATGTCCACCTTCCTAATATTGTGTTGGTCCCCCTTTTGCTGCCAAAACAACCCTGAGCCATCAAGGCATGGACTCTACTAGACCCCTGAAGGTGTGCTGTGGTATCTGGCACCAAGATGTTGGCAGCAGATCCTTTCAGTCCAGTAAGTTGCGAGGTGGGGCCTCCATGGATCGGACTTGTTTGTTCAGCACATCCCACAGATGCTCAATTGGATTGAGATCTGGGGAATTTGGAGGGCAAGTCAACATCTCAAACTCATTGTTGTGCTCCTCAAACCGTCCCTGAACCATTTTTGCTTTGTGGCAGGATGCATTATCCTGCTGAAAGTGACCACAGCCACCAGGGAATACCGTTTCCATGAAATGGTGTACATGGTCTGTAACAATGCTTAGGTAGGTGGTACGTGTCAAAGTAACACCCACATGGATGGCCGGACCCAAGGTTTCCCAGCAGAACACTGCCCAAAGCATCACACTGCCTCTGCGGGCTTGCCTTCTTCCCATTGTGCATTCTGGTGCAATGTGTTCCCCATGTAAGCGACGCACACTGCCATCCACGTGATGTAAAAGAAAACCTGATTCATCAGACCAGGCCACCTTCTTCCATTGCTCCGTGGTCTAGTTCTGATGCAATTTTGGAGATGCTCTGACCCATTCATCTAGCCATCACAAACTCGCTCAAATCCTTACGCTTGCCCGTTTTTCTTATTTCTAACATCTACTTTGAGGACAAAATGTTCTCTTGCTGTCTAATATATCCTACTCACTAACAGGTGCTGTGATTATATATTCTTCAAAAGTATGCACAAATAGAAATGCACTGAACGAGACAGTTTCACATTAAGTTTGCCATGAGCACACTGTTAAAAAAGTCAAGGCATAAGCCCTCTCGCTACACGTGACGGGAAACAGGAGGACAAACAATTAGAGAAGCCTACAATTCCTCTAAAGAATTTCCCCTTGCATGAAGCAAAAATATGAATAGAGATAGTGCTGAAATCCAGAGGTTGCATAAGCAGTGGAAACTTGACTGGAGGACAACGTTCCATCTGCTCGGAATATAAATGGCTATGAAAATATACCGACGGCTGCCAGCAAAACAGTATTAAACCGGTTTAAGGTTAAGAATCAGCGAGGCAATTCTGCTGTAGCGGGATTGAGTCTGAGTCTACAGTGAAGAAGGGAGCCGAGGGCCCCCTGCTGATGAGAGAGAGTGAGGAAGGGCGAGGAGGAGGAATAGAGAGAGGTAGAGCGGGAGGGAGGGATCGAGAAAAAAGAGACGGAGAGATGAGAGAGTAAATATGGAAGGAGAGAGAATGAGAGAAGGAAGGAAAACAGACACTGTAGATGGTTGTACAAAAAACAATTTTCATCTGAAAGGATAAACTGAGCAGAATCACCCTCTAATGTCTGTTATTTCACATCATTGATAACGGTGAAGATCTTTCTTCTTAAAAGAAATTGCATACTGTTGTGTAAATCAAATCTGTATTTATCATCACTGACTTTATTCTAGTCCAAAAGGGTATATTAATAATTGTGTTGTTACATTATTTTCTAAAATAAATCCACCCACTTGATTTTCAGTAAAGCAGACATATAATTGCATATACAATGCTGAGAAAATTATCTTGATTGCTTAATTATAAATCATGCGTAATAATTTGCACAGTAGTAAATGTCTAGCCATACAGCGTGCCACTCAACTGAAGAAAAGGCACTGAGTGCAAGAAAACAAAACGAAACACTAAACACTCAAAAAGTCTTGCAGTCAGAAATAATTACTGATTTTACCCCACCTGACATTCACACATCACAACCTTTGAAAAGAGCAATTTAACACAAATTAAAACTAATTTGAGATCTCCCGTTCAAATCCTCTTTACTAAACCTTCTTAAAAATTTTGAAAAAAAAAATAAAATAAAATTACACACATATATGTGTGTATGTATATATGTATGTATATACGTGATATTATATATAATATAATATAATATAATATAATATAATATAATATAATATAATATAATATAATATACATACATACATACATACATACATACATACAGTCAAACCAAAAATTATTCAGACATTTTTTATATTTTTTGATATATTTTTACTACCGGGTGCAGGACACTATAGTTCATTTATGTAAGTGAGGATAGCAAAATAAAGTAAACTGCGACATATTATACCCAAAAATTATTTATACAGTGGACTACCAGTAAAATTTATAAACATTTGGAACCCAAAAATTATTCAGACACTTTGACCTGACCAAGTGTTATCTGACAAAATTAAGATTAATTTTTTTAAGACTCATGAGAACTTGTCATATTTTACCATTTTTTTTTTTACTATAGTGAATAAACTGTATTAACTGTATGAGTGTCTGAATAAATGTTGGTTTGTATAATATATATTGATTTTGAGACTTTTTTTTCTTTGAGGTTTTTGATTTTCTAGAATTTACAGAAGAAAAAAAAAATCTATATTTACATAACATAAATGCATATGTAATACTCACATCTTTGCAAAGGACTTGTTGACTGCTGAAGTAGGGGTTATTCTCCATAACTGTAGCTGGAGCAAAGATAATCTCCTCTGGAAACCTTCTTCCACCCAGAAGTCCTTCTTACTGGAATCCAAAAACCCAAACTTTTCCATTGGTAATTTGGGAGCCTGTTCAAGAGGGAGGGTTCCTCTTTCAGATGGGACGGAATAACTTTAACTACTGTGGTTAGTCAAAGCAGATGTCCTGAAATTCATCTATGAATGGAGATTGCGCTAATGTGAGCTACTGTTTTTTATTGGTCTCTCAGGACATTCCACTTTTCTTTTTTAGCGTCACAACATTTAGTCAGGCAACACATTAAAGTCTACATATAGTCTGTTGTTTAGCTTTACCTACTTGGCCATCATTACTTAGTAGGCAACACAGTCACATCTGGAAATGCCTAAGAAGGTTTCAAGTTGATAAAGAGTAGAAAAACAGAGTTAAGCTCAGCAAAATATTGCACTCTGCTTTCCTTGATTTTACCTAACCCTGACTTTGCAAGCCCACATTTTGAAATTGAAACCGTATTTAATAATTAATTCTAAAAAAGTGTACTTGCTGTATCAAACGTAAGCACAAGTATCAAAAGCATGAAGTTGATCATAATTTTAACTAAAATAATCAGTGTGGGGGACTTTACGCAGTATCTCAGTATGAGAGTGGTTCTTTTATTGAGCTGTATCTTCAAAGCCTGTGGATAATGGATAAAAGCTTTGATATAGCTTCTATTAAAACACTTCTCAACAGCAAAGGCAACCTAAATCATTTTGAAGAGAACATAAAAATGACCACTTGCCTTCACCAGGAGCAATATTCTCTCAAGTTACAAAGCAAGCCCTTCTTTTACAGAAATCACAGTTGACCTCAAGATGTGAGCAGATATTTGAGGTGCTTGCATACCCTATATTATTTCAAGTTTGACCCAACGCTGTTGCCGAAATTTGACCCTGACTTCATGATGAGTAGCCTACTTAAAATGTCTTTTACTTGAATATTTTACAAGGCCATCTCACAAAGATGAATGTGAAAGCTTGCTGGAAATTACAGGAAATACGGTGCGGTGCTCTATGAATAAAATGGTGAGAAAGTTTTAGGTTAATATTTTGGTGCCGAGTTTGTCAGCCATGCTCTTTGTGACCAGCTTGACTAAATCTTTACAATTGCACTGGCATTTTCATTTTGTAAATCTGTTTCAACAGAAGAGTGGAGCTCTCATGGACAGCCATTCCAACCCAGCAGCACCTCGAGACAGCAGAGGGAGGCTTTCTGAGCCATAAAAATAAAACATAAACAACACTTCAGAGCACAGGGAGACCTGGAATGACAGCAGGAAGGCCAAAGAAAACAATGTGAAAAATTCATCCAGTACAGATGAAATCAAGAAGTTGTGTATAACCAGCCACAATTGTGGCTAAAAAAAAAAAAAAAATTCCCGTAAAATTTATGGTAAAAAAAAAAAACGACAGCTGTTGTTGCCAGAACATTACCATAAAAAACACGGTAGCAACGCTTTAGGTTTTACGAAACAGCACTTAGTTTACTGTTTATTTTACAGTTCAAAACCATATAATTTAAAGGTTTGTATTGTAATTATTACGGTTCATAACTGTTTATTTTACACACTGTTAAAATAAAATCGGTTAAATTTACGGTAAAAAAAAAAAAGTATTTAAGTAACTGGTGTAATGTTAATTTACCTGAAGTACTAATATCTGTTTTGTACCTTTGTAATACACTGACACCACCAAACACAGCAGTGATGAGAGTCACATGATGAATACTAATATATAGAAGGTGCACACAGCGTCATTTACACAAACACTAAACACCATCATGGTAACAAATGACATTTTAAAAATGCAATAAACATTAATTTAAAGCTGCTGTTCGCGATTTTTTGGCCCACTAGCGGTTAATAAACAGAACTGCACGCGTCTTGTGGAAGAACATTGTAGCCGGAGCTACTTTTCTCCGTGTATGTCTATGGCGAGTCACGCAGTTACTGTGATACTCTGCGGCGAGTCCTACCAGTCTGGTCTGAAATGATCCGAATATAAACACTTTATTATAAGTGTAACATAATGATTCAGGATAACACAAAAACACAGTTTGGAAAATGGATTCATGTTATATATTCTCATTATATAATTTTTGTAAATTTTTAACACAAAAAAGTTGCGGACTGCAGCTTTAACAACATTACATGTAAAATAAAACCCTAATGCAGTGTTTCCCAACCCTGTTCCTGGAGGCACACTAACAGTGCACATTTTCCAAATCTTCCTAATCAAACACACATGATTCAACTCATCAGTTCGTTAGTAGAAAACTCCAAGACCAGAAATATATGGTTCAGATAAGGGAGACATTCAAAATGTGTACTGTTGGTGTGCCTCTAGGAACAGGGTTGGGAAACACCGCCCTAATGTACAACTGATTAGAAAAAAAAAAAAAAAAACTAAGAAGAAACAGTTCCCTTTCAGTCGGTCACGTTCGACGTATGTCAGTAGTGACCGACGAATTGGGATATCGCTAGAGAGCCCCTATCAGCTTCGAGAGAACTAAAACAAGCCAATGGAATTGGCGTGCGATATTTGCATAATGCGCACCTCCCCTAACAGGTGGATATAAAAAGGGGGGCAGATGCAATCGCACTCTGTCTTTCGCTTCGGAGCCTACCTGGTGTCCTGCGGCTGTTTGAACTTCAAGCCTCTGAAGAAGTTTCGGCGCTTGTGTTGGTGTGACGACGCCTGCAGCGAGGTCGCGAGTTGGAGTGAGCCGGGTGGAAACATCTACTGTTTTCCCAGCGTTCCGCTGTAATTCCACTGGTTGGTCTGCGATTTGGTCTGGTTCCTCCTGTGTTTTTCTAAACACGTCGTGATGCTCCCTGTGTGTCTCGACACAAAAGAGCTGAAGTTTCCCCTTCTAAAAGAGCTTCACAGACAGACACTGCGTCTTTTTCAAGATGTCATTCTGTCTGTGCGTTTCTGGAGGCGGTCGTTTCCTATCCTCTCTGACGGCCACGATCA
Organism: Chanodichthys erythropterus; assembly: GCF_024489055.1. Lineage (NCBI taxonomy): Eukaryota > Metazoa > Chordata > Actinopteri > Cypriniformes > Xenocyprididae > Chanodichthys > Chanodichthys erythropterus. The sequence continues at coordinate 14,390,276 of NC_090221.1, read as the reverse complement.
CTTTCTCTCATGTCTGCTTAGCGTGCTGAGACTGTGTTTGTGGGTGGTCATATTTTCTTATGGAAATATGTCCACGTCGGCGCGTTGTTTGCTCGCCTTTCTCGTAAGGGCTTGAGCGCTCAGCGCGCCGTGTGCCGTCGAATTGCCGGCAACCCTGCACGCTGTCTGGCGCTCTAGATGCACGGTCGAGACTCGGCTGCCTTTAATGAGGTGGAGTCCCCTCACTTATTCCCCGATCTAGTTATTTTTCTGAATCAGAAAAGTGCTACTTTGGTTAATAAGCCTGGGTGACCAGAGGATCACAGTGGGGCAATACCCGCCGAGTCATTCTCCGTGGGCCCCCCACTCCTCTAGTGCATCGCAAACATGTTGTGACTATGTTCGTGGGTGGATCATGTTTAGATACAACATGGCCACGTCGGTGCCCAGGGTGCCGTGTGTCGTCCAGTTGGGCGGCCACGTTCACTGTCCAACATGGCTGGTAGCTTCTGCATGTGTTGCTGGTTCTCCTTAAAATAAATTTGGAGGACCTAACATCTTAGTCAGGGCTCCAGCAGAGGATCAGATGTCGACTGCTACATTGGAGAGAGTATTGTTGTGCTCTGAACATGAAGATGAGGCTGAGCGTCCCACGGTTGTGGCGTGCTCATGCCGAATTGGATTCAGACTTGGCAACCATGCTTTCCCGGGCCCCTGGGGGTGTCGTGCGACGCGTACACGCCTTGCCCCGCCCCCTGGCTTAGCCCGGATGTGCATGAAAAAACTTGGCAGTTTGTGGCCTTTTTTGGCGTTAATATGGAACGCCAAGAGGGTCATAATCTGCACTACAAGTTTTTTCTCTCTCACTACCCCCTAGGGAGGGGTGGCAGTGCTACGGGCACACCACCTCTGCCCTGCATGAGTCTTGGCCCCTGGCAAGTCTACGGTAGGTCAAAGCACTCATTGCATGTGGGTAGTTCTGAGTCGGGGTTCAGCTACGCAGGATGCAGATCATAGCGCAGGCCCCTGGCCAGACAATGTCCACCATGGTGGTCCAGAAACACCCCTGGCGAGTCTTGCTGGGATGTGCCGTCGTCAAAGTGTGCTTTCTCGATGCGCTCATCTCTCAAACTGGCCTTGAACCCAGCCCGCTCAACCCGCAGTCACCTGACTAGCGGGAGACGGTCCTGGAGATATGGTGACCTGGAGCTGACGTAAACGGTTCTTTCTCCCCCGGAGAAGGGCCGGGTGGAGAATTGGTCTGTTCCGCCGCTGGCTCTCCGGAGTCCAGCGGTACCCACTAAGAACTGTTTTCCGATCCTCTACGTCCCAAGAGTGTGGCTGGCGGTGTGCAGCGCCCCGCGTTGCTACTCCCAGCCCCCTCTCACCTCGCCAGCAGGTGTCAGTGTGTTGGTGCAGGCCGCGCCCCGTGTGCCGTCTCCCATACGCACTGCTACCTCGCAGAGTCTGATCACACTCTGGGCCGCTACCACGCCGCCCGAGTCGGGTCCCCGTACTCTGGTTCGCTGCCCCACCCCCGGTACGTCTGTGGTGCGTTTGGTTCTGCTGGCTCGGTGTCTGGAGGCCTGGTTAGTGCCCCCAGCCCGTTCCGCTGGCTCATTCGTACTATCAGACTCGGCTATGCGATTCAGTTCGCCCGGTGTCCTCCGGCGTCCAGGGGTGTCCACTTCACTTAGGTGTCATTGGACATTGCACCTGTTCTCCGAGTGGAGATTGCTGTCCTCCTGGCGAAGGATACAATCAAGCCGGTCCCTCCAGCCGATTTGAAGTCAGGTTCAGCCCTACTTCATTGTACCCTAAAGGACGGTGGGCTATGGCCAATCCTGGACCTGCGCGTCTTGAACCGGTACCTTCAGGCTGCCGTTTAAGGTGCTCATGCAGAAGCGCATTTTCGAGTGCGTCCGTCCCGGGGTTTGGTTTGCAGCATTCGACCTGAAGGATGCATACTTTCATGTCTCGATTCTGCGCTCGGGTCGAGCATGTCAGTACAAACTCCTACCCTTCGGGCTGGCCCTGTCGCTCCACGCCTTACATGGTTGCGGAGGTGGCCATTGTTCCCCTCAAGGAACAGGGCGTTCGCATTCTCGACTGCCTCGACGACTGGTTGTTCCTGGCCAGCTTGCGAAGCAGTTGTGCGTACACAGGGAGATGGTTTAGCTCACCTCAGCCTGTTGGGTCTTTGGGTCAGCTGAGACAAGAGCAAACTCGCCCCCGGGCAGAGGATCTCTTTTCTCAGTCTCGAGCTAGACTCGGTCGCCCGGATTGTGCGCCTCTCTGAGGAGCGCGTCCAGTCGGTGTTGAACTGCCTGAGTTCGCTCAAGCGCAGGACGGCGGCCCCACTGAAAGACTTCAGAGGCTCCTGGGGCATGTGGCATCTGCAGCCGCGTTCACGCCGCTCAGGTTGCTCCATATGAGGCCGCTTCAACACCGGCTCCGCGACTGGGTCCCGAGATGGCCGTGGCAGCGCAGCACGCTCAGTGTCCTCGTGACACGGAGCTGCCGCCCTACCCTCATCCGGTGGTCAGACCCTTTGTTCCTGCGGGCGGGAGTGCCCCTTGGACGCTGTGGTCCACACAGATGCCTCTACCACCGGATGGGGGGCCATGTACAACGGGCATGCGGTTTCGGGTCTTGGACGTGGCCTCGACTGCATTGGCATATCAATTGCCTCAAGTTGCTAGCAGTATGTCTTGCACTGGGCCGCTTCAAGGAGCTGCTGTCAGACAAGCACGTACTGGTCCGTTCGGACAAGCACAGCAGCCGTTGCGTACATCAACCATCAGGCTGGTCTACGCTTCCGTCGCATATCGCAACTCGCCTGCCATCTCTTGCTATGGAGTCAGAAGCATCTGAGGTCGCTTCAGGCCACTCATGTCCCAGGTGTGCTTAACCGTGCAGCCTACGAGCTCTTACGGCAGCCTCCACTTGCGGGCAAGTTGCGGCTCCATCCCCAGGCGGTCCAGCTGATCTGGCACTACTTCGGCGAGGCCCAGGTAGTCCTGTTGCCTCCCCAGGAACTGCCCTCGGCCAGTGGTTTTCCCTGACCGGCGAGTCGCTCGGCACGGATACCCTGGCACTCAGCTGGCCCCGGGGCCTACGCAATATGCGTTTTCCCCCAGTGAGCCTTCTCGCACAGCTCCTGTTCTAGGTCAGGGAGGATGAGGAGCAGGTCTTGTTAGTTGCTCCATATTGGTCACTCGGACCCGGGTTTCGGACCTAACGCTCCTCACGACAGCCCCTCCTTGGCCGATTCCTCTGAGGAAGGACCTCCTGACTCAGAGATGGGGCTTCCTATGGCACCCGCTCCACGTGTGGTCCCTGGACGGGATGCGGAGGTTCTGGGTGATCTCCCGCAAGCGGTCGTAGACACCATCACTTCCGCTAGAGCTCCTTCACGAGGAGCCTCTATGCGTTTAAGTGGAACCTGTTCGTTGAATGGTGCTCCTCTCGCAAGACGAGAGGTCCCCCGATCATGCTCGGTCAGATCTGTGCTTTCCTTCCTGCAAGAGGGCTTGGAGCGAAGGTTGTCTCCCTCCACCCTCAAGGTGTATGTTGCCGCTTCGCTGCACATCTCCATGCAGTTGATGGCAAGCCCTGGGGAAACACGGTCTGATCATCAGGTTCCTGAGGGGGGCGAGGGGACTGAATCCTCCTTGCCCACCCTCCTTACCCTCTAGAGATCTCACCTTAGTTCTTAGCTAACTTCGGCGTCATCCCTTGAGCCTTTGCAATTAGTCGAGTTAAAAGTACTGTCTCTTAGACCGTCCTCCTGGTTGCATTGGCCTCATGTTAAGAGGGTAGGGGACCTGCACGCATTTTCGGTCGACGAATCGTGCCTGGAATTTGGGCCTGGGGATTCTCACGTCTTCCTGAGACCCCGGCCTGGATATGTGCCCAAGGTTCCTACCACTCCCTTCAGAGATCAGGTAGTGAACCTGCAAGCGCTGCCTTCGGAGGAGGCAGACCCAGCCCTAGCTTCGCTCTGTCCAGTTCGCGCCCTGCGTGTTTACGTGGATAGAACTTGAAGCTTAGGACCTCAGATCAGCTCTTTGTCTGTTACGGAGACCAGCAGAAGGGAAAGGCTGTCTCCAAGCAGAGGATGGCCCACTGGTTAGTGGATGCCATCGCCCTGGCTTATGTTCCCAGGGCGTGCCTTGCCCGTTCGGGTTGAGAGCCCACTCCACCTGAGGAGTGGCCTCTTCCTGGGCGCTGGCTCATGGCGCCACGCTGACAGATTGTAGAGCTGTGGGCTGGGCGACACCAAACACGTTTGCTAGGGTTTTAGCTTACGTGTAAGCTGGTTCTTCCCGTGTACTCGCTTCCACCAGCCGGTAGACGCGTTGAACCTGTGCTTGTGTCGGCTTGCAATGCCACTCCCGCCCCCTGGGCAGGATATGTGCATCTGTTGACTCCAGTCGTGTTCCCCGTTCGGTGAACCCTGTCGAGTTCCTCCACCTCCACCTTCGGCTCGGGCATTGCGGAGTGTCTGATGCCAGACCAACATCCATCTTCGATGTTGTCTGTTGGTTGGGTTCCATATGTTGCAATCCCTCTACGTGAGTGATTCCATATGTGTATTGTCCACGGTTACTCCCTACGGTGAGCCCGTGTCTTTCCCTTAGCAGAGCTTCTGCTTTCTCCTGTCAGATGAGTCTCCCCCTACTCAGGTGGAGCCATCCCAGGGACTCATATGCGTTCTGCCCTGCGGGCCAGTCCATATGTTTTCCATGTAAATTCCTTCCCCTCTGGGTAGGTAGTGGTTTCCGCAGCGTTCCTTACGGGTTCGCTTCCCCAGTGTAGTCTAGTTTACTTAGTGGGTATATCGGAACAGCAGTAGACTTCCCGGCGTAAGCTCGCCCCCTTCTCCGTCCCCTTGGTGCGACGGGCGGCTAGAGCCTGCGCTGGGCACTGGAAGGGGTTTTGTAACTGTGGCGTTTTAGTTGGGATCCCAATTCGTCTGTCACTAGTGACGTACGTCGAACGTGACCGACTGAAAGGGAATGTCTCGGTTACGTATGTAACCCTCGTTCCCTGAAGGAGGGAACGGAGACGTACGTCCCGTCGCCACAGTTTCTGTACCCTCGCTGCAGTGCGGACACCGGTTGTCTCCTCAGCGAAAAACAGAGTGCGATTGCATCTGCCCCCCTTTTTATATCCACCTGTTAGGGGAGGTGCGCATTATGCAAATATCGCACGCCAATTCCATTGGCTTGTTTTAGTTCTCTCTAGCGATATCCCAATTCGTCGGTCACTACTGACGTACGTCTCCATTCCCTCCTTCAGGGAACAAGGGTTACATACGTAACCGAGACGTTATTTCAACGAAAATACATAAAATGTGAAGTGTCATGCAGTGATATGTGGGAATGTCCATTTACAGGTTTTCAATTTTGTAAATTATACAATGACGTTATTTTCCACTTCCAAAAACTGTAAATTTAACGGTAAATTACCGTAAAATTACATTAAATGAACGGTTAGATCTATTACGCTTATTCACCGTATATAGTACAGAAGCTTTCTGTAAACCAATTAACTGTTTTTCACCATAGCATTTTTACAGTCTTTTACCGTTAAAATCATAGTCATTTTTTACAGTGTATATATAAAGTGGGGTGGCATACTAATTATTTCTGACTATTATTTTCTCATTTCCAATCAGACAAATAAGACATAAATGTGAACCTGACACTTTCATTTCAGCAAGGTTTTCACCTTGATGCGCATTAATGTTATTTTTCAGATTTATCAAGTTATCATCACTATATCCACTGTTGTTTCACGCACTGTTACTTGAACCACAAGCTTGTGTTGTTAATTAATAGGAACACAGACAACCACGCTGTTTCTGAGAAATCCGTCAGCTTGCCATCTGCAAACATGCTTGTCGATGCCAGACATTATTATCCTTCTCATGAAAGTATGCTAACTTAAGTTCTTCCCTGAACTCTCAGTGAAAAAAAACCCAAAACATTTACTTCAACTTAAATCACAAACACATTTTTCATGTCTGATTGTACTGCAATTGGAGTTTCAGCAGCTTGTGCAGAAGCTTTGCTCTCTTACTCAACTTCGTGTACTGCAACACAACAGCCTCCTCTTCTCATCTTCTCTTTTCTATTGTCAAGGCTGCCTCTGTCAAAGATTCACAAAAGACACCCACACACTGCCAACAGAGACCACTACGAAAGCCTGCTGTTTCTAAAGGACTTGGCTGGTGTCACCTGGGCGTGAGTTGAAGGGCAAGGAAAGGAAGATGAAGAGCTCATCTCTGGCCAACAAAAGCGAACCTATTAACCACAGAATACATTTTGTTGTGTTCCTTCACTTCATGCAGAAGAGGAAAAGAAACATATTTCAATATCTTATGCGACGGTGAATCTGACGAGCAATGATAGCAAATGAAAAAAAGTCTTTTATTTTGCCCAATTTAGCACGCAAGCTTAAATAATACAATTTTATTTCAGAAGAAAGCAATGACAAAGCAAGATTAACCAGTTTTTCACTTACCTAATCAATAAAAGCATTCAGAAGGAGACAGTATTTTTAAAATTGAATTAATAAGTCTAAATGGCATTAAAGCAGAATGATCTTTTTAAGGGAGCTCTATAATTCATATTTCTCCATTAAATTCCTCAATGCTCTATACAAAACATAGGCCTGAGAGATGAATACAGGTACAAGATGTCCCCAAGGTCTGCTAATTGTATTAGATTTCTTAGAGCAAGCAAAGAGGGTCAATAAATATTTGAGGGATAACACGGATTGAGTCTCTACGGAGACCCTACGAACCAGCATGCTGGAAAGCGAATAAATAGAGTCAAGGATTACAGTGTTGCAAATCTCAAAGTTAGTGCAATCATCTCCCGTTCCTCACCTTCAGGGAAGAAAGCTGTGCGCTGTGGGATTTTTGCAATTTCTTGCATGGTGGGACAGGTGTATTTACTTTGGTAATTGTATTCCTTTTCCCAATTCATAATGTGATTAAATATTAATGCCATTCAGAGCACCAGAAAAAGCAGATCTCAGAAATTATCTAGGCAGCCATAATGCAAAACCGTTTTCTCCCAAGTCTTTGCAAGTCTTCTTTATGGCTGTCTATCATGTTGGTTTGCAATATATCACATAAAATAAAAAGAAGAAAATAACTGCCTTGACACTTTTTCTCCAAGGGCCCTCAGAGTGCACAACTATTGTTTTACTAAATCTAATTGACATGTTTTCCCCAAACGTGCCTTACTAAAACATAGATGCCATCACAAATCAATAGAAGTGCTAATTGTACTTGTACAAACACAAAATACAGTATAGAGGCTATGGGTCAATTTTAAAGTGTTCTCATAGCTGGATTAGCCCTGAAACTGAATTATTCATTAAATCTTTTTAATGCAGGCATAATTACTTCTTTTTTAAAGAGAGTGTTAACTTTTACTGCCATACACCCCTAATTTAATGTCACCTAAGAATGAGTGGACGGTAATTTGGTCGTTTTAATTAGGGATGTAGTTCAAAATAGAATAATGAGTTTTATCTCACTTGCCCTTAGACTTACTACTTTATGTCTTGAGACGTTCACACTGCTTAACTGTTAGGATGGCATGTTCACAGCTCCTGCACAGAAAAGTACACCTTTATTTTAAGCTGGTTTGAATTGGTTAATAAACTGGTTTGAATTACATTAAAGAATTAAACAATTTATTTTACACAGCGCTACATAGCCAATATAAGACAAAACTGGGAATATAATCAGACCCATATGGCAAAAATAATATATTTTAAACTAAATATTTGCTGAAATGGATGTTAAAATACTGCATTTTTACTTTATATTTTCAATCTAAATATATTTACTGTATTTTGTGCAATTGTTTTGCCCATTTACCTAAAGATTGGCTCAGTGAGGCCTCAGTTGACAGCAAGATAATTAACACTTTTAAATGCCCAGAAAGCTACTAAAAAAATAAGCCGTTCAACCTTAATGTTATGAAGCAACGAGAATACTTTTTGCGTGCCAGAAAAACAAAATAACAACTTTATTCAGCAATCTTTAGTGATGGGAGATTTCAAAACACTGCTTCGAAGCTTTACGAATCAGTGGTTCAGAGAGTGTATCAAACCTTCAAAGTCATATGATTTCAGTAAATGAGGCTTCGTTATGTCATAAGTGTTTCGAAACATTTTGAAATTTCAGTGGTTCAAGTGACTTTGGCAGTTTGATACATGTTGCGAACCACTGCTTCGAAACAAAAGAATTGTACAGCTCATGAAGCATGAAGCAATGTTTTGAAATTGCCCATCACTAGATATTATTGAAGAAAGTCGTTATTTTGTTTTTTTGGCACACAAAAAGTATTCTCGTCGCTTCATAACATTAAGGTTTTACCACTGTAGTCAAACACAGCAAAATCCCCAGAGTTAAATCAACTCTTCTCAGAGTACATATGGTCCCTCTCTAAATAGTATTAAAGTAACACTGAAGCAGAGTTAAAGTTAATGAGATAATTAAGCAATTAATAAAGCTGTGGCTGAAGTCAGTTGTAGTTCTTGTGTTTCTCTTTTCTTCAGTGATTCTGCTTGTTGACAGCAGGTGTTCATCACTAATGCACAATCATCACTTAATTAATTGCTTAATTATGTCATTAACTTTAACTCTGCTTCAGTGTTATTTTAACACTATTTAGAGAGGGACCATATGTACTCTGAGCAGAGTTGATTTAACTCTGAAGATTTTGCTTAGCATGAACTGTTTTAAATATGTTTTTAGTACCTTTCTGGGCATCGAAAGTGTTAATTATCTTGCTGTCATTGCAGGCCTCACAGAGCCATCAGATTTTATAAAAAATATCTAAATTTGTGTTCTGAAGATGAACAAATGTCTTACGGGTGTGGAACAACATAAGGGTGAGTAATTAATGACAGAATTTTCATTTTTGGGTGAACTAACCCTTTAATTTGTATATGTTAATGAAAGGACTTGTGAAGTCTTGAATTAGCAATCATATAATGCATGCTGTACCACACTGATGAGAGCCTAAATATTAAATACGTCTTTTCTACATGACCAGTGTCCAGAGGTCACAGTGAATGTCCAAGCCCTTGTAGTTATGGCTCCTCATGCCGAGCGCTGCGGGATCCAGGAAGAAATCCAAACACTCACTGCCTTCACTATCAACACCCAACCCTGCCCTTAGGCCAGGCACCAGATTTTTCATGTCAGCTGGCACACACCTTCGTCTCATAAGTAGGTGTTTGACTTTCACAAGTCTCTCTCCATCCTGGCAAATGGACTCTTTACCAAGGTTGCCATATCCTTGGGCGGTGTGGATGTCAGTTATACATGCAGATTTCCTCTGCTTCACATGGTAGAAATTCCCAATGGGCTTCTATAGATGAATGTCTAATACAAGTTTGAACTTTTTTTAAGCAGAAAATATCCTTCTAATTACTTCAATTTACATAATTACTCCTCTGGTAAAGACTTATATTAGAGTCATTGTGAAAAGGTAATTTCACATGCAAATGTATCTTAAACTGAGAAATGTTGTAATTGGGTTTGCAATGACGCACAAACATTTGCAGTTAAAAATACTACAACAACTTCAGTACAAAAAAGCTGTTAATATATTTCTTACATAGTAATGAATATTACTGAATATTAGCACATCTCTAAAACGGTTTCTAATGTATTCTCAAAAAAGATAATTCTTTAAATGTGAAATTTTATAAGGGAAATAATCAGCATGTTATATACCGGCTTAGACTGCACTTATAGTCTTAAAAGGTTCAACTCGAGCTTCAGGCTTTACTTATTTGTAAGAGTCAAAAAGACAACTGTCAGGAATAAAGATATTTCCTTGAACATCTGAGTACTTTGATTTCCAATAACTTTAAGGCATTACTGTTAGCAGACATGTAGACTAAAAATGCTGTTCACTTAGGTTAAGAATGTAAATGTGTAACTAGAAAAAAAGAAGCTTCTTTTGTGGTGACATTTTTTTAAAACTGAAATAGTTTTGAGCAAAACATAAGAAAAGCAAAATTTCCCTCTTAAAATACAAAAGTTGTGTTAGTTATGCTAGTTAGTTATGTTGGTGTATTGCCCAGGGACTGCAGATGATTTCAAACATTATATCTGCTGTTCTGGATTTCATTTAATTGTCATGGTTTATCAGACATTTGTGCCAAATTACCTTTTAAAGTAAAAGCTGCTGTCCATATGTTTTGCCTCTGTCGCTTTCTCTGAAACCGGCAATTGCAGTTATTTGCGGAATTATCAACTTTACGTGGGTTGTGCATCAGCACGGCTCCTCAACACGGATGAATCATGTTTGCTGTCAGTCACATCGGTGTGGATACTAAGAATAAGAATTTTCACTGGAAATGTCATCTGAATAAGTAACATGTGACTGACTGAGAAAAAAGTGATTCAAACAGTGCAAATTATTATAGTTATACTTTCTTCTCAAATTGTTAATGTTAACAACATCAGCATTGTGTGACTATGTACAGTTGCAAGGAAAAGTATGTGAACCACTTGCAGAATCTGTGAAAATGTGAATAATTTTAACAAAATAAAGGAGATAATACAAAATGCATGTAATTTTTTATTATCACCTTAATTTTGTTAAAATTATTCACATTTTCACAGATTCTGCAAATGGTTCAAATACTTTTTCTTGCAACTGTATATTTAGAGTGTTTTAGCGTTACCTGTAGATTTCAGTTTTTGTATCCACTCTGCAGTCGGAGTCTTTTGCTTTTGACTACGGGTGAATCTCCAGTTGTCACTGATGATTGTCATTTGGACCTTTCTGGATTACAATCCGCCATCAAAATGATAAGTTTAATTATTCCAGATGCTGTGAGAAAAGGCTATAAATGATCCGCTACCTGCAGGATCCTCACATGCCATATAGCCTACTAGTAGGGACTCCTTCTTTATGTATACAGACGTGACGTAATGATGCAAAGACGAACGGCTAAATGCTTGAATTTCCCACGGAAACCCACCAGTATCAATTTCATTCTAAAACATTATTACAAGATTACCGTTATGAACCGGGCTAAGGTAAGGTGGTAGTTTTGAACACTGGCTGGTTATGTACTTGCTCAAAAATTGATTTTAGATCATTTTTAAATAAAAAAAGTTACAGACTGCAGCTTTAAGTACTCACACTCATGTTGTTCCAAACAGAACACAAATTAAGATATTTTTGATAAAGTCCGATGAAAACCTGTTCCAAAGATGAATGAAAGTCTTGTGGGTTTCGAATGACAATTAGGGTGAGTAATTAAAAACAGAAATTTAATTTTTGGGTGAACTAACCCTTTAAATATACAAGTTTAATACATCATGAATTATGTGCCAATCATGATCAAATAGATTGTGCTTTACTGCTCATACAAGCAGAATAAGTCTGAATACGACTTGCAACATTTCATAATACCACTGTCCCATCATTTCCTGTCCTCTATGCAGCACTGTGAATCGAAATGGAAAAAGGCCATTTTAAATAAATAAAGAGGTATTTGATGCAGACGCACAAAGCATAATAAAACGCAATGGGGTGATAAAAGAAAAGTAAATACAAGTTTTCCTATCTCAAGAACAAAGTAATCTGCATGCTTTTAAATACAACATTTATCAGACCTGTGTGAAAAGGGCATCTTCCTCTGAAATATCTCTAAATGTCTCTAAATGCAACAAAGACTTGCAAAGAAATTTCAAATAATTTTACTTTTGACTTCAGCCCAAGAGCGACCTATTTTATAACCTATCTCCCTGAATTTTAACCTGTGCTTCAATGAACAAATACTTGAAATAATTCAATCACAGGTGTACACAAAAGATAGCCTAGCCGAAGTCCCTGCCCTTGATCTCAAGTAAAAGCAATGACGACCTCAACATGAATGAAGGCAGCTGTTTACAGTATGAAGCTGTTGAAATCTGAAGCTGTGAGATGGGAATAAGACTGCCAGGGATGATAAGATTAAAGACATTAAGTATTTGAGAAATTGGCATGTGAACATGAATATATAGGATAGATGCTTTGGAAGCATTTGAGTATAAAGTCATTAAATAATAAAATAATCAACTGTGGACTGGATTTATGACCAGACTGAACTGAAACAAAATCCATCAAGTATATTTTAAGAAATATAAGACCAGATATACCCTATGTAGCCTACAGTGTTGGGGGTAACGCATTACAAGTAATGCAAGTTACGTAGTCAGTTTACTTTTTTCAAGTAACTAGTAACGCATTACTTTTAAATTTACAAGAAAATATTGTTTTTTCAAATAAGTGATGCAAGTTACTTTGTTTTCCTATGTACTGACTGACAGCTTTCTTATTCTTCTGTAATGACAGAATGGCAGCACAGCTGAAAAGTTTGTTTGAGCTGCGCCCTCTTCTGTACAGGCGTGAATTTGTATTTCCTTCAGCCTGAGGCTTATTCATTTCACTTTTGGTGTGAAAGGGCCTTTACATTAGCCAAAAATAGCCAAAAATATTTTTTGTTGTTGTTGTTAAAAAACAAACAAGGAAGCCCAGCCCAGATGAGAAAAAGTAACGCATTAAAAATGCAAATGCAAATGCATTACTTTTCATAAAAATCTTTTTTTTTTTAGGGAGTAATGCAATATTGTACTGCATTACTTTTAAAAGTAACTTTTTCCAACACTGGTAGCCTATGTACCATATGAAATTTCAGCCTGGTCTCATTGTTAATACATAGGTATTAATAAGTAACTTTCAAAGATACATAATGTACATTTTTGTACATTTAGAAAGGCGCTGATACGTACAATATAAATGTATTTATAGCACTAAAACGTTGAAAAAGTTGTTTTTTTTCAGCGAATCTGTGACGAAGCAGGTGAGAACAAATAAAATTGATGTGATTTGTGATTTTATGTTGTCTTTGGTGTATCTTATGGTTGTATTGTCAGTCGCTGCATAGGAGAAAACGCCTTCTGTGTTGCACAGCAAACAAACTAAACATTAGGCTACAAAATGGTTAAAAAATTACAGAAATTTTATTCAAGGTTCCAAATTATAGTCTTGTTTAAAATTATGTAATCGTCTGAAACGATTTTGCAGCACAAGTCATGAACATAAATGTTATTTCATATCAAGTAGGCTAGATGAGTAAACTGCATCTAATAAATGCAACTAAAACATGTATTGATATGACAATTGAATACAACACATTTAAAACATTAATGTCACGATTTTAATATTAATACATGGGAATTCATGTTCAACTTGGATACGTAACCCACAGGAGACTCCTAGGCGGATCCGAATTCAAGTCGCCAAACCCGCGTGACTGTCACATTCGTTTTGGCGCCGCACAGAGGATCAGCTCCGCCTCCGGGCGGCGCCGTAAATTCTACTGTCAATCAGCGGATCCCGTGTCGGATCCGCGGACGCGCACGTGCCTTTACTGTAACGGTTGTATAATTTTGCGGGTCCCAATCCGACCCGTCGCGGAGGTAAGGTTTTAATCGCGGATGCAGCCACGGCGGCTCCGCGATTCGCATTCGTTGCGGATCCGTCACTGCACGCAAGTGGACGCCGATACGGGTCCGTTCGCGGATACGTTCCGGAAGCCGCGATACCTCCGCGGTTGATCCGCCTCGGAGTCCTTTTGCTGTGTGGGAAATGATTTATGTTTTATTGCTGTTAATGCGTAAGTATTTTTAAGTTTTAGTGCTATAAATACATCAATATTATACGTTTTTGTGTTTACGGTAGAACCACACTTTACATAAAAATACACATATTCTCATGAGATCAAGTTGGAAATTTTGCAAAGTGTTAAACCTTGGGACCATGGACCAATAAACTGCACTGGTATTGCATCTGAGATCAAAGCAGGCTAGACTTTTTAGTTTTTATCTTACTGCAGAAGAGGTTAAGACTCAATCTTTCATATGATTGCTCATCAGCTACTTCCCAAAGTTAATGAAATCAGCCAGAAAACAAAACTTCTAAAGAAATAAACTTCTCAAGAGACATTGCACATTACTGCTGAACTGATATCACAAAAAAAATCTTGGCTACTGTTATTTCTAAAATATTCTGCATCAGTTGGCCAATCATTAAATCACAACTTTTGCCTAGCCTTTCGTAATAAATTGTCTTAGATGGGATTGCGATGCTAAGATCTTCATTTTCATTTTGCTGACTTCAGTAGGTTTAGTAATTGAGTCTTTTAAACTGAGTTATCCAGAGCCAAATTGAGGGCTGTACTTTGCTGTTTGAGACACTCCTGACAGGACTATTGCTTAAATGAAATATTCTTATTTTTCTCAATCATTTCTGTGCATGCAGAAAACACAAATTGTTTGTAATTACATCAGATGCTGATATTTTCTGTCACAAACAAAATGGATTTCCTTAACATTCAATGAAAATATTCAGAAATCAACTTTGTACCTGTGCAGATGGATAAAATGAAAAGACAGAGATAGAATTGAAAACAAATCATGTATAACAAACCTAATTTGCATTGCACTGGGTGTATAATACTTTTCAAAAAGCAATATAATATATTCACCTGAACAACACCCATCTGTATTTCTTTTGTATTATAGCAGGCCTAATAATTCTTTCTTGCCTTGGCAATAACACCAAGTTTGAGTGCATGCTCTGATTCATCATCATTCATCAACATAATACATGCTGGACATATTTATAGAACTGACTTATTTATATTTATTATGTGGACGTCAGTCCGAGGGAAGAGTGGATGTCAGTTTGCCTGAATGAAATGAATTCAATTTGTTTTCTTGTTATCAATGCATCCAGCAAGAGCACAAAAGACCTTTTGTTTGGAAAAGTGTTTAAAAGTTTAATTGGCAAAGTTTACTATACTGAGGTATGGATCATTCTGCATGACAGCCACTGTTGGAATCATCAATACAGAGCATGTGCATGCTTATAATTTTATATATTATTTTACGATTTCTCATATTGTGTCGATAAGCGCGATGCTATAGGATTCCAGGTACAAGTGATTTGTCTGTCCAAGCTGCAACTGATGCAATCACATGCAATCAGAAGATATTCAATGTATGGAGCAGCAATTTTGGACCAATAAGATTTCTTATTGGCTACCTTAACGCAATGCCTGGTATGCAAACCAGGTTGCAATACAGTTAGGCTGCACCACTGGCTATAGCTTTTGAAAATCACAAATCAGATGTATTGTCAGTAAGAATTATATGCCATTCTATTTTGAAAAGGAATCAATTTACATGCTGCTCAAAATGAACATACTACAAGAAAAACTTTTGTATATAAAATGTGGCAGAGCATAATTTATCATATCATGAACAAGGTGAACAATTATCAATGCATGGATGAAACTCACTCAGGATGCTGACAATTTCCCACACAGTTTTCCATGCACCATTATCTCTCTGCATGTGGGAAGAGACGGATCATACAGAACAGTGAAATGAACTTCTCTGTCTTGCATTCAACTGCAGTATCTTGCGGGAGATGGATCATGTCATGTGAGCTCCACTGTCACTTTCATTGGTATTCTCCGCATTGCATAAAGATATTATGAATCGCTGCTCTTCATGTCAACAGAAATCATGTCCATTGAAAATAAATGACTCCAGGTCACTTTCAGTGCTGTATGTCAGTGTGAGCACCCCTTTAAAACAGAAACTCAGATTAACATAAGAGATAACATTTTATTGTCTTGTCACATGGTTAGAAGCATGTATCAACTCCGTATTAACAAAAGAATTTAACAACTCTAACTGTATTTAAATAAAAAAGAGTTGGGAAAATGCATGAAATAGTGAAATAGTCTTGCAAACGAAAAGATGGTGCTGTTTCACACAGTCCCAATTTATGATTTGTCATATTTTATTCCAATTCATCAAGTGAGGTAGACAATGCTGGGCTGAGGTGCTGCCAAGTCCTTGAGAACTCATTTATTTGATGGCTTTGCTATTTGATTGCCCTTATGTAACTTCCTAACCTAATTTACATAACACAGTACATTAGTTTTGGACACAGGCGCCCTGAGTATGTGCATAATTAGCCTTGTATCAGTCCATTCTGAGTTCCATTTTAGCTAATCACTCTTAGTATTTTATAGAGGATTTTCTGGGTTTTGTGTCAGAGAGAGAATCATTATGTTTACATGCTGTAATAGACCACCATGATAGTAGCTCCTGATTTGAGAACAAGATATCTGAAATGTATGGAAAAATGACTGCTACAAACAGTAGCAGATGGGGATAAACACTTTTCCTTCAACGTACTGGAACTATTGTATTCTCTAATTACAATATAATGAAATAGATCAACAAAATGGCATTCCATTTATTTCCTGTAAATTTCTCCTACATGATTAGTTGCTTATTGAAATAATCATAAATATTTCAGTGACATAAGGTACAATTCATTAATATTAGTTAATGCTTTAAAGTTTTATGAATTAAAAAAGAACAATATTTTAATAGCATATATTAATGTAAGTTAATGATCATTTCTGAGGTTTGTGAGTTGATGAAATGCTAGTAATTAAATAAATCATAAATTAATAAATTAAAATAAATGTTTAAAAATGTTTACTATTTAAGCATAAATTTAATCTTTTCATTAACTAACATCAGAGAACCGCGAACATGTTATTGTGTTGTTAATTTATTGAAATATTAAAGTATGAAATGGGACTTCAAGTAAATATTTTAGGTCAAAGGGGTTCGAAAAAGATTCACCCTCATGTTAACAAATTGAACTTTTTTGGAAAGTGTTGTTACTTATATTTCATCTTTTCAACGGTGACAACTGAAATGTTCATAAATGAATAGAGCAGTGGCGTGCGGTCCATATAAGTTGTGAATGCTCTGCATACCCAAGCCATTTGTGGACTCTGCAATTAAAATTAACATTATAAATTACTAATAAATCCCTCGTTTGAGATGTGCCATAAAGCCTATGATTGGCAATGCGCATGTAACTGTCCGTCATTAATTTATTTTTTTAAACAATAGTAATTTTCTTTAAATCTGCCAGTGACGGAGACTTCCGGGTAAGCTGATCTACAGCAGCTTTTGCGCCTTCGCGCTTTTGTTATGGAGCGTCATCACTGTCCCGTGTTCTCATTGGTTTGCTGGCCTATGGCGAATTTCATAAGCAGGATAAGCTGTGAGCTGATAGCTTGCCCGAGAGGAAGAATGAGCTGCTGCCAGATTTAATCATCATTGGCAGCGCAATTTATTGTAGGCCCAAAGCCTTTTTCCTCAGTTGGTCAAAACAAAAGTGGCAAACATGTTTTTTACTTGTTCAGATGATATTTTCCAGTGAAAATTCTTATATTGGTCATACTTTTAAGACTTAGAATCTGTGATTCTGAAGTACAGTATCCACACCGGTGCGGTGACTGACAGCAAGCATTAGATTCATCCGTGCTGACGAGCTGTGCCGAGGCACAACGCACATACAGATAACTGTTCCGCATATGACTGCAATGGCAGGTTTCAAACAAGAGATGGCGACAAAGAGGAAAAATTGTGGACTGCAGCTTTAATTATTAATTTAAAAAGTACTTTTGGCATACGTTTAAATTGACACCATTGTGCTTTTTATTTGTTGTGTCTGATTTAGATCTGCGTCCTAAACGGATACGTTTAAAAGTATGTTGTTTCTGTGACACTAGCGGCAGCTAGCGGACTTACAAAAATACAGCATATTTTGCAAACGCACCTTTCGCATGTTGCGCCTCCATCGACTCAAATATCACAAAAGCTCTAAGGGTTGCTTGTGAAGGCACATCTCAGGAAAATGTAGACTACTCTCAATAAAAGGGCCAACATATTAGAAATACTTTACGCTGTGTTGCTATTTGTCATGAGCAAGCAAATGTGTAAACTAGCAATGTCTAGAGAGAATGCGAGCATCTCGATTATTAGCTGTAAACCAGTGGCGTGCAGTGGTGTTCTGAAATGAGGAGGCACAATTTTTATTTATTTATGAATCAATGTAAATTGATGTGCATTACTCTTAACGTTGACACATCTTCCTTACTTTACATTACATCAAAAAAGAAAAAAAAAGAAACCAAATACAATTCTATTTTGTAATTTTACATTAACAATATAATGTTCTATTTATCAAAACCAAGTCAGTCGCATCAAGTTAGTTTTTTAAGCATTTCTACATTCATTATAAAATAATAACTAAAGGCAATAATAATTTAAAGAATATATTTTATTTGTGTATTGATGTTTTTCTTTTTAATTGTCAACTTAGGCTATTTTAGATCATCAGTCATGCTCTAAACACCATCTGTCACAGACACGAATTGTATTTTTAATTTCACCAAGCTGATTGCACTAAAAAAAGACCCGCAGTCAACATGTTTTCAGTCCATTTCAAGTTTGACTTTGACGTGGCATAAAGCTGTGATATCTAACTGGGTGATCTGTTTACTTACTTTTCAATTAGTCTTCCCGTTGACGGTATCATTTGTTCAGTCAAACTGATGCGCGGAACGCGCACGTCAACAAGAAGCGGGATTTATCGCACCAACCAATCACATCCAATCATAACCAATTACATCCAATCATAGCGCGATGCAGACATTGCCTCCTCTCACATGACTTTCCCCCATTCATTCTCAATTACCCCTCACAAAACCCACCGCACGCCGGGGGTCTGATGGTTTTCTATGGTTTCCTATGAGAGCAAAGGGAGGCATGACTCCTGCTGTAACTTTACCTGCGGGTGTTGCTGTTGGACAGTGTTCCTTAAAAATACGAATTGCTCTCTTTTTAATGTCATAATTTGTAATATTTGTGTTGTTTTATATGTAATATGGATTATTTTCTCATCCTATTTTTTTTGATGAGGCCTCCCTTGCCTCCTCCGAGGAAACGCCATATATACCCATTATTCGCTATAAACCCATTCAACATAACTGCATCGGCATTTTTACATGACGCACCTCCCAGCATACCTGGTTAAAAAAGTCACTGCTCGCCACTGGAATAGAGTAATAAGTAAATTGGTTTACAAAGGTGAAAAACAAGAAAGATGACATCAGCTCAGTTTGAGGATGAATGCTTACCCAACAGTGAATAAAAGCAACAGATGCGAATGGTCAGGAGAGAAGAAGATTTACCCTCTCTGGCCTTAAACTGGAGTAGAAACAGATGGAAGACTCCCGGCTCTCCATGGGCACTGAACACATTAAAACACCTCTAAGCTGCAGATGCTATAATGCTACCTGTGGTGCTGAGCTAAATGCCTCTCATTCGAGCACTTTCTCCTTGAGTTCATTCCCCCCAGTTTCCATTTCCTCCTTAGTTTGTCTTGTCTATAATTATGCAGTTATAGACGTTTTGTTCAAGGATTTGCTTATGATTGTTTGAATTCTCCATTATGTCCAGGTGATGGCAATGTTTCAACTGGCTGTGGCCAGCATGTGCAACTGAACTGCTTAAGGCATTGTAAATATGAAGTCTGTTCCAAAACTGATAAAGCCAGTCCACAGCTTCTGTTTACACCAGGCTTAAGCACTGACATATGTTTTGGAAATGAACATCTGCTGAAGCAAGTGTTAATCCTATAGACAGCCTATTTGACACCCAGGAATCTCTGATATGAAGCATGTTCCCCCATTTACTCTGTGATCCAGCAAACTGGTTTTCAATAATATGCTGAACTTCTAAGCTCCGCCACACTAAATCTATTTATCTGGACTAAAACGTTAAGCAAGGCTTTTTAGAGGCCATATCTCACAGATGACAAGAGGTAAATCTTTAATCATTGCACTTAGTGTCAGCAGATGCATTCCTACTTATCTATCAAATCCTGTAGATTTTGGTATCTCAACACTGATGTAACACTCTGCCCTGATGAAAGGACCTCAAGATGATGGTATTTATGAATGGCAGAGCGAAGCAGAGGAGATGGAGGGCTGCGGTGGTGCCACCATGTGGTGCATGGGTTTTCTGAACTCATCTTATGGGGAAGAGCTTATACAAAGCCATTTGTTCTGCCCTGCTTGGGATGGTTGTCACAAAAGCAGAACAATTATTTAGCTCAATACAAACATTTTTGATGCATAAAAAACAACGGATGTTTATCTGATAGGAACAAAACTTGAAATGAATTGAGCTGTATTATGACATTGTCTTTTGTAGAGCTGCTTTACAGTAGATTCTGACTCATATTTACTCATATCTGCGTAATTGATTCTGTTATTTTGCTGTTTATCATTGTGAAGCTCCTTTGAAACAATTTATAGCTATTACATAAAAGTTACTGGGGAAACGGCTTTATTTCTCATGTTCCATAAGCGCCATGTTCTCTTCTGTATAGAACTTAACCACAGTGTAATATTTAATTAAAACTGTAAGAATAAAATATATCAGGTACAGTTTACCTACGGTTTTGACCCGTCTCTCTCTTGCTCTTTTTTGTTTTTTTGCTTCTTTATTATTATTTTTAAGCTTGAATAACATTTAGCCTAAAGAACATTGCCAAGAGATTACATCTATCAATACATAGATCCTACATAATTAACACACACGCACACACTAGTGTTGTGAACAACAGTCAAGATGGCATTCCAGGGACCAGTTTACGACAGGGCCCCTCTCTAACTGCTGGTGTGTAAGAAGATGTGCCACACTGTGATTGGATCTTTGGTGAATGAACATAAACAAATGTTCAGCAACATCAGATAAGATGTTAGGACAACTACCAGACACCTCTTCCAGAGCAGGAAGAGGGACCTTCTGCACCCACCAAAACCAAGGAGAGGACTTCTCATTGGATGACACATTGACTCTAATCACCAAACTAATTCATAAGGTTTAGGCAAAGACTGCCATAAAAATTCCTTCAGGACCCCCTGGATGAAGCAGCAGTGACTGAAATAAAGAGAAGCCACATAGATCTGTTTAAATCCATTCAAACCTATGTTTGGAGGCCTTAGTTTGATCTAAACTGCATCACATCCACACCATCTTCCTGCAAAGCACAGTTTATGCTAATGGTCACTGACTGTTAAAACAACAGGTCATGGGACAGACCTGTTCGTAGATAAACAAATGCATGGAAGATTATTTAACCATTTCATATCGTGTTTGGTGTCTATCTGTTCCCTACAATGCCTTTAAAGGTGCCCTAGAATCTTTTTACAAGATGTAATATAAGTCTAAGGTGTCCCCTGAATGTGTCTGTGAAGTTTCAGCTCAAAATACCCCATAGATTTTTTTTAATTATTTTTTTTAACTGCCTATTTTGGGGCATCATTAACTATGCACCGATTCAGGCTGCGGCCCCTTTAAATCGCGCGCTCCCTTACCCCCCGAGCTCTCGACTATAATACAGCGCATTTACAAAGTTCACACAGCTAATATAACCCTCAAATGGATCTTTACAAGATGTTCGTCATGTATACTGCATGCATGTGTCAGATCATGTAAGTACAGTATTTATTTGGATGTTTACTTTTGATTCTGAATGAGTTTGAGGCTGTGCTTCATGGCTAAAGCTAACATTACACACTGTTGGAGAGATTTATAAAGAATGAAGTTGTGTTTATGCATTATACAGACTGCAAGTGTTTAAAAATGAAAATAACGTCGGCTCTTGTCTCCGTGAATACAGTAATAAACAATGGTAACTGTGCCAAATGCTAACGAAACATTTATAAAGACAATTTACAAAAATCACTAAAATATCATGATATCATGGATCATGTCAGTTATTATTGCTCCATCTGCCATTTTTTGCTATTGTCCTTGCTTGCTTACTTAGTCTGATGATTCGGCTGTGCAACTCCAGACGTTAATATTGGCTGCCCTTGTCTAATGCCTTGAACATGGGCTGGCATATGCAAATATTTGGGTCGTACATATTAATGATCCCGACAGTTACAGTAACAGTCGGTGTTATGTTGAGATTCGCCTGTTCTTCGGAGGTCTTTTAAACAAATGAGATTTACATAAGAAGGAGGAAACAATGGGGTTTGAGACTGTATGTCATTTCCATGCACTGAACTCTTGTTATTCAACTATACCAAGGTAAATTCAATTTTTGATTCTAGGGCACCTTTAATAATATGAAAGAGGTTTGGTAAAGAAATAATGCATGGGTAAAATGTTAAAGACACTATTTTAACACTGTACTTTATGCTATGCAAATGAGTTCCACACCAGGGTGGGCAACACTGGGGCTGCTTCAGATAACAGTAGCCAATCACACTCTAGGATCGGCAAGGCGCCACATTTCAATCTCCTCCTCATCAGAAAGGGATAAATATGTCCCTTCGGGTAGACACACCCTTGTTCTGCGTTTCCGGCTCGACGGGGAAAAAGACATTAACAGACGCTCCACGTCCTGAGTTTCTGACCTGACGAGGAAAGAGACTACAAGACGGTTAAGGTGAAGCTTTTGCTAACAAAACCTTTTACATTGTTTCCAGCTACACTCTAGCTGCAAAAAGGGCCCCAGCATTGAGGGACTTCATCTGACCCTTACGGCTCCTACAGCAGCGCAGCCCAGTCCACAAAGGACCTCTGCATCGGCAGACATTGCCTGTACCACACGACTCCTCAGCGACACAGCCAGTCTGCAAAGGAACCTGCAAAGATTCATCTGACCCAGCTACCCAGTCCATCCTAAAGGACCCTCTTGGCGCAAGCGACGTTCAGCATCCTCCAGCCCAGCATGGCTACTGGATCGCAACTCCACGCCCTCCCACTGCACGCAGCCTGCATCCTCAGTGGAAGATGTCTCTGCTACCGGACTGATCACCCGACTGTGTGGAACGTAAATATAAACTTACCAAACCTCTTTTCTAGAGACCTTGGCATTTGTTTATACATGCAGCATATGTTTTTCTAAACTGTTTAGATCACATTTAATTGAGGTCAGCTTTTTACAAATAATAAGGATATTATTTGTTGAATGATAAATAAGCAAATATTTATCACCATTTTATCAGAGCCATTAGCTGGTTTCCATAAGAAGCATTCCCATACGATTCTCTTCCATCCTACATTCAGTTCAACAGCATTGCATTTATCCATTCTGTGTTCATTTATTTGTTTCTTTGATTTAATTCACTATTCTCCTTCGATAATTATTTTACTATCTTTTAGAAGTGCACATTCATTATTTCGTTATTATTCGTTGTAGTATTTACTCTGGCATGTCTATTGTTAATAAATTTCATTGATTTTATTATAACTGTGTCTTCCTTGTGTTGATGATCAAAGACTCTACTAGTTGACCAGACTCTAACAATTCCTTCAGATAAATCAGTTGACCGACATCCTCCATTTTATATTAATTCTGAATTATTGAACAGCTCTTTTGTAGTGTTCATAAATTGTTAAGATAATATTCTTAACTGGTGCCCCGTGTTACAAAAGGGGGAAGGGGTCATCTGATACACTTATAACCACACCTTAAGTGATGTGATCAAAAATCATTACGTCACCAGTGAATGGAGTAAAAATCACTACACTAGTATATGCAGTGAATGGTTTAGTCTAGATCACCCCCACTCAGTTTGTGTAGTTGGTATGACCCGCAAGTGTACCACGCATGTTGCTTTGAACTGTGCAAGCTAGTAAAGAATCTCAGCGTGAGAACTCCGGTAAATGTGTCTTTATGTCAACTTAAAGTTTAACAAGGAATACAACACATATCTTACAACAATATGAGAATAATTACAATTAAAAATTAAAAAAGGGAGAAAGAAAAAGACAAGAGAAGAGGAAAAGCATGTAGCACGTACCCAGATAGCACACGTACGTCTGGAAAAATGTCTGTTAAAGATCACTTCATCTTGAAAGCATTTGCTGTTTACAAACATCAGGAAGTCAGGAAGTTCATTAGTATATTGCTGTTAATGTATTCAAACTTTGTTTTACCCCTAAGCCAAGAGTCCATTTCGCCTGATGCCTTTATGTATGATGATTTTTAATCTGAGTCTGTTTTGCTCAATGCATTTGAATGAGACGCGACGACATCGTTTTTCCTTAGACCTGAAGCCTTTCAGTCTGACACGCAAAGTTTTTCCTTTGAGTTTTCCGCGGACAGATGACACCATTGTCAAAACGATCCCCATTCATATGAATCGTGAAAATGACTAAAAACGCTGTATTCTGTTTGCAGGCCATTAGATGGCGATGAAACACGATAGACTTAAAAAAAAAAAAAAAAAAATTAAAAAAATTAAATGCTTGAAATATAGCTCACAAACAAATGAGCCCGTGTCCAAAGTATAATTTTTCAAAATAGTGCAGCAGTTTAGTTATAATAGTTATAATATCCAGCTTTAATTTTAATATCCAAGCAGTGCTGTCGGAGTTTTATATCCTCCCCCCATTGTCATTGTAGTAAATATCAGGAACAAAACTTTTAGCCAATGCCAAGACGATCCAACAACGTGTATTTTGTTTATCATCCACATGCGTGCACATCTACACAGATGCACATCTGTCTCAAGTCTTGACCATTAACGCAGCAAGCCATATTATTTTATAAATGTATAAAATAATCCCGAAAAAATCACAAACATGGCAGAGATTCCAAATTCAGTGGCTGGAATTAGCTGAGGTAATGTGATGGCTCATAGCAGCAACAATGTACCTGTCACTCAAGTGACCACACCCTTAATTATGCAGAACTTTAAGGCTTAATATAATTTAAACGGATGAGTTATAAAAAAATTCACCCCCCTCAGAGTTGTCATAAAGGGCAAAATTAGCAGTATAGACCAAAACCACAATTTAAACCAGGCTGTAAACATGTTATTTTCTGCTGTAAAGTTGGGCATTTTAACATGGGACTCAATGAGATTCTGCTTTCTTTTGGAGCCTGTCTCTAGCAGCCAGTCGATGAATTGCAGTTTAAGTCACTTCTGTATTGGCTTCAAGAGAAACTGAGGAAGGTTGCCGCTTGGTTTAAATCAGGGGTGGTTTCTTCAATAGGGCAATAGGGGCAACGCACCACCAAAGTGAGAAAGGGACGGATTTTTCAATCACATTCAACCACAGAGTTATGTTAGCTGTCACTGCTAGACTGTTTGTTCTGCCTCTGGATATAGTCCAATCAGCACTAACGTGCCTTCGTCATCATACGTAACCTTAACAGCGCTAAGCTGTTAATGTTACGCTAACCTTGTGCAGCGATTGGTGGAAACAAACATACCTCTATTAATATGAACATTGTTTCTAGGATAATATTGGGCAGGAGGTGAAATAACATTTTTTTTTTTTTTTTTAATTAAATTAAATACAGATTTTTTTTTTTTTAGATCCCAGCCCTCTGGCATGCTTTAAATACTGAATTTTCCATATTTCATATAAGCAGTAAAGGTACATTATTATATCACTAAAACTAAATGGTTATTTAACAATTAGCCTATTCATTCCTGCATTTCTCTCTCTTTTTTTTTTGTGCACCCCCCCCCCCACCCCCCCCCCCCCAAAACATTTTTTGCACCAGCCATCGCTGAAAAAAAAGGTTTGCACTTTGAAAATGAAACACGATAGACTGAACATGTAATTTGAATGTGCATGTCGTCATTGTTTTTACAGATTTGCGTTTTCATTGTTTACACGGAGACCGTTTTCAAAAACTTGCACTTTGAAACACGTTTTCAAAAGTTTGCATTTTCAGGCCACCAAAACGCTGTTGTTGTGTAAATTAATGGTTTGGCCGTTCAGGTCCACACGCAAATGCTGTATCTGGTTACTGAAACCAAACTTTTTTGAAAACTCCGGCCAGGATTTTTAGAAATTCCGGTTACAGCGTTGTCGTGTAAATGGTGAAACCGGAGATTCTGGCCAGTGACAAAGTAGTGCGCGCTGTTATCTCCTTTGTTTGACGTCAGATTGTGCACCGCTATCTCCTTTCAGTCCTTTGTTTACGTGAGACGAGTCTATGCAATGACAGTCATAGCCAAAATATTGCTGCTAATAACTGCGTTAACAGGGCTTATAACATGTCTACAGATACATGCACAGTTCTCCCATCATATTGCAGAACAGAGGCGTGAGAATGCAATACTACGCAGGTCACTGCTTATGACAATGTTATAATTTTTTTTTTTACTTTGAATGAATATGTCTCGTATTGTTCTGGTTTATGAAATTAATAATAATAATAAAATGCTTAATAACATGACAATGTTATAGCCTACGGGAACCGGTAATAAACTTTTTTCCAGGCTTCTGATTGGCCAACATGGCTTTTGACAGTGCTTCATTGTGTGTTTTTGCATTTTCAGGTGGATGGAGATTTTTTTTAAAATCCGTGCTTGTGTGGAAGCGATTTTATAAATTCAGTTTATAAAAATACCCATGTACATTTGGACTAGGCCTAAGTCTGAAGCATGATGCCTTTTCCTTATATGACGGATGTCCTAAAATGTACACCGTACTTTTTTTTTTTTTTTTTTTTTCAAGTTTGTGGTCTGGATCACATAGTCTGCAAAACCATAGGTGTATTTTGGAGTCTTTTCTTGTGATTTCCATCATAGTGGTGGTAACGTCAACAGGGGAGTAAGTTAACATCAATTAAATTAACCGAAGTAAGTGTTAGTTAAGCAGGTATACTTAATATAAAGTAAATGCCGATGAAACCAAGAGAGTAAAAGTGCATTCCGTCAGTGTCTGTGTTCTATATTTTTAATTGGCAGGAGCCATTCCAACCAGACTGTACAGTTCTCCAATAACCCACAGAACAGGTTGATGCTTTGAGGAGGAGGAGGAGTAAAGGGCTAGTGATTTGTCATTATCAGTGTCAATTGAAAGCGAACTGCTTTCAATTGAAAATAGCTAAAATGGCAAATTCACTGAACTATATAAATATGAATAGAGATCAGTGGGCAAAATAAGAATTTAGATAAGGTTTATCCAAGATGTTGCTAGATTTGTCCCTAAACTTTTGAAAAAAGTCTCAAAAGGGGCGGGGAAGTCACTAAATCTAGTGACAAAATCCCTAAATTGGCAACACTGGTCATTATTAGTATACCAAATTTTTGCTGACTAATATTATAATTGTTGTTTTAATTTATTAAAATCAGTTCAACATCAGATTTAGACCATCTCACCTCATCCTTATCTCATTGTTAGTCATAACAAGTTGTGTTACTGTATAGTAGTTTTGACCATAAACTATAATTATTCTAAAAGGCTGCTGTGACTCTGTCTGGTACAGAGATACAAAGAAGAATCCTCAAAGAATCCTAATCCATCTGCAACAGCTAACAGACTTTTCTTCAGCATTAGCTCTCCATTTCGTTGAAATGCATTTTTTACCTTTACATTCATGCATTTGGCAGACACTTTTATCTAAAGCAACTTGTATTTAAATTTTATTACGTTATTTTATTCATTTTAAGTCACTCGCATGACAGATCCAATGATCCAACAATCCAATAAATTCCCGATGGACAAAATCAAGTCTTGCCCTTGTTCAAGAAGCTGTTTCTTTAAGCTATACGTATATACAGTATAAGAAGAAATAACTATCGCAACTTCTGTTTCATACCAACTTTAAATGCTCAGATTTGTACATTGGTCCATCTATGGTGTAGCTATGGAACAGAAGTTTTGTTTACAGCAAAGTGACTGTATTGTAAATATAAAACTTAGAATTAATGTCATGATAAAACAACACAATTATATAATTTCTTGTCAAAGTATTTCCCATACCACTACATGGCTAAATAAAGAGTGCAAAAGATTGTACAGAGTCAACATGCAACAATGGAGAGTTAATAATGAGATGGTTGCTATGGCCACAAATGCTTTAAATAGTTAGAGAGAAAAGAATTTTATGAAGGATTTGTGGGCTATAAGTAAAAGAACCTCTTGAAAGTGTGCTATATCAGCTGACCCATAATTAAAGTCCAGTGGTTGGACTTTTTATTGGGCTGCACAAAGGCAGTTGTCCAAGGCAAGTGATTTATAAAGTGAAAGAAATTGACACATTAGAACACCAGTTCTAATAATGCCAGGTTTTGAGTGGAAACACTCAAAACAAATTTCAGTATTTTCTTGGAAACTGATTTCCAAGGATTTTCTCCAGCAGTTGTTTGAAAATTGCTTGTTCACAGAGCACAAGCCTCCCTAGAAGAACTTTTTTGACTCCGGTACGGTACGGTATGGTACGGTTCGTTTTTTTTTTGTTTTTGTTTTTTTTACTGAGACCTGTTACACCCCAAATCCGTTCTAAGATAGTACGTTATCAAACAAATTCTCCACAAACTCTTTTACAGCATTGTGGAGAGCTGTTCGGCAGTTCTATTACTCACTGAGACTCCTCATCAAATTATCATCACCTCAGGGCGAGGCTGAATACCACATCCTGTGCTCTCATTTTCCTTTTCGCATTTTCTTTATTAATCATAATAAAGAATAGAATAAAGTATGCATACACCACACCAAAGTATAACAATTTCCATGCTTGTCAGCTAAAAGTTGAAATCAGTAGGACTATAGGCTAATAAAAAGCTTATGATTCCAAACAGGGGTTAAATGATTCTTTTAGAATGTTGATATAAATGAATCATAGAAGCGGAGGCAGCATTTTATTATAGGAAACTGCAATATTATCACTTCATAGATATGCTGAGGCGCTTATGTGCACCTTGCCAAGATTTAAATGCACCTAATGCTATAAAGTATGTCTGGGCTGATCTTGTACATCTGTATTTTAACTAAGGGTATGACTGAAAATGAAATATTATCAGATATAATACCAGAGAATAAAAAAAGAGATCACATCATAAACTTATTTCATTCAACTCAAAGATCTAAAGACCATTATCTGAAGTTCATCAACTCCATTCTCACAGCCCTTCTCTAGTATTAAAATAAATCAATACGCTCAGTGAGAATGTGCAAATTTTCAGCTCAACTGCTAAAGTAGCAATCAGAGAAATAATGATGAAGAAGTCGGTGGAAATATTGTAGTCCCTGTCTGCTGTCTAGCTCTTTCTATTGATTTGGATCCCCACAAACCAGGATGGGTGAATATGTGAACGTTGCACAATGGATTCCATCTGCGAGCGGTACAAAAGACAAATGGAAATTGCCTTACAGTATTCTCGATGCTAGTTCCCTTATTATTATCCTGTGTAATTCATTCAACAGGATTAGCCTGACTGCATTCATTTTCAAGGCTTTCTGCTGAGGCACAATCATATATGTTCACAGTCATCTTTTTTTATGATTAATTTCTAATAGATTTTTATTCTTCTTGGGTTTCGCATCTTTGGCATGAAAAATAATGTCAAATATAGATTGAACTTGTCCTAGTCTGCAGTCCTCCAACAGCCATTTTAATCATGTTCTTGACAGTCAAGAGTAAATTGGATGAGCTGGAGGCTTGGAGATGATACACACACACTGTGAAGGTCACAGGCAAAAAGCATGTTAGCACTGAGCTTTGATGTCCTCTAAATTTGAGTGAAATTGACAATGTTTTCGTATTCAGATGAACAGGCCTTGTCAGTGCATACCGTCAAAAAACAA
Organism: Chanodichthys erythropterus; assembly: GCF_024489055.1. Taxonomy (NCBI): domain Eukaryota; kingdom Metazoa; phylum Chordata; class Actinopteri; order Cypriniformes; family Xenocyprididae; genus Chanodichthys; species Chanodichthys erythropterus. The sequence goes on along the minus strand of NC_090221.1, from coordinate 14,360,734 downwards.
CCAATTTCTGCACAGCTTCTCGCAATGGAATAAAACACTTCAAAATAAAGTTTAACGTAAGAGTCATTTCAAGTTTTATTTGTTTAAACTCAAGATATCTTTTGCCCTCATGGTGTAAACTACTTCTTTGAAACAATTTTCACTCAGAATTTGCTAGTACATTTCACAAATAATTACAGAGATGGCAAAACACATTGAATTAAATGTGAAATGTTACAGAAGGACTAGTATTAATGTTTTCTTGTAAAATAGTATTATATGTACTTCACTAATCTTACAGTATTCCTGTATTTTCTTTCTTTGTTTTCATATTTTGTGTGACTCAATTTGCTACATTTGAGGAAAAAGACAAAAGACAACATTCATTCCAGAAGGGAAATAAATTGGATAAAACATTGTGTGCCTGCAGCCAAAAATTAAATAAACAATATTATATATATATATGTATATATATATATATATATATATATATATATATATATATATATATATATATATATATACACTGAAATGAAACAAGGAAAGTGCATCCAGCAGCTGTTACCGCTATACTTCCAATCTCAGGAGAAGATGACCATCTGAGTGGTCAAAGACACTTTCTAGCTTCCAAGCTATCCACGGAACTATTTAATCATGTCTGGCTTCACCGTGACAAATCGGCATGCAGCGATTGGTTTGGTTTTGACTACTTTAACCATATGGCGGGTGGTGATATAGGTGGCAGTTATCATGCTCTGACTGATGCCTCCAGTAGAGATGATTGCTTCATTTAGCCAGGCTTTATTGTTGGTGGTGGGAAGGACGGCAGCTGGGATTGTGTGGAAAGGTAACGGTTTATCAGGGCTCTGTGTGTGGCAGCGCACCTGTGGCTTCAGACAGTAGGTGTAATCCTGAAGTAAACTGTATGAAATTTTCCTGACATTTTGCACCCCACTAATTTAGTCATACTGGAGAAAATTATTCTAATTATAAAGACAATCTACAATATAATGCATACAGTAACTATATCCACAACAGGCGCTTTAGTCAGAAGCACCCACATCATTAATTAAACAACTTTGTGTTGGGTGTACAGAGGGTATTGTTATCCACAGCTGGATAATAAAAGGAAGGAATTATTCATTACACCATTATTCATTCTTTGTCTTTTCCCCAAGATGATCTAATATGTGAAACAGGCCCTAATTATGAGGCACATGATATTTAATGGCTAATTTGTACAATGATATGGATGTTGATATTAACATACAGTGGATTAGTCATTGCCAAAATCATGTGGATATGTGGCATTTACAAAAATGTCAGCTAAAGGAATAAACAACCTACTGTGTCTTCCCCTTTCACAGAGAGGCACTCATTAGCCTGGAATGTCAGTGTATGTGTGTGTTTACAGTAATCCACAGCTTTTACTCAATGAAGGCGCAAATTGTAAAAAGGTTAATGTCCTCTGACTTCAGCACTTGTGGCAAATGATGGTAATGTAGGATATCATTTTGGAATTTGGAGAATGAAAGTACACACCACTGACTAATTTGTTCATTAATTTGGCAAATCTAATCACATGGTCATTAGTAATGTGCTTCTGGAAAGGGTGGGCTGATTTTATGACACCCTGTTGCTCCGAGTCAGCGACAGTATCAATGCTTATAAATTGGATCATCGCATAGGTCTCAGCAAAGGGAATCTTCACTAATTACTAGGAGACACCATATAGTGTGAAACTGAACATTTTAATTTTAAAAAATAATTTAAAAAATAATTATTTGAATTATTTTATATTTGTGAAAAGACATGAGAAACATTTAGCAGTAGGCGATGATTTATGTTATGATTTAAAACATGCTCATTACTCAATTACTTATAATTGGTGTTAATTTTTGCAAGAATGTCTTTTACTATGTGTAACAACAGCAAAACTGATAACTTTATTATATTTTTTTTTAATGTTTCTTAATTAAATGAAATGAGTTTATTTCACTTAATAGAAAAAAGTTTGAGTGAACTAAATTTCATTGTAGTAAGCCGAACTTAATAAAATTGAGTTGAGTTGCAGCAGATTTCTAATTCCCAGCATGCTTTGTGTCAGACTGTATAAATAAATATTGAAATTAAGTGTTATTTTGTGTGTTTTTGCACAAGATTAACAGGGAGACATAAGTTAGTGTTTAATGTTGTGTTCTGTTATGTTAGATTTGTAGGGTTTCCGTTGTGGTGAAGAGTAGAGCCTGTGGTTAGGTTGAGGATGGGCTGCAAACTTTTAAGACCATATATACTGTATGTTGTTTGATTATATACATGCAGGTACTGACAGTCTCTTTTTATAATTATAACAGCATGTGTTGTTTGCTATCTAACATTTAACCAAGATCTGAATATGATGTTTATGTAAATTAACTGTATGTAATTAACATTATGATGAGTTGGGCGAGGCTGAGAACTGTGGGAGTGAATGGGATGCCGGTAACGTGATTGTTAATGAGAGACACCTGTGCACCACACTAGCCTTGCTCCACTTCCACGGCTCTCGGCCCCGCCCCACTTGTCACAACATTTTAAGTTCTACTGACTTAAAATTAGTTTGTTTACTTAAATGTTTTGAGGTAATAAGTTTCTTCAAATGTTTTGAGTATTCAGAACTTATTGAGATTTACAGTGCACATATATAAACTTTATATAAAATGTATTTTTCATTTATTTGTAACAGTAAGGTTAACAGCAATAATAAGAAATTTCTGTCTTAAGAACAGCAATCAGCTGATGGACACCGTGCTGCGTTGCCATGGGAACATCCTAGGTGAAGATAATGAGGAAAGTGCGCTGTCTTTCATTGCTCCCGATCTCCAAACGGCTACATAATGCCATGCAAATGCCCTGCTCACTCCAAAGTCCCGACTTCAAGGGCTCTGCCCTTTGAAGGGAGTAGGTCAAAACCATAAAACCAAAACCGGTACATCACAAATATATCACAAAAGCAAATATGAGCACAAATACAAAAATTGATTCTAATTGGTCAGTTTAATAATGACAGGAGCCTTTATTCTATCAGCCTTTTTTAACGTTCGTACAGTGATTTAAAAACTTGCCTGGGATATCACTTATGGGCAGTTTTGGGGAAAGTTACTTTTAAAAGTAATGCATTACAATATTGCATTACTCCCTAAAAAGTAAGTAATTGGATTACTTAGTTACTTTTTATAGAAAGTAATGCATTACGTTACTTTTGCATTACGTTTTCTCACCTGAGCTGGGCTGTTTGTTTGTTTTTTCGGCAAATGTAAAGGCCCTTTCACACCAAAAGTGAAATGAATAAGCCTTAGGCTGAAGGAAATGAAAATTCACATCTGTACAGTAGATGGAGAAGCTCAAACAAACATCTCAGCTGTGCTGCAAATCTGGATCTGGAGAAGAAAGTTCAACCCTCTTACTTAAAAAAAAAACAAAAAACAAAAACACAAATGTGATGATTATATAGTCATTTTTGCATATTAGTATTGTTAAATTGGATTATCAAAGCTCAGTGTTAATAAAGTGAGATTAAATACATAAAGTACATTTCTATTATTTAACATGAATTATTGCAGGTTCGCGAAATATTCTGAATTTTCATTTCACTGTTTTTATTAATTTTAAGGAATACTGACTCTGTTTTTGAGCAAGTGAGATAAGTAAATGTCTCTCTCGCTCTCCCTCTCTCCTTTGATCTCCTCCTTTCAAGGATGAGGCATTTGGTTCTGATTGAATACCTGTATGTATTGGCTGCTGGCCTGATAAAAAAAAAGGGGGTTTCAAAAGAAAAAGTTCTCATCTTGAGGCGTTTCTTGGAGTGTTTATGGGATATATTGACTTTGTATTAGTTTTGGAATGGATGTACAGTTGCTTAACTTTGTTCTACCTTGTTTCTAAGCAAGCATACAATGTAATTTACTCTGTGAATAATGAATCATTCTTTGTAAATATTGTAGCTTTCCATATGCCTGCAAAAAGAGTGATACGTTCGATATTGCCTTTTCTACTGTTTGGATTAGACGGGAAAGCCAGATTTTCATTTTTCTGTTCTGGTTTAGTTAGCTCACTGAAAATTCATTCAATTACCTTTTGAGATTTAGTATTTTCATTTATCTAACCATTCTCACTACAGAAAGCAAACTAAATAAAAAAGAAAACTCACTTACTGGTGTTGTTGGTCTGACAGGTGGTTTACATTTATGCTGCTTGCTCAAAAGACTTGGACTGATGATTTATACCTCCCTTGGGTCGCAACACAACGTGGAGAGCCATTTCATATTAATGCCATCTTATGGCCATGTGTGAGGCTATTTCATGGCCATTTAATATCAGTCCAGAAGGTCGATTATATTTGTTGTTGTGCTCATATCCATAATTCATGGAGGACAGAGACCTCTTTTGACCACTGTTTATATCATGTCTTTGAATACCTCACCTTCTACCTGATCTGAATTCTTCACCACACATGCAATGTGTTTGTTTCCATTCTATTTTTGTTAAAATGCCACTGATATCAATTATACCAGAGGTTGCCTAGCATCTTCTTTCCTATATATGCAATATAAAACCGAGGCAGACAGAGAAGAGGCGTAACCACTAAGCACAGGATATCTAATTGCCCTGACATTGCTAACACTGCTGGGGCTCATTTGAATGTTTGAGTGAAGGAGTAATTAGACCAATTCATTTGTACACTTCATTTCTCATGCACCTTTTCTCTACTCTCCTTTATCAACGAAGGGAAAGAGAGAGAGAGAGAATAGAGTGAAGAAAGTTATTTGCTAAACTCATTGCCTCACCTTGTCAGAACAAATTTCATTTATTGACTATCTAAGCATCTGAGGTTTTTGCTCTTATAGAGGTAAAGTAGAAACAGACAGAAGTCTAAGGCAACAATATAATAATGTAGCTCAGATGTGGTTTCATAAAGATACTATTCGACCTGATTTCCAAACTCTGAATACCAAAAATGAAGTAAAATTATATAAAAACTCAGCAAAAGATTAAAATGAAACCCCATAGGGTTTAACTGAGAATATTAGTTTTAGTATTTCACTTGAATATTTAAGAGCACAAATTGGTGAAGCGCTAATACAGGACTCTAGTTAGTAGCATAAACCAACATTAAAGCCCAAATGGATTTTAAATGTGAACCTGGAAGCATGTAATTACACGGTTAACTTCAAACTTTTAATTAGGTTACCATTTTGTTTGTAGCACATTTATGAGAAAGTAAATATGGTAGCATTTACTAAAAACATTTCCAATTTGTGATTTCTGTTCATGACTTAGCAATATCTGAACAATCAATGGACTTTCTAAATTAATCTTTCATTATCATTTTTGTAAAAAAATTATAAAAAAAAATATATACAAACATAACATTCTTTATAAGATTGAGTGGTGCCTGATAGTAAACAGCATGTTTTGGTACAGTATCCATTGTGACCTAGAATTGAAAAAAGACTGTGCTTTGGCCTCCCATGACACAGGGTTACTATTAATATGTAGACGTGCTGCACTTTCAATGGATGCAATCGAGTTGCTGCCGCTTCGAATGTAAATAGACAGACTTTTCAGGCCCCATACTGTATGATTTATTGAATAAAGCTATGATTTAGGCTACTAAAAAATAAACCTTAGCTGACTTCTATTCATTTGTGCTGCCAGGAGGATCTGCCATTTATTCCTTCACGAGGGGTCACTTGTATGTTTAATAATTCATTCAGCATATGTTAAGCTGTCAGTTAGAGCGCTTTGATCTCGCCCGGCCTGTCTCTAGCACTGCCATCAGCTGCCTGTGCAATCATTGTCATACACATTAACAGAAAGGTTGCATTACCTCTGTGTAATATGGTTTAATCTGGCATGCATTACTGCATTGATCCTGTGTTGTTCATGCAATCACAACACCTTTAAAAAGACAGGTTTGAAAGATGCACAGTGTTTTTTTTATAAACAGCCCGAGAGTGATTTTTGGAGCAAGATATGAAAAATGAAAACAAACACATGCTGGAATAGTAGAGACGCCCTGATGACAACAATATATTCTGAGTGACAGAACCCTGCGTGTAGACGAGCGAGGAATCCTCATAAAGAAGTAGCAGCAGCCTCAATCTGTCAATGTAGCAGAATCAGCGCAGTGAAATCAGGCATGTAGGGGCACATTTGAAGTACAGGGTTGAGGTGGAGTGCTGCTGAATTAAAATGTCTCTAAAAATACCTGCAGAGAAGTTGAAAACAAAAAGCTCACTTTATAACAATTTTAGAGATAGCAATACATGTTTTAAAAAGCATATTTAAAAAATCATTATAAGATTTCCATGTGTTGTTTGATTGGATCTAATCAGTTTCATCATATGATCATATAATATCTTATATGTAGGATGTTACAGCTTATGGACTGGCAGTACATTAAAGTGAAGGTGGATTGTTGTGGTGCTACAGAACTCCAGAGTAATTGGTTATATGACATTTACAGCTCAGGTGATTGGGTCAAAAACAGTTGGGTTCAGAATTGAGCACTAATTTGGGATGTTTCTAATATTAAAGTGATAGTTCACCCAAAAATGTAAATTCTGTCATCATTTACTCACCCCCAGAGTTGTTCTTCTGTTGAACACAAAAGGAGATATTGGTACCATACAGTTGATTGTAGCCACTGACTTCCATAGTATTTTGTTTTTCCATAATATGGAAGTCAATGGTTAAAGTCTGGTTACCCGACATTCTTCAAAATATCTTCTTTTGTGTTCATCAGAAGAAAGAAACTCATACAGGTTTGGAACAAATTGAGGTTGAGTAAATGATGAGAGAACTTTCATATTTTTGGTGAACGATGCCTTTAATGTAGCTATGAATTAAAAAAAAAAAAAGTCTAAAATGTAAAATTGGGTGATTTAGGAGTATGCTCATATTTACAGTGCCACCAGATAGTTAAGGGCAGAAAGCTAATAAAGTTAGGTTGCCATGGAAACACCCCTTACCAGCACAAATGTCTAAGGGGGGAGGGGAGGGGGTGTAGTGTGGAAGAGGAGCTTGCAGTGGTGCACCATTTCTTTCTCTTGCGTTTTCTTTCACTCCTTTCTCTGCTTCTCTCTTTTGCTATTCAATTCTTTTGTTATTCAATACGAATCAGGCTATGAAAAAGTATTAGTGCATGGAAACAAAAGCAACAGCAATATGATAAATAAATATATAAAGAAAGAAAATTTCAGTTATATTTTGCTCAATTGGAGCATTTTTTATTTTTTGTTGTAATATCTACACTATTAAAATAATTCTGCATTTTAGACTTTTTGTGACACAAATTTGTGGTTGATCAGCATGTAAGGCAACCTGTGGCTTCAATACCTACAGGGAGTATGACATTTGTTTCTGTTCATAAATGCCCCCTTGGTGAAATGCAAATAATGCTGGCCAGGTGTTTTGCATAGTGTTGTATAATTGGCTACTTTGTGTGGGGTTGATGAATTAGATAATACACATGGAGGTTAATAACCCTAAATCAGTGCCCAGTCCAAATGTGGGGCACACCTGTGTGCTTTCTAAATATACCTGACACACAAAACTAGCACCCCAATGCAGAATGCCACAGCTAGTTAGCACACTATAAATCTGCATGCTGTTTTGACACCACACTATCGCACCCCAAGAGCAATGCAAGGAAATACACATACAAGAATTTTTTTTTTTTTGATTTTAGTCACCCATTACAACAGAATAAATTCTTCCCTGATTGCAAAGTCATAATACAAACAAAATGAATGCAACAATCAGTGGGTATTTTCGTACACTTTCTTTCCCATCATCCTCTTTTCAATTGTCCATTCTCTCATTGCTCCTCTTGTTTTCATTAATTAACAGGCTGTCCCACTTCACATAGCCAAGCTTAATCAAACTAACAATTAGCTGCAGGCACTTGTAAACCCTCTGATTGATAGCCACAATCCTTGGAGTTTAATTTGAGCGATTGAGTGGGTGCTTACCAGCGTTCCAATCACCCTCAGGGATGTCTTCACAAGGACATTTCAACTGATGTGTCAAATTTCTGTCCTACATATCAGCTTTCTGAATGTCGTAACTACGTTTTTAGAAAAAAGAGATTTAAAGATCTGTATTTTTTATTTATAGTGTGTTTATATATATATATTGTGACGACACCGAGTGTCCTCCCTACCTGTTGGTGGCAGACTGCGGGAGTTCTGTGTCACTTCTGATTGATTGATTGATTAATTAATTAATAGTGATCAGGGGTGTAGAATATATAAGGACTCGGGGTTGTTTATTGAGGTTAGCTCTCTTGGTGGGGTGGTTCTCCCAGGAGTTGCTCTTGACACCTCTCTCTCTCTTTCTTTAGTTATACATTTCTTATATCTTGTAGCTTTAAGACTTAGTTATTGTTATTTTGTTATTTCCTTTTGATACCTTATTTTTTTTCCCCTAGACTTATGTTTGTTATTTGTGATTATTGTTATGTTTGTTAAATCAATAAATTAATTTATATTGATTGCACGGTGGTGTTGTGGCTTGAAACGAGCTGGCCGTAACATTATATTAATTATAATATAATTATTATATTATATTATATTATATTATATTATATTATATTATATTATAATATAATATAATATAATATAATATATTTATAATATATTGGGGAGACTGTTGTGTTTTAACATTTCTGTCTGTATCTTGGAGTCCTTTTAAGCCAGTGTGTTCAAAATGTGATCAAAACTAGTTACAAGTGTCAGCTATTAAATGACATAGCTGTTATCTTTGTAAGACAAAGAGAAAATGTGTGGTTTAGTTTCAAACACAGGGAGTGAAATATTACAATTCACCCCATAGTCTGGGTTAGTTGTAACAGACCCTGTGGTGAGGTGTAACATTATGAAATAAGGATTATAACAAAAAAAAAAAAAGTTTTGAAAACTTTTTATTCAACTCAGACTTTTTATTGGTGTGTGTGCATGTGTGTAACAAAAATGAATAAAATGAGCAAATGCTTTTTACATTTTACATCCCTCAATTTGTCTTTATCTTCCAAGACTTAGGCCAGGGGTGTCCAATCCTGCTCCCGAAGGGCTATCCTGCAGAGTTCAACAACAACCCCAAATAAACACATCTGAACCAGATAATCAAGGTCTACTAGACCAACGTGATCTCATGAGAATACGTGTGTATTTTTACGTTAAGTGTGGTTCTACCACGCGTACATTTACTTACGTTTTCATACACACAAAAACATACAACACTGACGTATTTATAACACTAAAACGCACAAATGTTTATGTATTAACAGCAGAAAAATGTAAATCATCTAACATAAAGTGTGAATGTAGATGAATTCCCATGTTTTAAATCTGTTGTATTCAATTGTCATATCAATGCATGTTTTTTGTCGAATTAATTGAAAGCAGTTTACTCATCTATTTAATATGAAATAAAATTTCTGTTCATGCTGCAACTCATTTTGGAAGATTGCATAATGTTAAATGAGACTACACTTTGAAACCTTAAAATTAATATAATTTCTGTAATTGTTTAACCATTTTGTTATATTTAGTTTGTTTGCTGTGCGATTTTCTCCTATGCAGCGACTGACAATACAACCATAAGAGACACCAGAGCACAACATAAATTCACAAATCACATCCATTTTATTTGTTTGCTGTTCTCCATATCTTTAGAATCCATATGTTTGTAAGGAACAGATCCAAATTCAGCCCTTTATCCATCAATCATCTTCATTCTCAGCAACAGCGACCTTCACAGTCAAAGTCCGCGTTTGTTATGATTCACATTTGAAAGTAGCGCCACCCTGAGAAGCGTTACGTCATGGTTTATGGCACTGATATCGAACGCTCATTGGTTCTCACCTGCTTCGTCACAGATTGCGACATACCGTGCTTCAGTGGATTGACATTTGAAATGAGTGCGCGCCTTCATGGAGAAAAGACAGATTCATAATTTCACGGATTAATAAATTAAATTCTGCTTCTGTACCCTATAAAAAACTATTACCACCAGAGAGGACTGCGATTGGAACTTATCATCATTTAAACTACTTTTGGTACCACTTTTGACATTTTCGCAAAAAATAAATGATTGTGATTAACGTTATGCTTGTTTGTCTGTTATTCTTTTATTTATAATAGTACAGAGTTTTAAGAAATGGTTATGGGTAGGTTTAGGGGTAGGTGTAGGATTAATGGCTCAAAATATCGTTTTAATGTTATATTTTTACTAAAATTGTCATTTTCCTACACATTTCTGTCCATTATGTTTTATTCTTTTAACATTCTGTATAAAATGGGTAGGTTTAGGTTCGGGTGGGGTTTAGGGATCTTACATTTATCTACAAAATGATAAAAATGGAAAATATACAGTGGGTACGGAAAGTATTCAGACCCCCTTAAATTTTTCACTCTTTATTATATTGCAGCCATTTGCTAAAGTCATTTAAGATCATTTTTTTTCCCTCATTAATGTACACACAGCACCCCATATTGACAGAAAAACACAGAATTGTTGACATTTTTGCAGATTTATTAAAAAAGAAAAACTGAAATATCACATGGTCCTAAGTATTCAGACCCTTTGCTGTGACTTTCATATATTTAACTCTGGTGCTGTCCATTTCTTCTGATCATCCTTGAGATGGTTCTACACCTTCATTTGAGTCCAGCTGTGTTTGATTATACTGATTCGGACTTGATTAGGAAAGCCACACACCTGTCTTTATAAGACCTTACAGCTCACAGTGCATGTCAGAGCAAATGAGAATCATGAGGTCAAAGGAACTGCCTGAAGAGCTCAGAGACAGAATTGTGGCAAGGCACAGATCTGGCCAAGGTTACAAAAAAAAATTCTGCTGCACTTAAGTTTCCTAAGAGCACAGTGGCCTCCATAATCCTTAAATGGAAGACGTTTGGGACGACCAGAACCCGTCCTAGAGCTGGCCGTTCAGCCAAACTGAGCTATCGGGGGAGAAGAGCCTTGGTGAGAGAGGTAAAGAAGAACCAAAAGATCACTGTGGCTGAGCTCCAGAGATGCAGTCGGGAGATGGGAGAAAGTTGTTGAAAGTCAACCATCACTGCAGCCCTCCACCAGTCGGGGCTTTATGCCAGAGTGGCCTGACGGAAGCCTCTCCTCAGTGCAAGACACATGAAAGCCCGCATGGAGTTTGCCAAGATGGTGAGAAATAAGATTCTCTGGTCTGACCAAGATAGAACCATTTGGCCTCAATTCTAAGCAGTTTGTGTGGAGAAAACCAGGCACTGCTCATCACCTGTCCAATACAGTCCCAACAGTGAAGCATGGTGGTGGCAGCATCATGCTGTTTTTCAGCTGCAGGGACAGGACGACTGGTTGCAATAAAGGGAAAGATGAATGCAGCCAAGTACAGGGATATCCTGGATGAAAACTCAGGACCTCAGACTGGGCCGAAGGTTTACCTTCCAACAAGACAATGACCTTAATAATGAAGGAGTGGCTTCACAACAACTCTGTGACTGTTTTTGAATGGCCCAGCCAGAGCCCTGACTTAAACCCAATTGAGCATCTCTGGAGAGACCTAAAAATGGCTGTACACCAACGTTTACCATCCAACCTGACAGAACTGGAGAGGATCTGCAAGGAGGAATGGCAGAGGATCCCAAAATCCAGGTGTGAAAAACTTGTTGCATCTTTTCCAAAAAGACTGGCTTTATTAGATCAAAAGGGTGCTTCTACTTAATACTGAGCAAAGAGTCTGAATACTTAGGACCATGTGATTATTTCAGTTTTTCTTTTTTAATAAATCTGCAAAAAATGTCAACAATTCTGTGTTTTTCTGTCAACATGGGGTGTTGTGTGTACATTAATGAAAAAAAAAAAAAAGAAGAACTTAAATGATTTTAGCAAATGGCTGCAATATAGCAAAGAGGGAAAAAATTTAAGGGGGTCTGAATACTTTCCGTACCCACTGTACATATATTTTTATGACGTGAAAGATTACATCAGTATTGTACGTTTTAGCACCTTTCTAAACATACAAAAATGTACGTTTTGTGTCTTTGAAAGTTACGTAGGCTATTAATAACTACGTATTAACAATGAGACCAGGCTGACTAGACATACTAGAAACTTCCAGTCAGGTGTGTTAAGGTAAGTTGGAGCTAAACTTTGCTGGACAGTGGCCCTCCAGGACTGACTCCTGACTTAGGCATACTGAAATAAAAAAAAACAAAAAATATATACAACTAAAAATTTACTTGGGGTAGGCTGTAACATGCTTTATTGATGTTACAACTAACCCAGAGTCTTGTTTCCATGGACATTAGCACTAACAACTTGCATGAAAAATATCTACACGGACACACAATAAACAAAATTTAACTTTGATGAATTTAACTACAAAGCAGGAATTGTCATAACAAAAATAAAAGAAGTAAAAAAAAGTTACTTTCTTATATCAAAATGAGTTTTTCTCCTCTAAAATCTGCTCTATCTATCTATCTATCTATCTATCTATCTATCTATCTATCTATCTATCTATCTATCTATCTATCTATCTATCTATCTATCTATCTATCTATCTATCTATCTATCTATCTATCTATCTATCTATCTATCTATCTATCTATCTATCTATCTATCTATGAAAGTTGTTCACTTCATACAACCAGTAACAGTTTTTGGGCCAAGTACCACATTAATATTTCCCGCCATATATTTTCTGCATCTCCTGTGGGCATACCCTCTGTTTAATAAGATAACATTTTTCCCCTCTGCATACTGAGAGCACTTAATGTCAGAAAAACCGTGTTAGTGTAACAGCTGTCTGCACAACAATGAATGTGCCCCAAGCCTAAACTGCCCCAAGAGAAGATCCAAACAGGGTGGAACGGGATATGAGACCATTCTGCTTCCAGACATCTATGCATTCAACATTATCTAGTGCTGGGATGAAAGCAATTCTGAAGACTTTTTGTGATATTTCATCTCATAAAATAATTTTGACCTGTTGCCCTCATCCCAACACACATGTTTCAAAAAGTAATTAAATTGTCCTCACATTTCATTTTATGGAGAAGTTTCACAAGACCTTTGGACAGAACTGAGACATTTACTTTGAAACTAAGCAGCTTTTCAAAAGACCAAAAACATAAAATAAAATACTTTTTGGGGAAAAAAAAGTATTTTCTTAGAAGCAATAACTAGCGCATAAAAGTCACAGAACTCATTCTTCATAAGCAAGTTCTTAAAAACAAAATATTCTTCTTGTTCTTCAAAAAAGGAGCCTCCAAACATCATTTTAAGTGTGTGATGCATCAAAATAAACATAACTGCAACCTCAGTCTAAAATGTAATGAAAAGATGTTCTCTAAAAATGTTCTCACAGCTGATATTTTTTGTTTGTTTGTTTAGGGAGGTATTGGTGTTTAGGATGCCATGAAGTTTCAGGCTGTATAGTTAAACAATGCAGAAGAGAAGAGGTCTTGAATAGCAGCTACTCTTCTCCCAAACAGGTATGCTCTTTTCCAACACCTGGAAATTCACTATTCTCTCTCTACAATCACACATGTAAATGCAAAATAAATAAATAAATATTCAGGTGGTATCCAAACGTCAAGTCTCTTAATGCCAGAGCTATTATTTCTTTCGATGGAGCCATTATTCCAATTCCCATCTCTCTCTGTGAACATAACTGCAAACTCAGTCTGTGCTTAAAAATTATTCTCACAGCTATTAACGGTAAGTAAGGTCAAGATGACCTTTAACAGAAGCTTTAAAGACACATTTTGAGAAATATGTGAAAACTATATCATGATATAATGTATAAAATATATTATTTTGCCTAATACTTTTCATATACAGTATATTATATATATATATATATATGAAAATTATTAGGCAAAATAATATATTTTTCACTTAAAAATGTCTTTAAAGCTTCTCTGTGTTAAGGGTCATATTTACCCTGCTTAACGTAAACTCCTTAGCCTGAAACGCGATGACATCCTAAATACCAGTATTATACTTGTAGGCTTGCAAAGTGTGACTCTTGAGCTGTGATTTGTGAACTGCCAATTGCTTCAATGTTAAAAGAATGGTAAAATGGTGACAACCCTTTAATGGGATTCTGTCTATTTTAGATCCCTAAAATCAGGTACTATCCAAACGTCAAGTCTCTTAATGCCAGGACTATTATTTCTTTTGATTGAGTCATTGTTCCAATTCCTGTCCCTCTGTGAGAACTGCACGATCAAGACACATTTCGGTGACAAAGAGGTAAAACTTTTTCTCTCCAAACTTGGTAATACAGAGAGATTAATGCTGCAAATCCCAAGGGTCTGTAGAAGACTCCGGCATTGTTCCTGACGATGCCCTTTTCAATCCCCGCACTTTTGAAATTTATTAGGGGATTTGTATACTTAATGACACCTGGCCCTTGCCACTGGAGCAATGTAAATAATCCCATCACCCTGCCCAAACTCATCAAGCGTGGGCTAATCCCTTGTTTAAGGCAGTTACACTGGCTCCACCCATTAATTCCCGCTTCATAAGGACACAGCTTTGCATATATTACACTGCTATGATCTGGTGAAAGCTTCCAGCTTGTCTTGAGGAATTCGCACAAGCTCGGAGAGTCAATGTCACTTCCTCCAACTGTATAAAGACCTCTGCCACATGATATCAAAGAGCCTGCTAAAACATGCACTTTTAAGTTTAAAACTTTCCCATTTGTGACACATTGGTATGAGGTTTAGGCGATTGGATTTGTGTGTTCGGAGAACATAGAAGTTGGATTTAGTGCCAGAGACCTCTGGCAAACAGCCAGGCAGAGGGAGAGGAATCAGAAAGAAGTTAGCGTGTGTGTTCCGTGCTTTGGGTTTAATACATGTCCTCTCTGATAAGGAAACAACAACTACTGATCCACTACATAATATTTTCAAGGGCAAGGGGTTAAAACTGTTGCTGACATGGATAAATCTAGAAATATTATTTACTGCAATATCTAGGCTGAACATACGACTAGTCGACATCCAGCTCACACAATAAGATCTTAAATATGTGTTTACACTGAAAGAATTGAGGTAATATAACAAAAAAAAAAAAAATGGATTCTTTGTTGTAAAAGTGAAAAGTGCATGATATGAAAGTTTGATGAGCAATTAATTTGCAAACTTAGTCTGAGGCACACCGATTACAAACTGAACTACTTTTAGATATGGCAAAACATACATTTAAATATCTATTTTAAGCAGCTACAAATTATGTGCGAGTAATGACAATTAAGAGTGAGAATAGGATTCAAGAACTAAATTACCTCTCAAAGAAGAATAAATAGACATTCAAAAATTTACTGCTATTTCTTCTACTTAAGAAAATGTCTCTATGCTAGATGTAATGCTGTATAGTGTTGTCACTGCATACAGCTCAAAGCTTTCTTACTGTATATAGTGACATCCCCCCCCATGTAATGTATATATATATATATATATATATACATTATATGTGTGTGTGTGTGTGTGTGTGTGTGTGTGTGTGTGTGTGTGTGTGTGTGTGTGTGTGTGTTATATATAGGGGAGACTGTGGTGTTTTAACATCTATCTTGGAGTTCTTATATATGTACACACACACTACATTACAAAAAAGAAAAAAAGAAACCAAATACAATTTTATTTATTTTATTTCATTATGTTTTTAGGTCTTTTCAAGTTTGATTTTGACCTGACATAAAGCGGTGATATCTAGTGATATCTGCTTACTTTTTAGTTAGTCTTCCCATTGACGCCTTAATTTTGTTAATTCAGACCGAAGCCCTGGGTATATTTCATTTTAGCATACGTGCACAGTCGAACGCAAAGCCTTGCAAAGTTGACTCAAACGTGTATACAGGCATTCGACGCATGCACAGTTTTCTCTCGCCACAGGTTACAACCCATTTTAAATATATTTGTATTCTTTCATGCTAGAGTTGTACTGTCGTCTATGTAGGCCTCCATTGTCGCTGTAGCTTGCATGCGTTCTGTTTATGCAGGTTTTCTTCTACCTTGTGAATCTATCCCTTTGTAGATCGCGATTTCTACCGTGGGGACATGTGTATATTTCACTGATTTTACATTCCATCAGTATGAGCAGAGTGGGAAGGTTGAATTATCAGAGCAATAACACAGCTGTACATAAAAATATTGCAATCCACAAAACTTAATGGGAGACTTAATGTTCAAAAGAGGACAAATTGTTGGTGCACGTCTCGCTGGCTCATCTGTGACCATGACAGCAAGTCTTTGTGGTGTATCGAGAGCCACAGTATCCAGGTTAACGTTAGCATATCACCATGCACTGTAGGATAAACCACATTTAACAGGAGTAACTGTCGATGCAAGAGGAAGCTGTCTGAAAGGGATGTCTAGGTACTAACCTGGATTGTATCCAAAAAACATAAAACCACAGCTGCCCAACTCACTGAATGTGCACCTCTCCTGTTTTCACCAAAACTGTTTGTTGGGAGTTCCACAGAGTGAATATTCATGGTCAGACTGCTATAGCTAAACCTTCGGTCAATCGTTCCGATGCCAAATGTCGGTTTCATTGGTGCCAACATTGCAAATCTTTGGCTGTGGACAATGTGAAACATTTATTGTCTTTCCCATATCTGTGGGAAGCCCCAAAGTGTGTGGAGAAGCCACAAAGAGGCTTAACACCCATACTGTTGAGTGCCCAGAGTGCAGCACAGGGGTGGATCAGTGATGGTTTGGGCTGCAATATCATGGCATTCCCTACTGTGTTTGATGGGTGCCAAGGACTACTGAACCATTCTGGAGGACCATGTGCAATGGCTCCAATGGTTCATATATGTGACCTGTCACGGAAACCAGGGACACAAGTCAGCAGCACAACCATTGAGCAAACTGAGAAAGAAGCGTTTTTTTTTTTCAAAATTGGTGATTTTGTTTTTTTTGCAGAATCTGTTAGTTGAGATCATGAAGAAGCATCTCCGTGTTTTAGATAGCAGTATTGGTTTATTTAAAAGCGTACATTTTGAGGTTGAAATCGGCTTGTTTTTCAGAGATTCTATTTAGCAGTAGGGGCGTGTCATTGTCTGTTTGTATTTCCATACTGGAATCGGATACGCCGGCTTTTGTTTCTTTTGTTATTGCCGCCGCCCTCCAAGGGAAGCGTGGCTACTTATTTATGCAGCGCTCTGGCCAGCTCTAGCTGATATCAAAATTTAATGAAGATGGACGCCGCAAAGAATATCGCAGACGAGCTGAACCGTGGCCGTTACACCGAAAATGTTTTGAAGTGCAACATACGGCTGGATTCTTTAGCTGCGGAAAAAGAGTGGCAGGACATGCGAATTATTGGACATTTAGAGGCAAACAGACGCATAATGCAAACTTCGGAGATGGTTACATCCACAAAGAAGACCCCGACAAAGAGAAAGTGTGCCCGAACAACTTATTTCATTGGAGGTAACAAGATATTCTGTTTCTTATGGGGTGATTTTCCATAAACATCAAAGTTTGTTGTTTTGTGTTCATTCTAAGAACACGTAGGCTACACGTTATCTCATGTGTCTATTGTTATTAGCTAGCTCAGGACTGTCGTTTTAATTGTAATCGTTAGCATCGTATCACTTGCTAAAAACCCCCATTATTATAGTGGTAATGTTAGCATGTTAATTTGAATAACGCTTCAACTGCTTGAATTGACTAGTGTGAATGACTTAGCTCATGTAAACCCTACTATTCTTGAATTGAATGTGACGCTAATAATTTTAGCCAGTTACTACTTCTTAACAAGGATTTACTAATGTAATAGTAAATGTATCAGATTAAATTCCTACATAAGTAAAAGTATAAAGTATCCTTAGCCGTAAAATGTGCATTATAAGTCAAAAGTAAAAGTATTGAAGAGTTTAATGTACAGGATTTTTTAATCCTTTGACTCAAACCAGGTCTAACCACTAACTGAAGTCTAAACCAGGACTATACAGTTATTACAGAATCCTGTTCAAAAAGTTCTAATGTCAAAAAAGATAAATTACTGACATTTACAATGCACATTATCCTTTATTATTAATAGTATGCGGTCCGATTTTCCTGTTGTGTCTGTTGTTGCTATGCAACCATGCAGCTTTACAGGGGGTATATGGTTTATCTAAATGAGATGTAAATGAGCCCTATTGTCACTCCCAGCAGGTGAGAACAGGCGAGAACTGCTAATCTTTAGGTCATTTTCTGCCCTTTGAGCTTTTTTGAGTGCCTACCTTCAAATGGCCACAACTTCTCCAAATATTATCAGATTTCCATGTGTTACACATCATTGGAAAGCTGAATAACTCAAAAAGAACCCAGAACCGACTTGTGTCCCTACTTTCCGTGACTGGTCACATATTGTACCAATGCATCAGCATGATAATGCAATACATCAAATACACACAGCTAGACTTTTGACACAAAGTTTGAGGAACATAAAAGTAATGTTGAACATCTCCCATGACCTGCACAGTCAGCAAATCTAAATATTTTTCGAGCCACTTTTGGGTATTTTGGAGGAGCAAGAAAGAAAACATTTTCCTCCACCAGCATCACATAGTGACCTGGCCACAGTTCTGGAGGAGGAATGGCTCAAAATCCCTCTGGCCACTGTGCAGGACTATCTGTCATTCCCAAGACAAACTGATGCTGTATTGGCTGCAAAAGGAGGCTCTACACCATACTAATAAATTATTGAGGTCTAAAACCAGGTTTTTAGTTTCAGCGTCCAACCCCTATATACTCCTCGGCAAAAAAGAAAACAAAAGAAAGGTCCAAGAGGTTTGAATGACCAGGCTAAAACTGGGTTTCGTGACACTTTAAAAGCTTAGAATTTTGCCAAGTCATCACGTTCATGATCAGACAGTGTGTCAGTGTCCTTTTTTGCACATATATTTCATATGAAGAAGATGTAACTAAAAATGTGTGCATACATGGTGCTGGTTCATGTTTAGAGCACTACATTATGTGAAACATGCTTACTCCAGTCCATATATGAGTGTTGGTAAACTCATCGCGGCATTCAGAGCAGAAACTGCTCTCATGCGTGCTCTGCATGTTATTACATGTTGTTTGAATTCTTTGCTGTAATGCAATCTCATGTGTAATACAGCACAGTAATTGTGTTTAAAGAGTTACTTCTCATGAATAAATGCAGAGAAGCGCTCAGTACTGGATGACGTATATTCGTGATTCGTTTCCACTTGTTGGTTAAATTTATGAGTGCTTTTAGTTTTTTTCAGTGATGTGCAGCCTGTGCATATCTGTTCACATCTCAAAAAAGTGTTTTGGGATTTCATGACCCTTTAATTATTGGTCAGGAAATTAGCAAAATTTAAGCAAATGCACTACTTAAAAAGCAATTGCTCTCTCAGAAAAACATCAAAGACAGAATGAAGTTTTTGGCAGAATATGGGAAGTTGTGAGTGATGAATCCCAATGAAACACGAGTTGCATGGTGATGCCCCAGAGCGGTGAATTTGAAAATCTGGTGAGAAATATCATATAATAAATGTAGCTCTACCACAGTGAAGCATGGAGGAAGAGGTGTCATTGTGTGGGGAGCCTGTGAAAAGTTATTTAATGCTTTGGAGTACAGGAGAATATTGCAGAATGGCTTCCTTCCCAAAATTGAAAAGCTGTTCTCTAAAGAGAAATGATCAGATGCTATTTTTCAACAAGACAATGTTCCTTCCCAAACTGCAAAGACAACCAAGAAGTGGCTTGAGAACAAATCCATCAGGCTCATGTTTTGACCTGGTCAGAGTGCAGATTTGAACCCTATAGTGAATATTTGGTCTCACATTAAACTCAGATGAACTGGTAGAAATTTTTCAACTACTCATGAACTGTTTGAAGCCATTAACATTGAGTGGAACAACATTGACTCTTCTTCCTCTTGCTAATTTCCTGACCAGTGATTTGTGAATAAATGTTTGTTTGTTTTTTTTCCTCAGGAGTGTGTTGGTTATTTGCATTCTTCAAAAAATCTGTTCAGAGATTCATTACAGAATTTTCATTTTTGGACTATTCCTGGAGGATACTTTCTAAAAGCTGCAGTCCGCAACTTTTTTTTTGGTTAAAAATAATCCAAAATCAACTTTTGAACAAGTACATAACCAGCCAGTGTTCAAAACTATCTAATTATCTTGTCTCGATTCACAACGGTAAGCTTGTAATAATGTTTTATAATAAGAGCGACATGGCAGATTTCCGCGGGAAATTTGAGCATGCAGCAGTTCCTCTGTGCGTCATTACATCACGTCTGTAAACAAAGGAAGGAGTTCAGGTTAATCGGTTTTATCACGTGAGGACGCTGCCGGTAGCGGCACATTTATAGCCTGTATTCACAATAGCTGAAATAATTAAACTTATCATTTTGATGGCCGATTGTAATCCAGAAAGATCCAAATGACAATCATCAATGAAAACTGGAGATTTACCCATAGTCAAAAAGCAAAAGACTGTGGAGTGGCTACAGACATTGAAATCTACAGGTAACACTAATACACACTAAATACACATAGTCATGCAATGCTGATGTTGTTAACATTAACAATTTGAGAACAATATAACAGTAATAATTTGCACGGTATGATCCGAGCTAAACGATCGTTAGATTTGATCATCATTGGCAGCGTGATTTATTGTAGGCCTAATGCTTATTTCCTCAGTTGGTCAAAACAAAAGTGGCAAACATGTTACTTACTTGTTCAGATGATATTTTCCAGTGAAAATCTTATATTGGTCATCCTTTCAAGATGTAGAATCTGTGATTCTGAAGTTCAATATCCACACAGCTGCGGTGACTGACAGCAAGCATTAGATTCATCCGCACTGACGAGCTGTGCCGAAGCACAACGCACGTACAGATAACTGTTCCGCATATGACTGCAATTGCATGTTTCAAACAGAGATGGCGACAAAGAAGAAAAATTGAGGACAGCAGCTTTAAGTAAGTGTCCCTATACAGTCTGTAGCACATGTTCAAGACTTTAAAAAATAACAAACCAAGTTCATGTAATGAATGAAGTCTTGAATGACAGTGGACACAACATTAATCAAGGAGTTAAAGGTATCATCCATCGATACCACTCGCTAATACAAAAGGCCATCCTCTGTGTTCGGAGGAAAAAAAAAAAAATCCAGGCTGAATGAAGAGAGCATAAAAAAATGGAAATTGGACGAGTAATTTCAATGAGCTGGAGCCCGGTCAGAACTCATTAATAACCAGAGAGGGTCTCCAGCTTTACCCTTTAATTAAGCGTCAATCTCCTCCAAATTTGATTGCGGGAGACATGCCATTATGTGCGGCTTGTCATATTATTCCTCTTATTCAACAATGGAGTTTAAATACGTCCCTTCACCTGTCTCACAGAGCCGAAAGACTTGCCACATGAGAATGGATTACACAAAATGAACACAGTACTGCTTCACTTGCGTACTGGCAGTACTGAGAGGTTGTGCACATCTCTCGCCTGAGTGTTCAAACTCCCTGAAAGATTAAATGATAGAAAAGAGAGATGAATCTTGGGGCTAGGAAGGAGGTTGGATGAACTTGATTGCCTAGGAAATGTGCAATGAATATATCAATGATCTCTGCCACAGCATCCCACTAAAAGATATTGCTGGTGAATTTATGAGTCACGAAACATGCAGGATAAGCTCACAGAGTGAATCTTAGCTGGGTGGGTCTGAGTCATTGAATGCTACTGGTATTAATGAAACAGGAAACAATCATTACTGTAGCAGCAGGTAGCTTTATTTTTCATTAACATACATGAATACACTGCATTAAAATGGTGCTAGACATTCTTTAAATCAACAAGTTTTAGTTGTGCAGTTAGGAATAAAAGTGAGGTGTTTGTGCCAAACTGATGCTGCATTTCCAAACAGTGCATGTTAATTTTGTTGACCTGTTTTATTGATTAATCCCTAGATTTTCTTTTCAAATGTTCTATTTTGTGATGAAATACGAGTTCTCTCGTCACCTTTTCTCATGACCCAGAACACACAATCAACACCTTCGCGTATACGGCTGCCTACCCCAAGATTCGCCATCTGTTCACAAAGCCAACAAAACAGAAACAAATGTCTTTGAGATCTTTGTTCAAGAAAGAGATGAAACTAAAATTACAATCAGAGACACATTCATTATCATTTGACATGAAAGTGGCACGAAGCATAAATTAGACATCAGACCACTGGCATTGTGCATTGGTGAATGATTCTAATAAGATATAGCATAAAACCAAAACCATCACTCTCTGATGAAATATCTAAACATAATAACTGTGCTGTCTCTCGGTTCTTGAAGTCACACCTTCATTTTGTGATAAAGCGAAAGATAACAGTCTTAAACTTGAGCTTCTCAGCAGTGCAGACGGGTGGCTTGTCAGATCTCAAGTCTGTCAGAGATTCATCCAAAGTGACAAGGTCTGGGAGAGCAGCGGAAATGGGGGCACTATTGAATTAGAGTGTCAGATATGCTGATACACGCAGGGGCGACTAACTCAATTTTATCACCAAAGTCTCCATTGTTTGAAAACACATTATTATTGATGAAACTGCATTTTACTGAAAGATGAATGTATTAGTTACAGCACTGACTAACAATGAGAAGTTCCAGATTGAACTTAAGTTGACTAGCTGAAGGGAAAGACTGATGTTCAACTGAAAGATGACTTGCCAAACATCATACTGTATTTGTAACAATGCTCTCTTTGTCATAAAAAAAAAAAACAAACAAAAAAAAACAGTAACATCCACATTGAACATGAACATAAAAAACTGCCCCTTTTACAAAGACTGAGTTTATTAAGATCCTGTCTCTAGGCTAACTCAAACATACCCAGCGACATATCAGGCACAGTGGTTACTGGGGAAAAAAACTTTTCTGTTATCACATCTTTTCTCACATTTACTCATTTTATGAATATTTTTATGCCCTAAGGACAAGGGAAAGTATAGCTATTGTTGCTCATAGTGATAGCCTAGTGATTTTGAGATGTTGCTTAAGTTACCAGTACTGTATATCAGATTTATTTTTTATTTTTTTCACACATTCCTATGAGTTTAATGGAAGGTCTAATATAGCACAATTTTTACAAAATTGAATGACACAACTATAAGATGCATTAATATTATAAGATAAAAAAATGTGATGGTAATGCACAGTAACCACAATGTATGTACAACCAGCTACAGAATTATCGGCACCCTTGGTAAATATGAGCAAAGATGGCTGTGAAAATAAATCTGCATTGTTTATCCTTGTGATCTTTCATTGACGTAAAACAGTTGAAAGTGGAGGGAAACTCACATTATGGAATGAATGAAGAGTTTGATTCCAAAACGCAATAACTCCATTTTGATTAATTTGAGTAAAAAGGTGTTTTCTTTACCAAGAAAGTGGCAAGATGAAAACCACTATTTTCTGTTTCAGACTTTCACATAGCATCTTTTGGTAATTAAAACATTAAAAATTCAAATCTACATTTTAATTTTTTAAAGTTTATTATAAAAACGTATTATTTTTTCCCCAAAATGCAATAAATCCATGACACTGTTTTTTTCAAAATGCAATTAATCCATCAATATAAAAGTTATTCAAATTGAAAATACACAACAAAGAAAGTTGATTCACATATATGACAGAGTCTAAACTTTGCCAATATTTATCTTATATGCAGACATTTTACTAAAATACATTCAGTCGTCGCTCCCAAAATGAATTCAATGGGTCATCTTGTTAATGTCATAAATTATTTGTCATTACCGATTAAAGAGTATCTGGCGCCACCGCACGGTTAAATAAACACATTTGCCGAGTACATTGGTATTAAAAACGGCTTTTTAAAAAGCCTTTAATGTTTACAATGCGTGGAATGGTGCGCTGTGATTGGTTGAGAGTGGATATATCGCGTTCTGCAGAAAAAGGACACTGGTGTTGTCGCGTTTTGGGAAGAAAGGGAGAAAACATTACAGAATAACACAACGGATATCGCATTTTGCGCAAAATTAATAAATGACTTTTCAATACCGACCAGATACAATACTGATTTTGGCGGAAACTAATTTTTTTGAAAATGTCGCGTTTTGGAACCAAACTCTTCAAATGTTTTTCTCCAATGTATGCGGGCCAAAAATTCTTATTTGTAAAATATCTCTGAAGTATATTCCCATTCATATTTACATTGGTGACTAGGAACATGAAGTTGTCCAGCCATGACTACATGTTTCACAGGAGTACAAATATATGTAAACACAAAGGCCAAATTCCCTTAATTATCCATCACAACAGGTAAAACCAAAGAATATAGTTCTGATGTGCAGCAAAAGATTGTTGAGCTTTACAAAATAGAAAGTGGCTGTAAGAAAATAGCTAAAGCATTGAAAATGACCATTTCCACCATCAGGGCAATAATTAAGAAGCTCCAATCAACAGGAAATGTTACGAACCTGCCTGGAAGAAAACGTGTGTCTATATCATCCTAATGCATGGTGAGGAGGATAGTTTGAGTGGCCAAAGAGGATCCAAGGATCACAGCTTGACAATTGCAGAAAATAGTTGAGCCTCTGGGTCAGAAAGCCTAAAAAAAAATATCAAACAGCACCTACATCACCACAATGTTTGGGAGGGTTTCAAGAAAAATCCTCTGCTCTCAGCCAAAAAAAAATCATTCAGACATGACTGGAACATCAAACTGGACCGGATTCTATGGTCAGATGAAACTAAAAAAAGCTGCAGCAAACCCACCAGATGGCTTTGGCGCAAACAAAGTACGCCATGTGTACGGTTAAATATACTGCTGGATCTTTAATGTTGTGGGCCAATATTCCAGGCCAATATTCCACTGGAGGTCCTGGACATCTTGTTTAGATACATGGTGTATCATGTATTCTATGAAATACCAAACAGATAAAAAATAAAAACCTGACAGCCTCTGCTATGAATCTTATAATGGGCAGTGGATCTCCATCAGGACAATGATCCAAAACAAACATCAAAATCAACACAAAAATGGATCACTGAGCACAAAACCAAGCTTCTGCCATGGCCATCCCAGTCCCCTGACCTGAACCCTATAGAAAAGTGTGGTGAATTTGAAGGATCTGATGGGATTCTATAAGAAGGAATGGTCTCTGATCTCTTGTCAGGTGTTCTCCAAGCTCATCAGGCTTTATAGAAGAAGACTCAGAGCTGTTATCTTGGGAAAAGGAGGCTGCAATAATTGGGTGCCAATAATCGTGGCCAATGTGAACTAGAGAAAAACATTTATTTCACAATGAGATCCCCCACACCCACCCACTCACTTTCCATTGTTTTACTTCAATGATAGATTAGAATTTTGTGAATTTTTGATGAATAAACATCAAATTTTTGTGAATAAACAATGTAGATTTATTTTCAAAGCCCCCTTTGCTCATATTTAACAAGGGTGCCAATAATTCTGGAGTTGACTGTAGGTATAATATCAAATCACAGTAAGAATAGTGGTGTAACGAGATGGGACTCAGGCAGGGATCCATTTGCAGTGCTTTATTAAATAAGAGCGTGGTCGTACAGGGTCAAACAGGAACAAACAGGAACAGCAAGGGACAGGCAGAAACGTGGTCAGGATACAGGCAATGGTCTGTACAGGCAGATATCATTCACAGGTCAGGATACAATAAACAGTCCAAAGGCAGGAGGCAGAGAATCGTACACGGGTAACAGACGGGATCGGTAACAGACAGGAAAATAACGCTCGGAATTGTACACCAGGTGAAACAAGACTTCGCCATGAGGTGGTGTGTGAGTGAGTCTTAAATAGTCCAGATAATGTGCTTCAGCTGTATGTGGCAATTGATGATTGGTGTGGAATGTGTGCATGTGACTGGCAGGGAGGATTATGGGAATTGAAGTCCAGGAACTGACAGGAATCGTGACATGTGGACTGATGATTTTGTTTAATTTACAGCCTTGTCTAACACTCACATTGATTATTGATGGATTTTGTGATTAATTGACTGATTGATGTGTGTGTATACTGATGCTGTTGCACTACAACAATATACTGTGCCTGCTGCGGTACTGTTTATATTGTTTAATTTATACTGTTTATTGTTATTTTAATAGTCATTTATTACGGTTTTAGGCATCTTTCAGAGCTTCTAAAATGTTGTTGTTGTGTATTACTGTGTGCATACAAGATTCTAATTTGTGTGTGTATACACACACACACACACACACACACACACACACACACACACACACACACACACACACACACACACACACACACACACATTTGTTTATATGAATAATACATTGGTTTTATAATATTTACAAATATTTACAGTCAGATAGATTTTGGCCTTTTGGCTGAATACCAAATCCTGATTTCACTCTTCTGAAATATATTTCTGGATTGAAAGACTAAACTGACAGAGCCAAAGACTTTAAGTTACAATGGAGTCAGAACCACTTATAGTGCTCACTAGAAGAAACCACTAATTTAGATTTAGTTTTTAATTTAGAATTTAGATTTTAGCTTGATGGTTTGTTACTCATTCTTGGAAATATCTATGAATATCTGAACGTTTCTGTGCCTGAAATGGTTAAACCTTTTAATTTCTCTGCTATCCATATGGCTACAGATCTAAGAATCCAACTTCACGTTTTATTAGGGTCCAGTGGTCGTGAACACAAGTCAAATAAAATTAGATAAACAGTGGGTGAGCACAGTGAAATGAAAATGTTCCTCAGCACAATGTTTTAGATGGCAACTCTCACCCTGGTGGCACAGAGCTAATTCTCAATCTTATTAAGATGCTTCCTGCTTTCCATTCCACATTAGACCAAAGAAACAAGCAGAAGAGCTGAATAGCCTCCTCTTGATTATGGAAATAATTGTTCCCATCTCCATATCTCAGAACCTCACTCACGCTTGTATTCACTGTACACATGCTTTATCAACACTGTGTTAATGCTGTGTTGTGGCAGAGAATGTGGAATTATGGAGAATGTAAACACTTGAACACTGCATTTGGGACAAGATCTCATTTATTTAGCAGGCGAATGAGATATTGACCAAAATGGTCATACACAGGTCATAAAACGTACTATCTCTGTATTAAAAAATGTATTTAGTTACCACCTGTAGTACACTTGAACCTATAGTGCAACAAATGGTAACTAAATACATTTTTTAATACAGAGATAGTATGTTAAAAGCATAAAATTAGAGTGTGAAAACAGAGGACTTTTAGTACATTATGGAACTGTACCTTTTTTCACCTGGGATGTAATACATATTCAGGATTTTTGTAATAATTTAAAAAATTAACCATGGAAAAACCCCACCCTGGTTGACCACTAACATGAACTGAGGGAGAACCTTCCTTCCCCAATGGACCCTGGGGTTAGAGCTCTAGTTCTGAACTGCAAAAGTGATTCTAAACCCTATTTAGGAGAGTTCAACCCCTTTTCTTTTATCTCAGAGCCTCTACAAATCTGTGATTGCCTAAGCACCCTTAAAATCTGTGATTATTTGATTTCTCTTCATGTTTTATCAAAACAGCAGCTTTTTATATTGCATTTTGAATCTTCCCACCCCCTTTCCCTTTGTTTGTTATATTAAACATAGAGCGTTGAAGTGATGAGTTTTTTTTTTTTTTTTTTTTGTAGGCCAACTCGTAAGTTAGCATCACCCTGGTTTCCTTAACAAAAGAGAATTTTTCCATTGGCTTTTGGATTATTTCAGAAAATGTGTTGAAGCTGTGACAACAAAATGTTATGATTCTTCCACATTTTGTTCATCATTATAATTTTCTCAAATAAACAACTTATATTAAACACAATCATCAAGAAAAAAGCTAAATGTAGGCTATATATGACGCTTGACATCAACATCACCACCATTAAGATTCTGACTCTTTCAGTCTTTATTTAAAAACGTTTTCCATGAATGTTTGCGTTAGATAATTTGCAAGAGTGTTATTATGAAGACAACAAGGCTGTAAAAGCATAGTGAGTAGATGAGTTTACCTGTTTGGTGTGATGACATTTAATGTTCCCGACAACTTTGTAGTCATATTTAGCTACTTGTAAACATCGCCTTTTTCAAGAAATGTAAAAGCTTTAAAAAAAAAAATCACATGGGATTATTACAGATGTATTTTATGTCTCATGAGATCATGTTGAAATATCTTGAGCTTGTGTTAACCACAGACCTTTTTTCAGAAATTAAGCTCATATTAAATGAAAAAGCCCTGGAAATAATAATAATAAACCGAGTTTGGTTAGTTAAATATATTTTTTTATCTTGAAGTTTTCGTTAGTTGTCACTTCATAGAGTCATACTTGCTTATATCATTTTGCACATTAATTAACTGAGAAGGAGTTTGAAGAATTATTTAAAATGAAAACAACAACAAAAAACCTCATCTTGCACTAATGTGAAAACGCAAACCTGACTAATTTTAATTACTTATAATCATGAGTGCCTCATGCTTTTTTAAGAACAAAATATAATCCACATTTACCATACCATTTTAATGTATTTAAGAGTTTCTGGCCTCGTTTAGAGTGGGCTCTGGGTGCACCTACAAATAACTCAACCAATAGGAGATACATGCATGAATAAATCACAGAACAATAGATTTCTTCTCCAAGGTGTATATTGTGTTTCAATCTGTGTGTGCATATAGGTACTTCATGCACTCATGCTGAAATTACTTCAACTCAGAGCTGCTGTCAAAGCACTTTCATTGTGTGCAGATAGCGAAATAAGCCATTTTCATGGACAGTTACCCCAGCTGTCTCTACAACAAGCCCAGTCGTCAGGTTTTACATCAAGGACCACCATCATTACACTAACATTCTTTCATTCAGCTCAATTTTATCCAGGAAGATTCATGTATAGGGATTTATAAGTACGGTACAAAGACATGAGGAGCCTTGTTTGATCTGAGTCAATAGTCAACTGTGAAGGATTTTGCTGAAGAAATAAAACTCTTCAGGTTTTCTTTTGTGGGCACAAGTGCTCATACTATAAGAGCCGACTAGACTGGAACCTTTAATTGAATCTGTCATTTACTTTATGGCATTTATTCATCTTATAGTGTATTATAGTTTAATTCAGAAGGTAGGTTTTTGTATCATTCGCATGCAAAATATTATACTATCAATATATATTAAATCTGTTTTTAGGGTCTCTTTTTCAGTTTGTACATTAATGAGTTTTGTGAGCCAGTTTAGAAACACTGTAGCTGCCCCTTGGCTTCCCAAACAAGACTCTGAGAGTTTCTAACAGGTGCATTCTCTTTATTCAGCTCATCATGAGTTTCGTCACTTGAGCGCCGTGAAACTACATAACAAATGTAATGAATGTACTCATAAAAACAAACACAATTACAAAACATGAATGAAATAAACCATGAAAACCTATAACAAAAATTTTGAATGTCCAATAACACGTAACAAACGAACACGTCACTTAAAATAAACACGTACAAACATATTAATGCTGCGTACCTCGCTCAGCTTGCTAAAAGGATGCTAAACAGGATTAAACTTCAATCATTTCCATCCCCACGCCATGTGGAGACACACAAATTGCTCTTCCCTCCATTGCAATGTGACTACACGCCACTTCCTCTTAAAGGATTAGTTCACTTTAAAATGAAAATTTACTCCAAGCTTTACTCACCCTTTCCGTATTCAACTTTGGAAGAAAGTGTAATGCCTCTCGCTGTTCAAAAAGCTTATGCTGCATTCTGCGCCTTCCGTATTCAACTTCCGAAAAAAGCGTAACTGACGCGATGTCAGTTTTTACTTTATAACTTGTTAAATATGGACATTTTTCTCTGCAGAAGGCCTTTATTAAAACAAAAATAATGACTTTATTCAACAATCTCTTCTCTTCCCTGTCAATCTCAGGTTGTTCATGTTGTAAAAATGTTGGGGTTGGAGTTAAACTCTGCAGGACAGTGGCCCTCCAGGACCTAGTTTGGGGACCCCTGCTTTAAAGGTAATGGATACAGGACAATAGATCCTAGGTAATTTTCAAAACAGAATGAAATGTTCATTTCCAGAATTGAATGGCATTTTAAATCATTGTGACTTCAAGATCTCATGTCTCAATGCAGGTAAAATGAAGCAGCTTAGATGTATAATACACTCATTTGCACAAGCAAAAACTTTATGCATAAGAATATGGCGTTTTATCACAGAGCTCCTCAGTCAAGACAGAAATGGTACAGTACAAAATTCCCAGTGGTATAGCACTTAAGGGAAGCTAATTCTCCACACCTTATTTGCTTTCCACAACTGTATTTTATCTTTGAAGGCAAATAAAATCTGTGTGTTTACTGCATACTCAATTAGACAAATGTACTTGTTTTAGCTCGCACAAACGAAGAGATATTGCAATTTACTCCCACAAATTGAGAATATTACATTCACTTCATGTTTTAATTGTTGAGAGAATTATGGGAACAATGACAGCTTCTACAGCAAAACCATATGAACGAAAGGTTATTTTAACAGAGGGTGACTATCCATTTACAGAGAGAACCATTGATTTATGGGTCAATGACATTATTCTTTTTTTATTGGTCCAGATCTATTAAGCTATTTTAAAACACAATAAAATTATATTGACTTGAAGACACATCTATGATTAACATTTTCAAAATGTAAAAGAAAAGTCTAGGTGCAATCCAGAGTCTATAATAAAGATAAATATATGTATTTATATATTTCACTGTTTATGAAGAAATTATTATTATTATTATTATTATTAGAATACATAATAGTTATTTTTGTCTTTGTTAGTTCAGGTCAAATTGAGTACCCAAAAAAATGCTTTAAAAATCATTTTCATAACATTTTATTACTTTTTACATGATGGTTACACCACTTGACATTTTTAGAGACCTTAAATCAAATTATTTACAGAAAATGTTTAATATATAAAATTAACTTAAATATGAAAACAATTTGTCCTTCATACATATATAGGTCAATGACGTGACGGGTAATTTAATAATAATTTATTGAATCCTAAAGTTTTTAATTATATTTTGATACATATAAAAGTATTTTAAAGATTTTGAAGTTTCAAAAGGTCATTTGGTATAACCATACAAAGGCTAAAATGGTCATATCATTTGTGATTAAAATATCTTAAAATGTAATAAATGTATATATTTTTTTAGTCTGGCATGATTTTATAACATCATATATCAACATAGTGCAAAATGGTATTAAAATTATGAGTAGAAGTCATTTCTTTGTTGTGAGAAAGAATGTCTGGAAAAAAACAATTTCATTGATGTCATTCAGAGTAACCAATATAAAGACTATTATGTATCAAGTCATGCGGTCAATATCATGTGACAGGATGTGACATCATTCAGACACCTGCAAAGGACCACATGGTTGTGAAGCAAAGTACCTAACTCTCTCTTAACTATCTGAAAAATTCATGTTTTCACTTGCTCATATGCATGTCCCGAAATATCAGGTCATTCGGTACAACCGCTATAAAACATGGAAAATGTTGTAATATTTTTAAAAACTTGAACTAAATATAAAATGTTTGATTGTCCTTGAAAACGTTTGATTGTCCTAGCTAGATATCAGCCTGTTAACATTGTTTGAAAATATTGCCATTCGGTATAACCAAAAGTGTCATTCGGTAAAACCGAAATTTTGGTTAAACCGAATGATTTTTTGGTGACAAATTTTGTCCATCTCGTAATAAATGACAAAAGCAGTATTAATTGATTATAAAAACCACATCATCTTATTGTTAACACTTAATAAAACTTCAAAATTAATTATATCTCCATTATATTTTTTTGACACTTTTAAAAGCCTTATTTGTCAATGACCCATATATCAAAGACAGCTTGCTAAAATTGATAACATTTTTGAAAGAGCACATTACAATTAAGAAACAGTTTTAAAAATAAAAGCTGTTCATGTCAATATCCAGTTCATTTCAATTATCTTCCAGTTAAATAAAACGCTCATCTTCATTTATTCAATAACCAGTCAAATGTTTCATAAATATTGATGTGTCATGCTGCATCAACTAACTAACAAACTGAATAATAGTTTAATGTGTTATTCTATCCAGATATGTAGAAATGAGATTTCCAGTAATGTAGCAGGCATGCAAACACCACACCCACAGAGTGTTTATACATATGTAGTCATGCATTTACTTGTATGCAATATAGATAGAGATACAGAGAGAGAGAAAGGTGGAGAAACGGGAGAGGCAGAAACACAGGCAACAAGAAAGAGGACAGATAAATGGGGTACAATTTCAAACGAATAAAAGATCTGTGTCGTAAATCTAACTGTTCTATGCGTTGTAAATGTAAATGCACCTGTCTTACATGGCACACAACGAGCCACCACAGTCCCTGCTGGAGAAATAGAGACAGAAAGAGAGAGAGAGGAGTCTGACTGAGCCATCATTCAGTAGCTAGCTCTCGCCTTGGACATCTGCTGCAGAGCTCAGGCTGAATGAGGACATCTCAGAGCGAGGCTGTGTAACAAGGCCTCCAGTCAGCCAGTGTCTCTGCTCTCTCTGAGAAGTCTCCTCACTCCCCTGCTCACTGGGGGGCTGGCTATGCATAATGCATGGTCTATAGGTCCCAGTGCATGTCACAGGTAGCCATCAGCCACGTGGAGGTGAGCGGCCCAGGGGATTCAGGCAGACGGCCACTGACAGGGGGTCTGTTCATTAAGCAGCAGATGCCAGGGTAGGTCAGGGTGTTACCCGTTTAAATGCATCACAGATGAAGCCTAAGGGAATTCTGTGTTTGATAAGTTTGGTATCTACTGAGTTGCCTCACTTTGATGTTTCTGTGAAATTGCTTTATTAAAAATAATAAACAAGTAAATAAATAAATGATTGCCCACTACAACCTTTCTTATAAAGACATGTAAGATGACTATATTTGTATAGACACCAATTATTTACATTACTGCATTATTTGCAACACTGAACAAGAGACAACCCTGGGATACAGCACTTTTTGACTCCTTATTTATACAGATTTCCAGTTTTAGTCTTGGTGTTTCTTAAAGAGGACATTTTGGGATTTGAGGATATCAAAGGTATCATAGTTTGGCAATAATTACAAAATTATTATTTTTGAAATTTCCAGGAAATAGTTATCAAAGCAGAGAATGCTTTTCTTTTAAAATGGGCACCAAGGCTGCATTTACTGTGGTGCAAAACTGAATTTTCAGCACCATTACTCCAGTCTTCAGTGACACATGATCTTTCAGAAATCATTCTAATATGTTTATTTGGTGCTCAAGATACATTTCCTGTTATTGTCACAGTTTACAAAGTGTTTTGTTTTAATAATTAGAAGGTTCAAAAGAACAACATTTATTATCTTTTGTAGCAAGTATGCTACATTCCTGAATAAAAATATTAATTTCTCTGAAAAAAATAAGAAAAATAAGATCTCAAACTTTTAAATGGTAGTATATTAACTAAGTGTATTATTTTTTCTCTTTATTTCTCATTTATGAATGAAACTACAAAACCATCAATGCTATAATTCTGTAGAAAATGAATGCTTAAAGGGTTAGTTCACCCAAAAATGAAAATCACCCCATAATTTACTCACTCTCAAGCCATCCTAGGTGTATATGACTTTCTTCTTTCAGCCAAACACAAGCAGAGTTATATTAGAAATATCCTGGCTCGTCCAAGCTTTATAATGGGAGTGATTGGAGGATGAGTTTTTGAAGTAAAAAAAAAAAAAACTGCATCTGATCTGTCGATCATAAAACATACTCCACGAGGCTGTTGGGGTTAATAAAGGCATTCTAAAGTGAATCAATGTGTTTGTGTGAGACAAATATCATTTTTAAAAACTTTATAAAGTAAAATAACAAGCCTCCGGCGCGACAGCCATATGCATTTGGTGTACGTTAAAAAAAAAAACATTAATTTCCATGACGTAGCACACAATGACATGACATAACTCTTAATAATTAAATTACTAAGCAACCACTGACAGGAATAACACAAAAAGGTATTATTTTAAAAGGTGCCCTAGAATTAAAAATTGAATTTACCTTGGCATAGTTATATAACAAGAGTTCAGTACATGGAAATGACATACAGTGAGTCTCAAACTCCATTGTTTCCTCCTTGTTATATAAATGTAATTTGTTTAATAGACCTCCGAAGAACAGGCAAATCTCAACATAACACCGACTGTTATGTAACAGTCGGGATCATTAATATGTACGCCCCCAATATTTGCATATGCCAGCTCATGTTCAAGGTATTTACACAAGCCAGAATTAACGTCTGGATGTGCACAGCTGAATCATCAGACTAAGTAAGCAAGCAAGGACAATAGCAAAAAATGGCAGATGGAGCAATAATAACTGACATGATCCATGATAACATGATATTTTTAATGATATTTGTAAATTGTCTTTCTAAATGTTTCGTTAGCATGTTGCTAATGTACTGTTAAATGTGGTTAAAGTTACCATCGTTTCTTACTGTATTCACGGAGACAAGAGCCGTCGCATTTTCATTTTTAAACACTTTAATGATGCCCCAAAATAAGCAGTTAAAAAAAATTAATAAAAAAAAAAATTGAGCTGAAACTTCACACACACATTCAGGGGACACCTTAGACTTATATCACATCTTTTAAAAAGATGCTCTACGGCACCTTTAAGCTTAGAAACTCTTTTAATGCCATTTTCCATTTAAACATTTTTGTCTGATTTACCTTTTTTTTTTGTAAAGGCCATTTGACTTTTGTTCTGTACTTACGCCTACGTCACACGTGACCTTTTCAACATGATTACATAATGTGTGGAGCATCGCAGAGCTATTGTATAGAGCAAGACGAATATTTGTGGTTAAAATGTATATAATTTTTATTTTATTTTTTTATTTTTTTTAAAATGACTGATTGTTTCGCTAGATAAGACCCTTTTTTTCCTCGTCTGGGATTGTGTAGCGGCACTGAAACTGCAATTTGGTCCTTCAACCCATTGAACCCTGTTGAAGTCCACTTATAGAGAAAAATCCTGGAATGTTTTTCTCTGAAACCTTAATTTCTTTTCAACTGAAGAAAGAAAGACATTAACATCTTGGGTGACATGAGGGTCAGGAAATTTTAATTTTGAAGTGAACTAATACTTTAATACATAAACCAAAAGAACAGTATGTGCTTAGCATGATTAATATAGACCTGCAATAGCACATGTCTATTACTGTACCACTACAGACACAATGAAGAGAAGTGTATGATCTCTGAGCTTTATATGGATTCTCCTTTGTTCAATTAGAAGATAATTATCATCAGATCATCAGAAGATAATTAGATGTCTTCCTTGGTTGATGTTATTTCAATAAATTGATTATGATTTCACTTTTTAACTTTAGTTAGTGTGTAATGTTGCTGTTTGAGCAAAAAAAAAAAAAAAACGTTTGCAAAGTTAAGAAGCTCAAAGTTCAATGAAAAGAGAGATATTTTCTTTTAAAGAAATTTCTGTTTAAAGGACTACAACAAATGGCTGGTAGGGACTACAACGAGCTTCTTCCTGGGAAAGTGACATTACTAACTCTAAAATTTACATAAACCCTGCCCCCGAGAACACGCAAAAAAGAAGGTGAGGCCATGTTGGGCTGCTTTACAGAAGAGGAAGAGTTGCTGTAGTACAGTTTTGTCACCATACGTCATTTTTACGCTGGACTGCTTCACAAATGAGGGTCAATTCAATGCTGGATTTACACAAAAGATTAACATGACAGCACATGCTAGTCGATGAGTTGAATCAACTCCACAGCAACTACATAAATGTATTCACTAACCATTCAGAAACATCCAGTTGCATTCTATAAGTTGTAACTTCTTCCTAAGTCTCTCCATCAGTTTCCGACTCTGGTTTAAAGGTGCCCTAGATTCAAAAATTTAATTTACCTTGGCATAGTTAAATAACAAGAGTTCAGTACATGGAAAAGACATACAGTGAGTCTCAAACTCCATTGTTTCCTCCTTCTTATAAAAATCTCATTTGTTTAAAGGTGCCCTAGAACTTTTTTTAAAAGATGTAATATAAGTCTAAGGTGTCCCCTGAATGTGTCTGTGAAGTTTCAGCTCAAAATATCCCATAGATTTTTTTAAATTCATTTTTTAACTGCCTATTTTGGGGCATCATTATAAATGAGCCGATTCAGGGTGTGTGGCCCTTTAAATGCTGACGCTCCCCGCACATGGAGCTCGCGCTTGCCTTAAACAACATAAAAAAAAGTTCAAACAGCTAATATAACCCTCAAAATGGATCTTTACAAAGTGTTTGTCATGCAGCATGTCTAATCGCGTAAGTACAGTGTTTATTTGGATGTTTACATTTGGTTATGAATGAGTTTGAGGCTGTGCTCCGTGGCTAACAGCTATTGCTACACTGTTGGAGAGATTTATAAAGAATGAAGTTGTGTTTATGAATTATACAGACTGCAAGTGTTTAAAAATGAAAATGCGACGGCTCTTGTCTCCGTGAATACAGTAATAAACGATGGTAACTTTAACCACATTTAACAGTACATTAGCAACATGCTAACGAAACATTTAGAAAGACAATTTACAAATATCATTAAAAATGTCATGATATCAATGATCATGTCAGTTATTATTGCTCCATCTGCCATTTTTCGCTATTGTCCTTGCTTGCTTACCTAGTCTGATGATTCGGCTGTGCAAAGATCCAGACGTGTAATCCCTTTCATAATGTTGGGAACATGGGCTGGCATATGCAAATATTGGGGGCGTACACCCCGACTATTACGTAACAGTCGGTTTTATGTTGAGATTCGCCTGTTCTTCAGAGGCCTTTTAACCAATGTAAGGCTGAACACTGTTACTGACAATCATCATTTTGGCTGCGTGAGATTCTCCAGCTTTGTT
This sequence comes from Chanodichthys erythropterus, assembly GCF_024489055.1. Classification (NCBI taxonomy): domain Eukaryota; kingdom Metazoa; phylum Chordata; class Actinopteri; order Cypriniformes; family Xenocyprididae; genus Chanodichthys; species Chanodichthys erythropterus. The sequence goes on along the minus strand of NC_090221.1, from coordinate 14,323,736 downwards.
GTTGAGCACCTGAAACGTGAGCTGTTAAAGCTCTGCCCTCTTCTGGAAAGCAGCCGTGAGCAGCAGCTCATTTGAATTTAAAGGGACTCACACATAAAGGATATGTTTTTGCTCTCACCACACTCACACAATAGAGGCAAATTTGACAAGCTATAATAAATGATCTGTGGGGTATTTTGAGCTGAAACTTCACAGACACATTCTGGGGACACAAGAGACTTATATTACATCTTGTAAAAGGGGCATAAAAGGACCCTTTTAAATGAATTTGAAATCACTGGTATGCTTGTACTGATAATTCTGGCTGTGATAAACAATTCTACCTTCTGTAGATAATGTGCAGTGTGGTGCCCATGAATACATCTCTCTTAACAGTAAAGTGATGCAGTATTCTTTTTACAGAGCATTTTAAAATGGTCGTATACAGCAACAATACATTTGCTGGCATGTTCTTCCACCCGCGTGTGTGCTATTTGAGGTTGTGGGAACACTGGAACACAACACAAACCCCCCTGTGCGAGTCCAATGAAATAAGCATGATTTCTTTTGGGTGAGCAGACGTTTGGAATGGGCCACGAGGAAGGTAATGCTGTTAACTCCCTGGCCTCCACTGAGATAGAGACAGCATCTGCTGGACTGATAAAGGCATCAGTCACAGCTGGGCTCAGTCCCTCCAAACCCCAGTTTTGGCATTTACTCTATCGATTAGGATCCCAAGAAGCTGCAGTCTGCTGTGATAAGAGCAAAATGGCCGAGTCTTTGGAAACGGGTGGGGGTGGGGGGGATATTCTCTTTGGCTTTATGTCTCATCTCAGTGGATAAATCACATCATTTATGTGACCTGGCCCCATTCAGCCACCAACTTTTATTAGCTTCTAATAGGAATGTCATTTGAAAGAGACAAATCTGACAGTTTCTTGCTGAGAATATGTGAGGTTCTAATATAATAACCATTCCCATGTTTTCATAACAGAAGAAGAATGAGGAGAAAAAGCTGTCCTGCTCCCTTGATCCACTTATTAGGAGCCAGATGGGTCATTGCTGTTTTGCAGTACATTTTGTCACCATCCCCAGCATATACTGTATGTCTGAGTATATTCTAAAGATGGAAATCATATTAGAGTTTTTTTCTTTTGTCACAATAAATTGAACATGAATTGGACGCAGGAAGAAATCATGTTCATGGATGCGATTATTAACCTTACTGTAGTATGAAGCAGAGCAGGGCAAGTGTTGTGGGAGCTGAACGAGGCCGCTGGAGCGATTGCGCAACACATGCCTCGTAAACAATAGGACTTTTATTATGACACAGTCGCCGGCACCGCTTGAGTCATGAGTTTGAGGTAACAGCTCTGTTTATCATATTAGATACATTTGAGTGTGTTGAAAATGATGTTAAAACGTTACTCTGTGTGTTTGCTCGAGACTGCACAAAAAAAAAAAAAAAAAAAAAAAAAATCAAGAAAATTAGATTTAAACAATAAGACTAAACGTGTTGAGTTATATAACAATGATTAGTTTTCTGTCTATAAATATATAAAAACAGTTGCTCCCTTGTCTATTAAAATGTGTAATAGATTAAAGTAGGGCTGATATGATGGCGATATATTGAATGCTTTTGTCACGCGCATTTCGTCAGTAAAGCCGGTTCCCTGACTGCCGCTAAATCGCCATCACCTGCTTTCAAATGAAGCGGCATTTAATAGACAGAACCCTATATTAAAGTGTAATATATGGTTTCTACAAAATAAAACCGGAAACCGAGGGTAACGCGGGTATGGCGCAATTGACAGTCGACTCCTCACAAGTCCCAGAGCCTTGGTTAAATTTGCAATTTTCTCACGATTTCCAAATAGTTGGAAACATTTGGGATATTGTAAGTACTCAAGTGAACAAAATATATAACACTGGCCTAGTGGGTTTTGGATATTTTACTGCAAAAATATTACATATTGCACCTTTAATGCAATATTCCTTTATCTAACCATAGCCATGTCTCTAAAAATATAATTCTTCAGGAAGTGATGGGAAAACAATAGCACAACTATCAGTGCGTATTAGCATAACTTGATTATTTGTGGTATTAGTTGGTTTTTCCATCTTGCCTGATAAAAATACAGACATGATATCTAAAATGGGCAAAAAATATGAAAAATAGCCCTTTATTAGATGTCTGCTAGCTAACGCTAACAAATCCTCACTGAGCAATGGCTTTACTTTAGCTCTTTATGTAGGTGCCTGAGCTTGATCGCAGCATATTTGTACAGTCTGGTATACCTTTTTATAGAAAAGCTTGCTTAAATTACAACACAGGCATTTTCATTTTTAAAAAGCTGTTTTTTAAGGTACTTCATAACAGGGAGGACTCAGTAAGCATAGCAAAGAGAGATGGAGGCAAAGCAAAAGAAAACCAGCGTGTTCACACAGCACATCATCACACATCTCTGGTCGTTACACATTGCAATTTCACAAAACACATTCATTTCTCATTTCTCTCAAATCGTTCTGCCGACAGAAATGTCACATCTGTATAACGAAAACGATGCAAGTATTTTAGTGAATAGAAAATTGCCAGTATCTCAGTGCTGTCCTTCCAACGGTTGACATGCACTTGAATCTGCTTAGAAACTGAAAGCATGTCAGGCTCTGTTGAGGGAATGTGGGAATATCTGGTATTTATTGCTCCAGGAAAACAGGAAGATACAAAAACATATGACAAACGTCACATTTACTGTGATCTCTACTTCACCAGTGGAAAATGTATTTATATTTTAATGCATGTTTTCATTTCCTGTATTCATTGATTTACAATGGCACACAATTGTAGAGCAACATTAATCATATAAATGAATTCATAATAAATAAATTAATAATTTTCCTTAAAAACAGTAAACTTTGGGGTCTGTGTCTCTTATGTTAAAGGGTTAGTTCACCTAAAAATGAAAATTCTGTCATTAATTACCCTCATGTCGTTCCAAACCCACAACTCCCTGAACACAGCAATCCGACTCCGACGAACTAGTGGCGACAAAAGCAAACTGCAGGGTTGGCTCACGTCGGCAGCGTCTGGATCCAAAGTTGCCATGACACACCAAACCGACGCTCGACACTCGACAGTAAAGTAGCACGTCCATTCTGCGCCTGCGTAAGAAGAAATGTCTTTCCGTACCAGCAGGTGGCAGTAGCTGAACAGCCAATCAGAATGATCAGATGGCCCGACTGACCGACAAGCTCCGATGCCGATTCAACATGTAGAATTGGCCGAAAAAAGCAGATGAGGGCCAACTTCAGCCAACGGTGCGCAACACACTGAGAAAACTGCCCGACGGCCAACCGTCAGCTTGGTGTGTTCTGGGCTTAAGACTTTCGTTCATCTTCAGAACATAAATGAAGATCTTTTTGATGAAATCTGAGAGATTTCTGTCCTTCCATAGACAGCTCCTCAACTGACACTTTGAAGCTTCAAAAAGTTCATAAAGGGATCGTAAAGCTAATCCATAAGAATTGAGCAGATTAGTCCAAATTTTCTGACGAGACACAATTGATTTATATGATGAACAGTTTGAATTTAGGCTTTTTATTTACAAAATCTTCTCAAAAAGATCTTCATTTGTGTTCCTAAGATGAATGAAAGTCTTATGGGTTTGGAATAACATGAGGGTGAATAATTAATGACAGAATTTTTGGGTGAATTACGTCTTCAGTGTCACATGATCCTTCAGAAATCATCCCAATATGCTGATTTGGTTTGGTGCACAAGTAACATTACTTATTATTATCAATGTTGAAAACTGGCCTCCACTAGCTGCTTAATATTTTTGCGGAAATCATGACATAATATAGAAATCAAAGGATTGTAAATCTATTTATTACCGCACTGCAGGTAGTCCAGCCTGAAACTCATTCAACTGACTGAGACAATCTTATGTTGCTTAAACCAGCATAGCAATGGAAAAAGTGCCACAAAGCCACAATAGTTTCACTTTTTGGAGAAATAATACTACGATTGCTTTATTTAATTAAACTGATATAAGTATTCTGTCATGAAAAAAATGACACATTAATAAGACCTTTAATTAATATAGCTTATTCTTTATCAGACATATGCAGACATGGAGATTAGTCAGAGCACAGAGCCAACTAGACCACAGCAACCACAGAGCAGCTGGGATTTAAGCGCTTTGCTCAGGGGCACAACATTAGCAGTCAGAGGATTTGCCCAGGGCAATATATGAAGCTGGACCTTTCCACTAGCTCATAGTTCGGAGGTCTTACCACTGATTCAAACACTCCATTTTTTTATAGGTTCAAAGTGAATTTTTAACTGTTCATATTTCATTCTCGCAGGTGTAAATACAATTCATGAGATTTTGAATTCCAATTAACATCAGTGGAAATGCAATTCACGAAAAGCTGAAACAGATTCCCATCTCTTTCTCCCCAGGATTCGCCGTCTCGCTGAGTTATGACCCAGTAATAGTCGGGCTTTGTGACGCACTCTAATGACCAGAGAGTTAGAACTCTGGAATGATCTACGATATTAGAGCTTGGCTGCTTTCAGTCTCTTTAAATATCCTGGCTTTACAGATAAAAAAAAAGTCTCTGTGGATTGTATCAAACTTAATCAGAAGCGTTAATGACAATCTATGTGAATAGAGTGCACCGCTGATTTCCAAAACTCCACTTTCGAAGAGGCAGAAGTCAATAGATATAATAAACACACGAGACGGTGACTCCCCTTGCCCGGTCTTGTTTATCATGACTGGTGGTTTCATTGGAATGGTGTGTGATTAAGGCAGGCGAGATGTGCTTGCCACACGAGGAGTTGTTTGAAAGGCAAGCGAAAAGTTGTTGTTTGGCAAAAACTAGAGAGATTGCCAGCTGCCTGGGGAGTTCACGGGGATCAATACAGCGGGAGTGACAGCACCAGACTTGATTAAATGTGACTGCTACATCTGGCAGCCGTGGCCATTACTTTCCCACTACTGTTCCCTGGGGTCAGGGAGCATGAAGTGACAGTGCCCAAGCAAACCTCCATTACCTCCTTTCCCTGCCCTTACAGGTAGCTCATAGACATGTCAGTAAAATAGTTACATACTCTCAGCTACGATCCAATTGAGCGCGACAATCGCTCGGTGTGTTTGTTTGTGCGTCCATTGGGGTGTTTGTGCAACAACTGTACGGATCGCGTGAGATAATTACTAAGCCTTCAGATTTGGTTCCCAGTGCCACTGTGCATTAACATTTGCTTTGTGAAATATCTCCCTTCCATCACGGCTGAATGATAACGCTTGTATCGGAGACAGAATGACATTAGAACAGTGACTGAGGTTGATATTGTTAATCTCCTCACTCGACACACACGCCACGCGCGTTCACAATGGATCAGCGTGAAATCAATCCAAAGGGACCTCTATAATGGTGACACACAAAATGCTTGTAAATTCAGAGTGTTTTCAGTCAGAGGCGTAGCTCCAGATGGAGCTCATGCGGTGTTTAAATAGATGCAACATGTGTGGCACCCCAGTCAGTAAATGCAACCTGCTGATACCAAATCACTTCAAGCAGATTAAAGGGGCCTCCGTATCAACGAGCGAATGACTATACAGCCGTGGCTTCTTGACAGTCCGCAGATTTTCATCTAGTCGCCAGTGGTTATTCCACAATGAAAAACGATCAAACAGCAGACATTTAAATGGTACTGTAATGGCATCCTTTGATCTATAGCCACTTCCGTGTGGGAAAGTATCTTTGGCGCTACAACCAAGCAAGCAAGACTTGGATTTTGTTGTGATAAAAAGATGAAAACTTAAAAACAAACATGCGATTCCAAAGTAAGCAGTATAGTATAGTGTAGGTCGCCCTTACCACTGACATTACCACATCATTTCCTGTTTAAAATGGCTGCCTACAGGAAAATCCCCCAAATGGATGCAATTCATGTGAATGTTTTGAATCGGTTGAGGGATTTAATTAATCGCACAGATGTGTGTTCAAAAAATAATTCCATATGTTACATACTGGAGTTATGACCTGCTGTAACCTGCAGAAAGTGTCAGTGAACAAATATCAGTATATTAAGTCAGTATATTAAATATTGTTGGTGAGTCTCTGAGATGAATCATATTTGTAATATGGAAACTACAAGTGATAAAAAAAAGGGCTTTTCCTTTTTTTTGTTCTGAACCACATCCTGTCCACACTACATTCTGTTGTCTACAGACAATTTTGTCATTGCAACAAATAAAGATATGTGTAGTGGTATATATATATATATATATATATATATATATATATACACACACACACAGATAATGGCTGCACTGCACAACCCCTAACTACTACAGAGAATCACATCTGCTGAGGTTAGCATTCTGAACATGGGTAATTTCAGTAAAGCAATATTGCATTGTTTTTCAGACAATGCTTCTTTGATTGTTTTTTGATTGTTATATATTCTGATAGAACTGACCCTCGTCTCATTCACATCGGGGCATCATGTGTGAAATGAGAAATGTGCGGGTACAGACATTTCTCAGAGACTTGTCCTCTCTTGACTTCAATCCTGTTTGAACTCAATCAGGAAATATTCAAATGCATGCTGAGCAGCCTCCGGCCACATCTGAGTTTCACAATGTTTCAGCGTGATTTTACAGTCTGTGTTGCAGCTGTTGATGGCAGTAGAGCACCTGCTATTGAACCATCAGCTGGGGGGATAGAGACACATTGACTGTCTTGGAGTTTCAAAGCAAAGGGAGGAAAATGAGCGGTTTATTACGATGGTAAAATCTTCATGAAATGCACGTCTCAACAGAAAACGATCCCCTCCCCCTGGGCTTTTTTCTGCTGCAAAACTGCCAGTAGCTCCAGAAGTCAATATAGAACGAGCTTAAGATGAGGAAAAGAAACACGTGGTTTCATGACATCAAAGATGAAGTTGTGTTTTAAAGCCAAAGAAGTGTATTTTACCACACATATCTAACGTTTGTTGAAGAAACATTCTCACAAAAGTAATACACTCCAAAAATTCTGGGTTAAAAACAACCCAAGTGGGGTTGAAAATGGACAAACCCAGCAATTGGGTTGTTTTATTTAACCCAGTAAAAATTACTATATGGCTGGCTTAAAATGAGCCCAAAATAGATTGGAAATTAAAAATCAGACACATAAGTACTAGAGGCAACAATTATCATTAATTAAACTTATTAATAAATGTTAAACAAATGTTAATTTCCATAATTTTCTGGGTTCATTTTAAGCAAGCAATACAGTACTAACCCAGCATTTTTAGAGTGTAAAAATGTGGTATGTTTTGCCTAAAATGGGCAACTTGCATCAAATGTAGTTTTGCCACTAGAACACAGGATGCAGTCACATTTACCATTGCTCTGTGAAATTTCACAAGCAAAATCAAGTTATTTTTTAACAGTAATCTGCAATCGGGAGTTTCAAGAGAGGGCGAAAATGTTCCCCACTTGTGTACGAGTTCGCCACACAAATTCGCCATGCTGACCCACAGAAAATTGCTTGGGTTCTACGTGAGCAGTGCTCACTATTTTCACTAATATATTCCCTAATGTGATCACACTACAGCGTAAGCTGTGGTGTCGTATGCAAACAAATGAGCCGGTTCTCAAGCAACCATCTGAATACCTATTTATATCGAGCAAACCTGTAATTTGTCAAGCTCTAGGATGTTTCATTTCAGGATCCAATGGCATCTTTATTTTTTTCAGTCTAAAACCCTGCTACTGTTGTAGCATTTGGAGTTGCTATAATATAATGCTACAAGTTAACAAAGTGTATACATTTAAGAGTAAATTTATTCACTTCAGCAAAAGTAGTATCAAAAGATAAGTTGCGTAGGCCAACTAGCACAAGATCAACACTTATTATTTTTTACTTATTTTATGTTTCTCCTTTCACTCTATGGCTTGATTATTTAAAAGAGAAATTTGATTAATATTGTGCGATTATTGCACTGGTTTCATATAGGCCTGCTGTGAAAGCAACAGAAAAGCTGCAGCAGTGCCTTATGGGATCCCACTGATTCTAATTCTAAGGCTGTCACCCCGTGTCTCTCTCTTTTAGCCCATTTCCTGAGGAACAACACTGAAATGTATTTTAGCACACGATTTAATCTAACTGTATCTGATAGCACACTCCGCATCTCGACTCACTGACACCCACAAGGATTGTGAAAGCAGTATTTGGCGTTGCGCCGCTGATGAATGCTTGCTCTCGCTACATAATACCTTTTACAACGGCGATGACAAGCTGCAGACTCAGCTGCTGTGGGTCATCAAAATGATTCACGGTGAGAACGATCCCATTTAACCTCCACCTCAAAGCTAGCATTTCCGAAGCCCACTTCCAGAGTCTCACCCTTCTTCACCAATCTTGCACTTTCAAAGCACTCAACCCCATGGCACAGGAAGTTTTAGGTCCAGAGATGCAAAGGAAGAGAGTGGGCCACGTGCTCATCAATCTGCTTGAGAGATGAACTTCACCTGTATGGATAAAAACCACATTCAGTAATTACAGAGCAACTGACTGCAATTCTGCTCAAAAAGCATTTGACAGAAATGGGTGGATGAGGCAGTTTTAATTTTGCGGGGTGTTGCAGAATAAATAAATCATTGTAAAAGAGAGTTGATGCAGCAAGGTGGCGTCCAATTTCTTTTTGCCATGTGTTTCTCACAGTGCTCAATCATGAAGACATTAATTAGCATCATCCTAATGAAACAATATTTTTTAAACATTCATGCAGGTGCAACGATTCCGCCAAATGAATCTTTCTTCACACACACACACACACAAAAAAACTTGAACATTTTCCAATTTTAATCATTCTGTACCCAGAATATATATTTAGTTTCATGTAACGTATCTAAAATTGTTTTATTTACACTTTATCTATAACTTTCTAGCAGCAGGTTTTTTTCTTTCCAACCGGTGTGAAATTAACCCTAGGACCTCCATTAGAGTGGATAAGATGTTGTTGTCTGAGTGGGCAGCTCGGCTCATTAAAGTGCCATTCTTCACAGACTTGTCACCATACACAAATCAACACCAAGGCTGCTGTATATTCATAAACAGTTAATTTCCAGCATATTCATATCATTACACATTAGGTTATTAAGAGAACCATATTTAAATCAGCTACAGTGGCATGTGAAAGTTTGGAACCCCTTGCAGAATCTGTGAAAATGTGAATAATTTTATCAAAATAAGAGAGATCATACAAAATGCATGTTATTTTTTATTTAGTACTGTCCTGAGTAAGATATTTTACAAAAAATATGTTTATATATATAATCCACAAGACAAAAAAAAATAGCTGAATTTATTAAAATTACCCCGTTCAAAAGTTTGTGAACCATTGGTTCTTAATACTGGGTGTGGTTACCTGATGATCTACGACTGCTTTTTTGTTTTGTGATGGTTGTTCATGAGTCCTTTGTTTGTCCTGAGCAGTTAAACTGAGCTCTGTTCTTCAGAAAAATCCTTCAGCTCCTGCAGATTCTTCAGTTTTCCACCATCTTTTGAGTATTTTAACCATTTCCAGCAGTGACTGAATGATTTTGAGATCCATCTTTTCACACTTAAGAGAACTGAGGGACTCAAACACATCTATTAAAAAAGGTTCAAACATTGACTGATGCTCTAGAAAGAAACATGGTGCATTAAGAGCCAGGGGGTGAAAACTTTTAAATTTGAAGATCAAGGTAAATTGTACTTAATTTGTCTTCTGGCAAACATTTAAGTGTCTTATGTTGCTTCTGAAGGGCAGTACTAAATGAAAAAAAAAAAAAAAAAAGAAAGAAAGAAATAAAAAGAAAAAGAAAAAATTGGACATCTTTATCCTGTTCAAAAGTTTTCACCCCCCGACTCTTAAAGCATCGTGTTTCTTTCTGGAGCATCAGTGAATGTTTGAACCTTTTTTAAAAGATGTGTTTGAGTCCCTCAGTTGTCTTAAGTGTGAAAGATGGATCTCAAAACCATACAGTCACTGCTGGAAAGGGTTCAAATATGCAAAAGATGCTGGAAATCTGATGAATCTGGTGAACCTGGAGGACTTTTCTAAAGAACAGAGCTCAGCTTAACTGCTCAGGACAAACAAGGGACTCATGAACAATCATCACAAAACAAAAAAGCAGTCGTAGATCATCCAGGTAACCACACACAGTATTAAGAATGAGTGGTTCCCAAACTTTTGAACGGGGTCATTATAATAAATTTTGCTATTTTTTTTGTCTTGTGGATTATATATAAACATATTTTTTTGTAAAATATCTTACTCAGGACAGTACTAAATAAAAAATAACATGCATTTTGTATGATCTCTTATTTTGATAAAATTATTCACATTTTCACAGATTCTGCAAGGGGTTCCCAAACTTTCGCATGCCACTGTATATGGGATTTTGGGAAGGGATTGCAATTGCAATATATTATTCATCAAAAAAAAAAAAAAAAACGTACACGCAACTATGTCAACACAACACGCATGTGTCGTGGTGCTCTCTTGAACATGCATTGGAGATTAATATTTTGTGGTAAAATAAAAATTGTGATTACTTTAATTTACCTTTCTGGGTAAAGTTCTCAGATTTAAAAAGATCTTCATTTGTGTTCTGAAGATGAACGAATGTCTTATGGGTTTGGAACGACATGAGGCCGAGCTATGTTCACACTGCAGCTAAATTCAGTTGTCAGACCAAAAAGCTCAACAAAACCCACCCAAACCAACAAAAAGCCACATAAAACTTTACCTGTCAAAATAATGTGATAGAATATTATTACCATATTAATCAAGGTTGCTATGGGCCATCAATAACCACTAAAAACTAAATAATGATGACAAAATAATAAACAAATAGCTAAATGTCCATGCAGGAAAAGGATCGAATCCAGGCAAATACATTAAAAAGAATTGACCCTTCACCGGGAGTTGATTGACAGGTGATCTAACCAATCATAACACCGAATCCACCATTTCGTCTGACAAAGCAGTCAGGGGATTTAGTAGATTAATGGCGGTGGACTTGAACTTGAAAAAAATGGTGTCTACTGACCTTATGATGTTTGTTCATGTTTATTTGATGCTATAAATTAACTAGTAGGAAGAAATGATTGGTTCACGAGCTGCTTGAACTGAGGTGCTACAGTGATCTGTCATGACACATTAAAGAGCCACAAAATGAAATTTATTGTTTAAATTTCTTTAAAAATTACAAAATGTGAAATTTGAAACTTTGTTTCATATCAGAAGTAACCTGCCTTGTCTTGCATGTTGATGCACTGTCAGTATCCTCTTTGCTCTGCAATGTATTTTTCACTGCGTGAGAACATGATGTGTGGCGTGAGAGCGGCATGGCTTGTCGGACGTAGCAACAGTAACTAAAGGGGGCAGGTCTTTACAAATGGTCAATTACCAAATATGACTAAAATGTCCAGGTAGACACTATGTCAAAACAGCAAAGAAATTAACCGATACCTCAGAAAAACACATGCATCATTTTCAGTGTCAACAGCACTAATCTAGGCCTATATTATAAAAATAATAATAATATAATCTCTATATAGATCAGTGGTTAACAGTCAGAATAAGCCAATTTAAACGCAAAAAGTGCCCAACACAGGTGATCGGAATAAGGAAGTAATTAACATGTCTTTTATATTTGTTCATGCACACACCATGACAGATTTGACTGTCATTCATTGATACTGTACATACTGTACGATAACCGGACAACAGAAAATTAACAACAAGGCACTTACCTTCGTGTTGCACTTCAACTACAGCACGTCTTTTGTGAAGTTCATATTGCAGAATGTAATACAGAACTTGGCACAGTCACAACTAATCAAGTCCAGCAGCTTTCAAGGATATCAGTCTGGACAGTTTAAAAGATGTCCTGATGCAGGACAGGATCGTGTAGTCCCATATTCAGTTTCGATTTTGATAATATTATGCTTTGATTTCAGAGTTACACTGCTATTAACAAAGAGCCTTGCGTCATTTCCCTCCACAGGTGTAATTCACGTTTTGAGAATAGAGTCACTCTCCTACTCTTTGGCCACTCTGGCATTGTGATCACTTGAATATCAGCTATTCTTTCAAAATCTGATCCCTTTTTGCGCTAAAAACCCATCACTTAGGAATCATCACATCCAACGTGATTGGCTAAAAGTAAGCGGACGACATCAATGCTAGCACCTGGAGAGGGTGCGTGTGTTAATATCATGGTGACTGATTGGATGCAGCTAGTACATCCACTTAGGTTTTGTTTTTTAACCAATTAGCCTATACAATTTAGATGTTTTGAAACCGTCCAACTGAGCCCAAACCTGGCCAAATTTTGTTCAGCCGCCCAAACCATTTTTTACCCACACAATCAAATTCAAAACTGGCCAATCTGGCATCACTGAACTCCATAAACCCAATCGCTTTATGAGCCAAGCTTAAACAACAAGCCCAAAACGCTTATAATGAGTGATCATGGCAACACAGAAAGATGCCTCCGTCAACTGTGCTTTAGTTAAATTGCTGAAAATAACAAGCATTTTGTCACTGTAATCCCAGCAAACATTTGGACATTTAATGGTCGTTGAAAAGACGTCCCTCTGACACGTACCATCATGACTGAAAAATAGTTCCAAAATGAAATTTGAACGGGCATCTTATATATTAACTTATTAAAGTATTATATATTTAACTACACATAGCTAAAAGTCAAAGGAACAATTATAAATGCAACCCCAGAGAATTGTAGTTATGTACAAATGTATCTGAATGCATTTTTTGGAAATTTTCTGCATTACATATTTTTACCGATTTATGCCGTTATACCGTGACAATTTTTGGCCAGGGACATAACGTTGCCGTCGTACCAATGTTTGCTAGGATATTACTTTGGTCACAATAACGGACACTAAACACACGAGACGGCAGAATGTTTATATAATGGTTTCCAAGCCATCAATCATTGCAGTTTCGAGAGTAACGAAACACGTAACGATAATTTAGGTGATTCACTCCTGAGACTTGCTCCTGAGAATTTTCATTTTGGGGTAAACTAACCCTTTAATCAAACAACAAAAGACAAAGAAATCACTCACTGATCTTAACTGAATAACCTTTGGAACTTTATTAAGGATTAATCTTTAATTTATACAGTGAAGATTATATGAAGTGTTATATGATTGTGATTACTTTATTCAATTTCTGTACCTGAAAACTACTGTTAGACTTACCCAAAAAGCACTATTTATTGCTCTTTTCTCTATTGTATTTATTTGTTCTACTGCTTATTTGTTCTCATTGTCCTTATTTTATATTTGACAGAAGTCCTTTTTTCTGAACATAGCATATACTGAACCGTAATGAAACCATGACCCTGAAACCGTGATACAAACCGAACCAAATCTCTAACATATAAACATGGAAACCCAATGTGTGTGTTACATACATAAACACATATAACACAAAAACTTGCACGTTGTTTGTTGAACACTTCAAGAATTATATGGAGGGAAATGAAGCACAAAGCTATAAAAATATCACTGAATCTTCTAGCGGTGAAACAAATACTGAAATAACATCAGCTCATATAAACCCACCGACAACTGATTTTTTTTGCCTCAAGACTATTTCCCAATATTCCTCCAACATCGGAATTAATAGCACGTTATAAAAACTAACAACCCCTCATATGAGACGTGTAACACATGCACTAAAAACCAGGTCAACCTAGATATGACTGCAACCATAAATCAGAAACAACTACAAACTGCACTGATTTATATGATGGATTGTGCTTTTTGTGCAGAATGAGATGAACTAATCACTAATCTTTTAGAGCAATATTTATGAGGTTCTGTCAGAAGTTTGATTTGTAAACATAGGTGGCTGGTGTGGAAGCAGAGGCCGGATTCATCCGGGCAGAGCTGATTTTCTGTGATGACAGGTGAAAGCTACACAGTCCGATCAAGATCTGTCTTACGGAAGATCTGCCAGACCACAAAAACACTCAACTGAGAACCAATCCTCTGCTACATAGCAACGGAGCTCTGCTGATATGAGCTTACAGCCTTTTTTACTGCCATTCTATTCAGACGGCTGCCATTTCCAATACAAAACGTCATAATGAAGAAACAGCTTTCTCTAAAGTTGGATAGGACACAAAAGAATAAATACATCAGGACAGAAGAGTCAAAATGAGAAGATTAAAATAGCTTATTTTCTACTAAAGAGAAAATCATGACGTAGTAGCTTATGTACAAAAATGACAGCATAGAAAACATTAAAAAAACAATAACTAGCATTCATTTTGGCTGCATCATAATAAATCAAGAGTGAAATAATTGCTTAAAATAGACCGGTAATGGCATACATTTTCAACTAGTCAACTATTTAGGTGCCCCATTTTCTATCAAAGAGAATTCTTCTTTTTGCATGTCTGAACAGGTGAAAACAGTTACATTATCATCTGTCTGAATCTTGTCTGCTCTGACATGAAACATTTAGCAGGCGTGAGTTACCTATCTGTTCTATTTCTTAATTGAATGTGTCCTGTCTAATCTTCTGTATGCATTCCAGGTGCAAAAACACAACTGCCTTCCCACAGCTGGGTACGATATGCTCACGGACTGCCACCATGTTCTGTGGAAGAGTGATGCCGCAGACGTGTCGCTAGGCATAATGTTTTTATAGACGCCTTGGGAGGTGAGAACCTTCTGACAGGAGAATGCATTCAACTCGACATCAGATCCCTAGGCTCCAGCAAACAGCTGCTCCGATCACCCTAACGCTGAGAAGCAACACCAGTGAGTCTGGCATTTGCCTAAAAATATAGTTTAATTACACAAGCAGACCTCCTTTGGGACATGGAATGCTTTTAAAAATGCCTGATTGCTGAGTGAGAGTATTCTCGCTCAATTTAGAGAATATGTTCCATGTAAAATTCAAGCTTTTCTTTTCTAATAGCGAATTTATTTGCAGGGTGTCAGCTCACACCCTGGGTACTGCATATGGGATATTAAAGCTCTTAAATCAAAAGTTTTCTTTTGGATCCCTTATGAATTTAAGAACATAAAGAAAAATATGTTTTGAAATTCATTTCAAATGACTACAACCAACAAATTTAATATAAAGTAAATGTAATAGCACTTTTCCTTTTTAGGAAAAGTGCTGGGTTTTAGGTTGTTCTTTTCTGTTAGGTTTTAGTCTGTTCTGACCCAGCTAAATAGAACCCGTCCAAAGTATGTCAAAATAAAATGTTGAAGGCGGAGACAATAAATAATGAATAAATACTCCTCTGTATAGAAAACTGACATAAACATGAAAATCTATCAATATTTCTCCAAATGTGCATGCTTTTAAGCTAAAAGTCTATATGAAATGCCATAGAGGTAACATAACTGTTCAGAGACTTTGTATCATAGAAATGCATTATATTTTAATAATAAAATACCATTATTTTAAATTGTAATAATATTTCACAGTATTGCTGTTTTTTCTGTATGTTTGATTTACATTATGATGAGCTTGAGACATGATCAACAGAGGGTTTTTTCACAGACTATCTGACTGAAAGGCCTCATTAATATGCAAGTCATTTCAGGTCATTATTATGTGATTCTTTTGTCTTCACTGGTGAGAATCACCCATTATTCATGATTATTCACACCTCCACAAATACTGTGTTTCTTGACCAAAGATGTTTTAGAAAATTTAAATCTCTCTATTGTTTTATATGAAGGAGTAGGAATGATAATTTTTACATAATTTTGAAGCAAAAACTCTAGTCTACAACCTCCAATACCCAGAAGTCTTGTGAACACAGATTTATATTTTTTGGCTTTATTTCAGTGACTTAAGTTTTTTGTTTTTTCAATAACCACACATAAACGTTCATTCCTTCAAAAATACAAACATGTGCATACATGTTCCTTACATATTATTGTAGCCTAGTTTGTGCTGAATACAGTGTAATGACACTTTTTCCATTAATATGTTTATGAACAACTGAAAAAAGCACAAATGTCAGGGCATGTCAAAACTTCTCCAGGCCCCAAATCAGCCTCAGACCTCTGAGGGTTAAAAAGTACATATCCTAGGAATCAATTTATATGCAAGTATTTAATTATATTATAGCACATGTTTTACCACTGGCCAAATTATACTTAATATTATTGTGTCCACATAATTAAGCTTGACAAGCTTTTAAAATCATGAAAATACATATATTTTTCCTTTATTTGCTTATTCACCAGTATAATTTAAAAAACGCTTGTAATTTTTACAGAAAAATAATACTACAGTAAAAACCTGTTAATTGGTTAACTCTGTTACCTTACCATATATGGTAAAAACTGTAAATGGTTTAACATTGAATTATATGCAGTTTCAACTTAAAATACAGCCCAGACAGCAACATAAGTGTTGGCCCAGATTCAGCCCACATCTGGCCCGCGTGGAATCCACACATACCAGATTTGGGCCGGATATGGGCCAACACTATGTTGCTGATTTGTGTTTTGAAAGTAAAAACTATGAATTACCCTATAATTTACAGTGAAAAATAGTAAAAGGACATTCCCAGAAGTCCCTGTGTCACACATCACAATACATTTTCAGTAATTTATTTACATTATATTTAATAATGTAACTTGTTCACACCAAGAACGATAAATATAAAGATAACGATAAAGATATAGTTCTAAAAAACTTTCTACATATAAAAGAATAGTGGAGTTCACACCACAGCTATAACGATAACAATATCGAGAAACAATATCATTAGGATCACTTTCAGACTGATTCTTCTCCAGCTGTTGAACGATAAAACACTGACAAACAAGCAGAATCCATTTGAATTGAAGGGCTTGCGTGTTTAAAATGCCAGATGACATTGCAGAGAAATTAATCGCAGAGGTCCAGAAAAATCCACCACTGTTGACAAGTCAAACTCCCTTTTTTAAGGATACTTTAAAGAAAAATGGATATATGGAAAACAATCGGTCATACCCTCGGAATAAATGGTGAGAGAAGTATTAACGGAGATGAGACCATTATGCCAGGCTAGCAAACAGTGTAACATAAAATTACCTCAGATATCCAGCTCTAGTTTTGACAACATTTTCACTGCAACTTCAAAGGAAGCAAGACAAAGACTAGCCGTCGTTTTTATTCCACTATATTGACTTCGTCAGCTAAATTCTCCATTAGGTTAGATTGATTACACTAGCTAGATTCACTCAAAACACAGCATGCTGAGGACATCACCTGGTTAAAGCCCTGTAAGTGCAACAAGAACAGCAACACATGTTTGATGTTGTACACACTTTGAAACCACAGCACACAAGCTTAGAATCATTTGTTGGTGTGGACTCAAACAAAGTTATCATTATAGATATCTTTATAGTTATCATTCTTGGTGTGAACAGGCCTTAAATCATTAATGTATATCAGTGTTTTGTGTTACATTTTCTGTCAAGGGGAAAATTCCTCCTGCAGTCAATAATTTTATCCCTTAATTCTCATCTTTGGTAATCAAAATGACATATTGTATTTAAACATATTTTCCCCCCCATGAAAATAACTTCTTCATGCCTTAAAATAGCTTGAATGTAACTCTACAGCATTGCTTCATTTAGTATAAGTGGAACCATGAATATACAAATTAGTCCTGTCTCCACTTAGTCACACCAGCTCAGAATAGGCATATCTGATCCACACTTTACTGTAGTAAACGCTAAACAATGGAAAGTGGAAATATTGGTTTAATTTACCCATATATGTTTGGACCAGAAATTTTTTGTACCCGATTTTTCCTGTCCTTTATAATAATAATAATAATAATAATAATAATAATAATAATAATAATAATAATGCATTTTATTTAACGGTGCCTTTCAAAACACCCAAGGTCACCTTACAGGTAAACAAGCAAAAACAATATATATATATACATTATATATTACAACAACTTAAAACACACATGCATCATAGAGACAATAAAATAAGTAGTAAATCATAAAAAAGCCTGGGTAAAAAGGTAGGTCTTAAGACGGGATTTAAAAGTATGCAGACTGTCACTATTAGAGATATCGAGAGGGAGAGAGTTCCATAGGCGAGGGGCTGCATGGCTAAAAGTTCTAGCTCCCATGGTAGTTAAGCATACACGTGGTAAGACAAGAGAGAGTGTGAGTGAGGATCTTAAAGTGCGTGAAGGGGTATAAATATGAAGAAAATCAGTAAGACATGGAGGAGCGAGACTGTGAAGTGCCTTGAATGTGAGAAGCAGGATTTTGAAGTCAATTCGATATTTCACTGGTAGCCAGTGAAGTCGCTGGAGAGTTGGTGAAATGTGCATGGTAGAAGGGGTTCTAGTAAGAACACGAGCCGCAGAGTTCTGAACCAACTGAAGTTTATAGAGAAGTTTGGAAGAAAGACCAGTAAGAAGAGCGTTGCAGTAATCAATACGTGAAGTAACCAGTGCATGGATGAGAATCGCAGTATTGTTCAATGAAAGGGAGAGACGAAGGCGATTAATATTACGCAGATGAAAGTATGCAGTACGTGTAATATTATTAACATGGGCTTCAAATGAAAGTGTGCTATCCAGAATAACACCCAAACTCTTAACCTGTGAAGAGGGATAAATGGGATGTTGATCGATATCCACAGAAAAACAGCGGATTTTGTCCCTACAAGTAGGACCTCGGTTTTATTACTATTAAGTTTTAGAAAGTTAGCTGAGAGACAGTCTTTAATTTCAGCTAAACAACGGGACAAAGAAGGTGGAGGAAAAGAGGGTTTGGAAGACAGGTAGAGCTGGGTGTCATTGGCGTAGCACTGAAAGTGAATACCATATTTCCTGAAAATGTGACCAAGTGGAAGTAGATAGATAATGAATAAAAGCGGGCCCAAAACAGAACCCTGAGGAACACCGGTAGTGACTGTAGATGATCTCGATCGAAAATGCTTTAATTGGACAAACTGAGTGCGACCAGAGCGATACGATGTAAACCAGGACAGGGGTGTGCCAGTGATCTCAATAGAAACTAACCTGTCAAGGAGTATCTTGTGCTAGATGGTATCAAAGGCCGCACTCAGGTTGAGAAGGACAAGTATGGTTAATAAACCAGAGTCAGCTGCCAGCAACAAGTCGTTAGTGATTTTGACAAGAGCTGTCTCTGTACTGTGGTGAGGATGGAAGCCAGATTGAAAAAGCTCAAACAGTTTATTATTGGAAAGATGGTCATGGACCTGTGTTGCAACACATTTTTCCAGGATTTTAGAGATGAATGGCAAATTAGAAATTGGATGGTAATTATCTAGGTTAGATGGATCAGCCCCTGGTTTCTTAAGGATTGGAGTAATAATAGCAGATTTGAAAGAGGAGGGTACAGAGCCAGAAGCAAGTGAACAGTGAATAACTTTAGTAATTAATGTACATAAAGATGGTAAGCAGGCTTTGACTAAGTGAGTTGATAAAGGGTCAAGCCAACAGGTAGTAGACTTGGATTCACGGATAAGACCCAGTATCTCCACATCAGTTGGTAATAAAAAAGTAGAGAAAACAGAGTGTGGGGACACTTGAAAAACTGAACAACAGAAATTATAACCTGTGTTACTAGCAAGTAATTGTTGGTGAATTCTTGGAATTCTTGTTGGTGTTCTTGTGCTCACTGTGGAAAAGCCCCACCCTGCACGTTGACAGGATTGGTTACATATTTGTAATGGTATAGGAAACGGGGGCGGTTTCAAACCACGTTTTTGAGACTGTCTTTGGTAAACTGCAGTAGAAAATAATCAGCAATGTGGTTGACTGATGAATTTGCACATGGTTTGTCTGAAAGTATATATATATATATATATATATATATATATATATATATATATATATATATATATATATATATATATATATATATATATATATATATATATATATATATATATATATATATATATATATATATAAAAAAAACCCAATAATAATAAAAACAGATATAAACAACATTAAAAACTTGAGGGTCTGCAATGGACAGGTGGCTTTCTCTTTTACCACCTGGACTTTTATTATGGTGGTTATATCAGTACATTTTAATTTTGATACTTCAGGTAGATGGCACAGCTGCCATCATTTAAAATCATGATTTTATCAGGATATTTTTAATAGAGTAGAACAGTCACTAATTAAGGTTTTAGGACTGTGTCCATTTTGTGGTGCCATCAGCCAATCAGTGCAACCTAGGTTATTTGATCTGCGACTACAGGTCCAAAGTATCGACTAACGAGAGAACCATTCAACTAGTCCGCACAACTGTCTTGTGCACTGGTTAATTATAATAAGGTGTTAATGAATAATAAAGATGTTAATGAACAAGCGTCAAGCCAGGATGTATTCCAAGAAGGCATATAGAAAGCCACAATGCATCCATTGTAGCCTCTTCCTAGAGCTGGAATTAGCACTTTCATTAGTAGAGATTACAATGTGTTTGTTTGAACTGGCTGGGGTCACATCAAATAATATGTTTGTTTGGAGCAGAAAGGGCTAGGGCACAGGGGACGAAGGGTCCTAGTTATGAGGAGCAGTGCTTATCTGCACAGCAAACAACCCGAGTGTATCAAAGATACACACATACACACTCACAATTTAATCTAGGTTTAATCTAAATTTAATCTAAGTGCAGAGCGACAGTGCTCGCTTGTAAACAAGTCTGTCCTCGGTATATTAACATTTAAGCTGTATCTGTCCTTGTCTACGGAATCTAAGGGGTAATTTCCTTTGCTGCAGTAACACACTCGGGCTATACACATCAAAAAGTGACTGTAATATTTGATCATATACCCCCTCCCCACCCCACTGAGAGACATATGAACATATTAATCTGCTGCCATATGTCTGATTCTCACAAAGCACTGGATTGTAAGGTCTTTACAAGCTAAGCCAAGAATAGGATTAAATGGCTGAGACCATTTGGAAGTCTCAGATCATATTAACTAAGTATGGTGGTCCCATGACTGCCATCTTCGCACACACACACACACACACACAAAAAAAAAAAAAGAGAGAGAGACAGAGAGAAAAAAATAGCATTATATCTGCATATAGAATACAGAAGAAGCTAATATGACAGGTAATATTAAAACCAACCCTATTATTACAGGCAGAATGGTGATAGATTTTCCGCCACTGTCTTTGAAAGTCACTGAGGAAATTACCCATCTCACATTCCTGAAGTATTTTCATTTGCAGAACATTGAGAAACTATGCATCAAGGAGTTTGGGTGTATTCTCTGATCCACTGAAAAATATGCTGAAAAGCTTGCCATTACTCATTCAGAAACTGTCCTAGTTTTTCATACAGGACTCCTTGAAATATGCAGCACCACATTTGTTGGCTTTTTACTAAAAAAACTCGCTGAATCTCAGTGCACTTTTCAACAGCCACAACAGAAAAAGAGAATAATGCAAAGTGAACTTTTCCCCATTCAGTCGCATTAATTAATATAACTGGGTATGAATCTCATTTTCAAGGTTAGACATTATTTCCTCACTTTGCCTGTTCTTAAAGTATGAATGCCTCATTAAAATTACTAAAATATTTAAAAAATAAAATAATAAAATAGCTCCGAGAAACAGACTTGAAGTCCTATTTCTCCATTAACAGAAAATTGATTAACACCAGAAGGAAAACACTTCCAGATTCAGCTCTCTTTCCCCACACGTTGGCTCCCTGAAGAATTTATTAGACGTAGCTTCTCTAACAGGAGGCTCAAGCGACTCCTCCTCACTGAATTATAGAGATCATTTCCCATTAACCAATGTAATTAAAAGCAAAAATTCAAGGGCTCTCTCAATGTTAAGATTATCACTTCAAAGACAAGCTGTTGACACACTGGAAACAGTTAACTCCTTAATGAATGATTCATGAGGGTGTGATGTGGTTGGAGAGAGCGTTCACTCCCTCCACCACTGCAGCCCAGACCTCACTCATCGCGGTCATCATTAATACAGTCAAAAGAGCGCTTTAGTGCGTCTTCATTCTGCCTATGTAAGAATAGATAGATCAGTGTTCTTCGCACACTCTGATAAATCAGGCACAAATCTTGGGTATGGCTCTGTTATCCTGAGCAATTAGGGTGGGATTCAGGGCGTCAGTTTCTAAAATGCAAGAGATCATTAACCTCTCATTATTTGTGAACGAGGCAGGAGAACACAGAGGACGTAATGATGAAAAAGATTAAAAAAAAAAAAAAACGCACACAGTCAAAAGCTGGGGAGTGACTGCCTGAAACTAGGTCTTGCTCACTGGATTCATAATGTCTTTAGTCAGCAAGCAAATGGAATTCATGAATTGGACATTTGTTTTGGTCCTGAAAGCCTGTTATGAACTTAATAAATGTTCTTCAGCCTCTTGTATGTGAAAGAGAAAACATAAGTTGTTGTGAGACATATAGTACAGGATAAAAGCACCGTTGTCAACCTGGCAATGGATGGAATATTATGTTTTTTTGCTTTTAAAAGGACTGTGTCTACTCATTCTACATACAAGTTGTCATCTTGAGTCATCTTTCAGCAGCTTAATTTAATCTAAAGTGTCTTCTGAATGCGTTATTAACCAATATTTGACTGGGGAGTTGCCAATAGCAACAGTTTCTGGCTTTGAGATAAAGAGAACACTTCAATGTAACAATGTAAAGAACAACTACTTCATATATATATACACACACACACACACACACACACACACACACGAAAGACACTCCAGACCAGCTTCTAACTTGTGTAAGAGACCAGAATGAGTCTTCATCTTGAATGCTCTATAAGAGTAAACAGCGGAGGAAGGTATAAATACTAAATTGATTTTGATGATAGAGACCCTTGTTATTTCTGTCCCATAGCTAAAACAATATAAATGCAATATAAAAGAGTCACAGTGAATGAAAGGGCCTCATTTTGTGGAGTGGGGTTTTCAAATGAAATTGACCTATTAGGAAGCATTTAATGAGCAAAAAGTCTGTGGGTGATCAATATGTGGCCATCAATTTTAAATTTTAAATAGAATCTGCACAACGTGCCCTCCATTAACTACAAAAACACACAAAAGAATCCTGCTATTCCTTAAAGAAGGAATCTAGCTGATTTTCATGACTTTATTCAAGGTGAAATAAGCTTTTCTTTATGAGCAAAATCTAAACTGCCCAAAAAGATCTAAATTGAATATTAATGAGGTCTTAATTAAATCATTACAATTACAGAGCTTTTTGAAACAAGCTAAGATAATAACTGCACATGAACAGATGCATTATCTTGGGAGTTACTGATCATTTTCTTCAAAGAACACCCGTGATTTGTAATTCCAGACATCGCTGCAACAAGACAACTTGCTTGTTTGAATCCTTGAGGAACGATAAAACACGGCTATGAGCGCTTCACCCTACGGTTCTGTGTATCACTTCTCAACACTCTTAGCAAAGTAAACTTTATAGTCTCAATTGATATTGTTCATTGACACTTACTGTATTATGTAGAAGAGTATTGTGAGAAAAAGATCGAGTGAGCGAGTTTATTACCTGCATTCAGATTCAGCATTTTCCTTCAAGTCAGTCCTATGTTCATGATAAAAAATCTGTTTTTGTCCGATGTATTATCTTTGCCTTTTATTAGTTAAGGGGTTTTCCCTTGACAGCGCTAATCAAAGCATTTGTCAGCTGCGTATTGTTCCGTGTTCACAACAATTCAGCCTTTTCAAAGTAAAAGTCTTTGCTAACTGACACACTCATAAAGACAGTCTTTGCTGTCATCTAATGGCGTAATAATGTAACTTCTGTTGCTGTTCACGGTCAGGGACTATTTTTTCCGGCGGAAGGAAGGCTTTAGTGAAAGTTTACTTCATGAAAGTTGCATTAATACTAGGGTGACCAGACGTCCCGTTTTTCCCGGGACAGTCCCGTATTTCAGCTCTATTTTTAGTGTCCCGACTTATTAAGAAAAAAATAATGTTTTGTCCCGTATTTCATCTTTCAACTGGGTGATGGAGTTCTGTCACACAAGAACAGCCTAATCAATTCGTCATAGAACAAAGTTACCATTCAATCACAATTCGTTATCGATTAGCGAAGGCGGGATAGGCGGAATCACGCTGAATAACACAGACCAGAAACCTCTCTCTCACGCACTCTCTCTCTCTTTCGCGCGATCAGTTCTCCTCGCGCCCGAATGGTCAAATGCACACATAGTTTTTCAAAATGTCCATCGTGTGGAGTATCTCACGTAAATACAGTCGGTTAAGTGGACGTAAACAGGTGGGTAAAAACAGGAAATGTGTCAGTAGCCTATATTACATCCATGGATTCGGTCTTAAAGGGACAGTAGCCTAATTAAATATTTGTCAGTATATTCAAATGTGAAAAAACAAGTTTAATCTTTAGTCGTATTTGTTGTATTGTTTGTAACTTGTTTGTAAATTTCTTTTTATATAACAATATATAACAAATATTTATATCTACACTGCCCTCCAAAAGTTTAGAAACACCCTAGAAAAGTGGGGTTTTGGACAATATTGGCATGAATCCTTTTTAATTTGTGATAATTTTGCACAGGTAAGGGACAACACAAATTATAAAAACACATTTTATTACATAAACAGTTTATACATAGAAAATTTTTGATTCATCAAAATATCCAGCATTAGCAGCTATCTGACCTAAACTGGGTTCTAATTATTTCATTGTATTCTAAACTTAATTGGCAATCAATTGTTGAAGCTATTAAGGTGTGCTGACCCAAAAATCTTTTACAAACCGGGGCCAAGTTTAAACCAGTAACCAGGCATCACAGCTGGCAAAGGGGCATGTCTGATTTTGACATGTATATACTGCCATTATTATGTAATGAAATGAAATGAACACATGAAAATTATTATTGCTGGATAATGTCAAGTTACTGTAATGTATTTGCACCAAAAAATTATAAGGATTTATGCTGATATCGTCCAAAACCAGACTTTTCCAGGGGTGTTTTCAAACTCTTGGAGGGCAGTGTATATATATATATATATATATATATATATATATATATATATATATATATATATATATATATAATATAGTGAAATAAAATTTCTTATATCATGGTCATATTGCGCACTCGTCCCGTATTCCACCATGAGAAATCTGGTCACCCTAATTAATACATATTTTTGGCTTTAATATTTGTATTATGTGGTAACTGTTTTATAAAAGCAATAAGGTACTCGATGCTAGTGCTGTATCATGAATAAGTCACGGCTAAAGGGCATGGCCGTATCTACCATTGAGGACACCGAGGTCATGTCCTCGGTATTTTTTCCCTAAATTTCAAATTAGTCAAAGCTGAAATCCAGCAGTGATGATAAATGCCAAACACAGAACCTGGTCCGTGTCCGAATCCATATGTCGTCTGTATTTTCCATGGGCGTTGGAACCATTGTATGTGGGTGGGACAAGACCCACCCGCTTTTTAAGACCAATGATATTGGACCCACTCACTTTTACCGTCTCTAATCCCCCCAGGTGTTGCTACTCCACAAACCACCAACAGAGCATAAAAAATATCACAAATAAAAATATTTTTTAAAACATCGCCAAGTAAAACGCTGCATTTATAAAGAAATGTCTCTTTACGACCACAATTACGGGACAATTTCAGACGCGCATTCCACCTTCGGCTCAGCGCCAGGCGCAAGTCAAACGAGCGCGGAAAATGTAGCTTCATTTGAACAACAGTGAACTGTGGTCAGATGAGATGTTGTCAGGCTATGTCAGTAAAACTCCAATCAGTTGTTAGGCTATAGCCTACTGTGCTCGAAGCGTGATCTCAAGAATTGCTCGCGCAAATGCGCGGCGCGTGCTGCATATTACTGCATTATAGTTTAACTAAAGCGCTAAAGAAACTACGGCCATGCACCATCATTATTCTGAGGTAAATGAAGTCATGGAATTACCAAACATGCGATTAAGCTGCCTCAAAACTGTGCATGCATGTATGTATTTGTTGACATGGTTTTAAAGCTATTGTTATCCACTTTGTTGGCCTTAAAACGTCTTAAAATGCATATATGTACATCAAGGAAATCAAAATGTTCAAGGGGGAGCATGCCCCCGAACCCCCCTAGCAAATTTTGTGACCTCGGTAAATATAAAACCCTGCGTACGGCCCTGCTAAAGGGGTTGCAGGCACTCTGCTTCGCGTCGTGCCTAATAACACCCTTCACCCTGACTTATTCATGATACAGCACAGCCTCGAGTACCTTATTGCTTACATATAATATTATAACATGTAGCTACTATACAGGGGAGACAGGGGCTTGTTGACACATAGTTATGTTGAACACAATAAATCTACACTGGCAGACATTCATCCAAGGAACAACTATATATAATGAAGATCTGTATTAACTGAAAGAATGACTGTTCTCAGGATGTTTATGGATATTTTTCATTTTTCCATTTTATGAATTTGCTTTACTATATGGTTTAATTTACTGTGTTAGTGTTTAAAGTGGTCATAATATTTGGTAGACAAAACAACATTTTAAATTAGTTTACCTTTTAAATGTAAATGAAAATATGCTGGTCATATTGCGACAACACTATAAAATTATTTTAATGATATATACATTTATTTTAAATAAATGTTAGGTTGTAACAACATTTTCTGGATGAAACAGCATTTTGATACAACTTATGGATAATTTTTAATAATTGTTAGGTCTGGGCAAATTGTCACAACATTGGTTTAAAATGTAAACTTAGCTGAAAAGTCTATTATAGGCTGTTTAATGGCAGGCTCCATATACTGTGACAGCATGCCCTCATTACTCATTCAAGACATTATGTTCCACATGCAGTGCATCTCAGATTTTGCTGATTCATTAAAACAAGCATCAAATCTACATCAGAATTCGAAACAAAATTCAGCCTCATTGTGTCTGGAGTCTTTAGGATTGGTGAGTATGACACCATGACAGACGGTACCGCCACTGCTAAGGTCAACAGCAGCTTGATGTGCACTGTTCTCCAGAGTTCCCAGAGCACAAAGTGGATCCAGCCACGTCCCCACTGACCGCTGTGATCTCTGGCCAAGCGGCGGCTCCCTCTGCCTGATCAGACGCCGCACCTCTTGTTGGATGGCCAACTGGCCACTTTCCCTGCAATCCAAGGCCAGGGCTCCTCCTGCTTCCGTATGCTCTCTCTTTTTTTGCCTTTTGACGGCCGTTGACCAGCCGGCCGTGTCTGTGCCCTGTCAGAGGCAGCCATGGAGACTAGGATTAAAGAGATTTTCCAAACGAGAACGGCTGAACATAATCACTTATAATCTCAAATTCTGGGCCTCTTGATAATGAAATTGGGACGCTTGTTGGCTGTGACGGTGGTCCCTTCAGTGTCCAATTTAGGAAGTTGGAGTGCTTCTACAACTGGCAAGAAACCCCAGAGGTCGAAAAGCCAGAACGGAGGCCACGTGACCGCTTAGTTGGAAAAATGCCTAATAGCAACCTTCAATCTAGCCGATAAAGGTATAATTTATTGATCTGCACAGCTGTTAGGGGTGTGGATAAAACGGAAACCGGAGATCTGCCGCCCCACGTAATGGAGTAGGGACAAAGTGGGTATATTAAATCAGATTGGCCCCAAAAAATAAATAAAAAATTCGGTGGCGCCCCATCAGAAGCGTCTCAAGCTGTCCATCTTTTACAAACTAGGAACTGTACTCTGTTTTATGCTGTTAGTCCTCCAGCATGCATGGTAAGTCTTCATTTGTGAAAACTCTCGGGGCTGAATCAGTTACCACATATGCCAATCGATGTGAGTCACTGACCACATGCAAGCGCTCAGAGGTACATGTGACCTTAGCGCTTTCCAGTGACCTCTGTTCGGTTAGCCATCATGAAAGTAACAGAGACTAAAGGGTGAGAGTGGGAGGACTAAAACGGGTAAAGACTTTCCAGACTGTCAGAGGTATCGATATCTGCATGACAGCCCAGGGTTGGGCCTTGGGTTGCCGCTGTTCTGGGAAGAAGAAAAAAAAAAGAGGGAAAAAAATCATAAAGAAAGGCTATGTAAGAAGTAGAGGTGTGAAAATTAAATGTCATTTCTTGACAGCAGTGTCAGAGAATGGTGGTGCTGGTGAAGTGTGACACGGGATTGTTGGCTGACAAGGCAAGAGGGGGGAATTGTCAACATTACCTCCTTCCCAGCATGCACAGCAGAGTGTGGTCTGGAGGAGGGGGGGACGCACCCACCACAGTCACATGCTCCAAGAGAGATGAAAAGAGTCTCTCTTGCACTCTTGCTATCTCTTATTCTCTCTATATATCTCTCAGAGTCTGTGTGTGTGCAGACAACGTCAGTCAAACTGAAAGATAAACAGAATCAGACAAAGAATATTTTCTATAATGTTTATATTTAGTTGAACACAATGGAAAAAATGCAAGTTTTCCATCTCCATTATATTTGCAAGCACACTAGTAAAAAGCCATAAAAAAAAAAAAAATATATATATATATATATAAAAAACAAGTGTGATAACAGTCTCAGCCTGGATTGCATCGGTTGGCATCAGCTTGAATAATGCGGCGGTGTCTCTCAGAGGTGTTGCTACATGCTAGATACTAAAATTCTGAGATTCCCTGTCTGTCCTGACCTGCTGTGTCTCCATGCAGAATTGATGTGACTTTTACCATGTCTCCTCGCTGCACTGCAGCCGTGCGATAGCCTGACTTTCCTGTACACTGTGGTTTAATTAAGCCGTACTCCACTGCGCTCTTGAACCTTCTCTGCTTTAGACAGGATGACAGGGATGATCTAAAGCGAGTCTGTTAATTAAAGACATGCTCCCTGAGTTCAGTGTGGGAAGTAGTATGTGTGTAAAGGACTAAAACCAGACAGTGTTGGCTTTTGCGTTCCTTTCCTTTAGTTATAATCAGCATTGTTATCAAAAGAGAAAGTCTGTGGGAGTTTGCAGCCTGCTAGGGGACGGAGTGGGATTCAGGAGAGACGGCAAGCTCGAGCGACGCTCCCGAAATGGGACGGCTCTCTTCTTCCTTTCAAAGATATGCTAATAGCACCAAGGCAGCACCTTGATGTCGTGCCTCGCCATCACTTCCTCTGATGCATCGCATGCCAATCAGAGGCGAGATCAGCTTTGATCAGTGGGCCACATTAACTGCCTCGGCTCGCCAGAATGGCTCCACTCAATTACAACTAGAGAAGCAGCTACTCCATTACATCCCCTATTCATGAATCATTAATCTGCAGTTATGGTCAATATGGGTTATCATAAAGCGCCAGGGGGGAAATGCATTCAATTGCTTCAGAAAGGAATCTTTGAGTCCCGAAACTGGACAATGAATGACCCTAGTAAAATAAAGAAACATATCTTGTTTTGTGCATTTTTCTCTCTAAATAACCCAATGGAAAATTGAAATCTTTATTAAACAACATTTCGGTCACATCTCGCCACCTCTATTTACATTAAACAATTATTATTATTATTAATATTTTTA
Source organism: Chanodichthys erythropterus (assembly GCF_024489055.1). Taxonomy (NCBI): domain Eukaryota; kingdom Metazoa; phylum Chordata; class Actinopteri; order Cypriniformes; family Xenocyprididae; genus Chanodichthys; species Chanodichthys erythropterus. Next base: position 14,294,168 of record NC_090221.1, on the reverse strand, counting down.
AGGGGGCTAAGGAGAGTCTCTGCTCCAGTGCCTTGCTGTCTATCTGCCTCTTGCTCGCCTCATCTTCCTTGTCAAGTACATTCTTCATGACATTGACATGCCGCCTGTCACTGCTCTCTTACTTCCAGGACGCTTATTGCCTGCCCTTTGTTATTCACCCAGCATATTCATACACAGCAGGACTGACTTTTGTATTTTAAAGCACATGCGTACTTTAAGCGCTGATTTTGGATTGATTATAGTGCTCATCACTGTGTACTGTGTTTAAAGCAATTGTCTGAAATGAGCACTCTTAACTATTTTTCAAACAAAACCTTCCATAGAAAGAGAACAGAAATATGCCCTCTCAAAATGTCTGCAATCAACAATAGAGCAAGAGGGGAGTGATACACAATGTTTCAACAGTATTGTTTTTTTTCTTGGGGTGAATGACAAAGGGCAGGCAATAAGCTTCCTGGAAGTAAGAGAGCAGTGACAGGAGGCATGTCAGTGTCGTGAAGAATGTACTTGACAAGGAAGACGAGGTGAGCAGGAGGCAGATAGACAGGGAGGCACTGGACCAGAGCCACTCCAGTCTCAGCCCCCTTAAAAATATGCTAAAGCCCCGTTCCTCACTGGCTGCACATGTGTCTGCTTTAGCACTTCCTTCACACATAATGCACCAGAGAGAGAGAGAGAGAGAGAGAGAGAGAGAGAGAGAGAGAGAGAGAGAGAATACACACAATGAGGAAGAGACAGAAAAGCAAAGGAAATATAAAGAGAGATGAGGGCTCGTCTATGGGTAATATTAGAGAAAATTAAATTGATGAGTTCATCTCTGGCTCATTATTGCAGTGATGAATCAGATTGCAGGCTTCCCTCAAAGGCAGCTTAATGACTTGGTGACACACATCAGAATGACTTGTCTTCCATCACTGAGTCTTGCTCGGCACTGTGATGTGCTTAAACAAAATTGATAATTACCAAGTAGTTTTATCAAAGTAATGAATGATATCAAATGAGAGGCCATTTATGCTGCATTTTGCATGTTGAGTCTCATGATAGGTTATAAAAACCTGCTGTCAAAGTCAGTGTGAATTGCTGATTGTAAATCATTTTACTATTTCAAAATAAAATAGAAAAATGTGATTTGGAATTTAAAAGTAGATGTAACATAATGCAGGCTTAACTAATGAGTTTGCTAATGTAATATAATATTCATATCCAGGTTATTTTAGTGTTATTTATGTACTATTATAACATTTTGAATGAGCTGTTATTTTTTATTTCAGTTTTCATTTTAATTTTAGCAATTTTTGTTATTTTTCAATTCCCATAAATCATAAACAGTGTTTTAGAACAAGCCCGCCTATGACTGTTGACAGACAGACACTTATTAGCATAGACCCCGCCCTGAGGGAGTTGTACACAGTCTGCCATTGTCTCGACGCCGGAGAAGCTGTAGCAACAAGAATGTCTCGTAAGCGAATGAGGTGTTTTGTTGTTGGATGTAAGAGTGACAGTCTTCATTTACTCCCGACATCTGAGCCACTGAAGATGCAGTTGATTAGTTTTATTTTTGAAGGGAATGTGCCACAGATCTAATATACACATGCTATTTCTGTCCCTGCTGTTTACGTTCACAGACATAACCTACTGTTTATGTGAACTTTGTGTGCATTTGACAGTTTAAGCACAATAAAATGTGAAAGAGAAGTTAGTTTAATATTCATGAGACGTGCCGTCTGACAGCCAGTTTTCTGGGCGTGTGCTTCAGATGTGTGTGCTCAGAAAATGGTGTGGGTACAGTAGCTGTGGCCTATTGGTTAGAGAGTCGAACTTGTATCCTGAAGGTTGCAGGTTTGAGTCTCAGTACCGGCAGGGAATGTAGGTGGGGGAAGCGAATGAACAGAGCTCACTTCCACTCTCATTACCCACAACTGAGGTGCCCTTGAAGAAGGCTCCAAACCCCTAAGCCCCTAACCCCCCAATCACTCCCCGGCTGGGGCTCTCGGTTTGTGTTCAATGTGTGTGTTCAATACTCACTGCTGTGTGTTTGCACTTGGATGGGTAAAATGCCGAGCACAAATTCTGAGTATGGGACGCCATAGGCCCTGTCCCAAATGGCACTCTAAACACTCGCAGTCTTCCTACGACTCCGCACTTTTGTGACGTAATGCCGCTTTGACTGTCTGGAAGAAGTCACCAGCGTGGGCTCTGCAAAAGTGCGCATTGAGGACGCATATCGACCGCAAAGGGGGCGTTTGTGAGCACCCTTCTGAAACCTGAAATTGACAAATGGGTTAACCTACGGTCTCGTGGACTTAACGGACATATGCGCACCGCACCCACTGCAAGTCCAAAAGACCGAAAGTGCATTTGAAGTGTACCATTTGAGACAGGGCCATACTTGGCCACAGATTACGTCACTTTCACATAGCTTTAAAATGCATGCACATAATAAACTTTCATGATGAAGAACTACATTGTCCCTGAGCATGATCGTGATATGATGATAATCAAAACCAAGCAGATGTCTTGTTAGTATTTGGTAGAGTATGCGATGCATACAGGAGCTGCGAATGAAGGAAGAGCTATTCTGAGCAGCAGCTCATTTGCATTTAAAGACACATGCAAGAAAAGAGCATGTTTTTTCTAGCACTCAAAAAAAGAGTGTTTAAATGATCTGTAAGGTATTTTGAACTGAAACTTCACAGACACATACACTTAAATTACATCTTGTAAAAAGAGGCATAATAGGTCCCCTTTAAAGGTGCCCTAAATTCAAAAATTGAATTTACCTCGACATAGTTAAATAACAAGAGTTCAGTACATGGAAAAAACATACAGTGAGTCTCAAACTCCATTGTTTCCTCCTTCTTATATTACACTCATTTGTTTAAAAGACCTCCGAAGAACAGGCGAATCTCAACATAACACGTAACAGTCGGGGTGTACACCCCAATATTTGCATATGCCAGCCCATGTTCCCAACATTTTAAGAAAGGCATTAGACAAGGGCAGAACGTCTGGATCTGTGCAGAGCTGAATCAACAGACTAGGTAAGCAAGCAAGGACAACAGCAAAAAAATGGCAGATGGAGCAATAATAAGTGACATGATTCATGATAACATGATATTTTTAGTGATATTTGTAAATTGTCTTTCTAAATGTTTCATTAGCATGTTGCTAATGTACTGTTAAATGTGGTTAAAGTTACCATCGTTTCTTACTGTATTCACGGAGACAAGAGCCGTTGCTATTTTCATTTTTAAACACTTGCAGTCTGTATAAAGCATAAATACAACTTCATTCTTTATAAATCTCTCCAACAGTGTAACATTAGCCGTTAGCCACGGAGCATAGCACCTTTAAAATGTTGTCATTATTTATTCACCTTCATGATGTCCCAAACCTGTATGAGTTTCTTTCTTCGGCTGAACACAAAAGAAGATATTTTAAAGAATGTTGGTAACCAGACATTTGATGGTAGCCATTGACTTCCATAGTATTTTTTTCTTCTTCTTCATACCACAGAACTCAATGGCTACCGTCCATTGTTTGATTCTTTAAAATATCTTCTTTTGTGCTCAACAGAAGAAAGAAACTCATACAGGTTTGGAACAACTTGAGGGTGAGTAAATGCTAACAAAATTTTCTTTTCTTTTTTTCTTTTTCTTTTTTCCCCTTTAATACTTAGGCAACATTTCTAATTTTAAGATTTTTTTAAGAATCTTAACTTTTTCGTCTAATTTTTACATTTCATTTCAGCTTTATTTCAGTTAACAAAAACTATTTTTAATAGCTTTAGTTAACAATAACATTTATTCATGTTATATTTAGATTAGTCATCCAAAGAATACCATGGTCCTTTTTATAGGTAAGCAACATATATTTTACAGAAACTATAGCTTCCCCTTAGAAGTACAGTCATACAAGTTTACTAAACTACCCCTATGGCTCCCTTTGGATCCACACCATCATCATGCACATGTTCAATCTGAAGTTAGATGGCAGCATCACTGTAATTACAGTTGATGCTCATGGACCATGTCCCACAAAACATGCCCCCCCATCCTTCTTCTATCCCCTCTTGTTCTCCTCTCCTCATTTGTGTCGCTGACGTTGTTAATGCCTTGCCGCTAATGGGAATGGCGTCTATTCCGGCTGGCCTTAAAACTTCTGTCTGCCTCCTGTATCCTCTTACTTATCCAATAATGAGACCACATAAGGCGGTGTCTCTATTCATAATGGAGTCAGCGGAACTGTCTTGTGCTGTGTACACATCATAGGAGACAGTGGTAATATTAAGAGATAGATCTAATTGAGAGATGATTAAGGCCTTGTAGCTGACGGACTTCAGAAGCCATGGAGTTCTGTCTCTCTCTCAATAACATGGCAGTTAAGGAGTCTTTGAGGACATCTGAGGCTCCAGACAAGTTATGTATACTCCAAATGCACACCCAGATCCAGTTATTTAAAGCACGGGCTTTAGGGCAGTTAATAGTTTTGGTCTTCTGTTTTTTTTTTTTTTTCTTTTTTTTTTTCTGAGTGCTTTGTCTCAGATAGTAGTTGGCTCCATCCTGCCATTATCTTTCTTTCAGAGTCAATCATGCAGCAGACATTTGATTTGCTTATTTGAGAATGCCTCTAATTTCAGGAACAGATACATCAGCACTTTGAGCTTGTAATAATTGAGCTCATGCGATCTTGGTAATCATGAGGCCAAACATTCAAAAAGGTCAGTGACATATAAGGGTGTCCATGATAACAAAGCAACACATTTTTAAAAGGAAGAAAAAATGAAAACACATATGCTGAAATGTATTCATTGGAAAATGTTTGTTTTATATGGTTTCATGATTAGTTTACATGTCGGAAAATATTGGTTAAAATGAGTCATAAACTTGTGCAATGCACACACCTACCGACTTTGATCTACCTTTTAGGCTCTACTGACTGAGTTAAATCACTGAATATATTTCCTGTCACCTAGAGGCCCTGATTTGCATTATACTTGACAAACACTAGGCTCCAAATATCTGCTATATCTCTGCTATTAATCAAAAGGCACAAGAGGTTCCATGAAAGGTTTATTTGCATTCAACTAAAGCTCCCTCAGTACAGCCCATGCACCGGGTCCTTCAGTGAATTAGTCCGTGATATCATATGAAGGAGGAAGGCAGGAGTTGTTAAGTGGACTGACTCATCTCTTTATAAAGGAGATGTTAAGGGTCTTTTTAAGAAGGTGGAGGAAGGCCAGTGCCTGGCCGTGGGGACACAAACCATCTCTCTGCTTTGGACCATTTGAAATTGACCTCCAGCCCACATCTGCGAGAGCAGAGCAGGCATTTAGCAAACAGGCGATCAATTACAGCTTTTTAATTGGGCAGTTTTTTAATGAGGCTGCTGAATGCGGGAGCTACACCTCTGTCAACGCGGGTCTCACATAAGGGTGGACCCCATCAAAGCCATAGCGACTTACTGGACTTACATAACAACCATTATGCAAAAAGACACAGTGGAGCTTAAAGAAGCCGTTGTCCTTATGAATGCATCCTCTATCCTCTGTAAAGCTATGTTCTCATCCCCTTAGGGATTTTAGATTGCTTCAGTACAGTTATGGCAAAAGCCCTATGATGGAGACTAGGTAAAATCCAAGGCCATAATTTTTACATTTATTGCTGCTCTGAACTTTGCAAAGTTTAAAAATTTAGCTTAAGGTGTCTTTCAAAAAATGTTGTCAGTGGTCGTGTCTTCATGATTATCCTGGTTCTGCTGTTAATTCTTTGAAAACTCACTAAAGTTAATCTGAGGAAAATGCATTTCTTAAAGCAGTGGTTATCAAACCTGTCCTGGAAGACCCCCAACCAGTGGCGGCTGGTGCAAAAATCTTTTGGTGGGGCGCAATTTATTTTTTTTTTAATATATAAATGCAGGAATGAATAGGCTAATTGTTAAATAATCATTTAACAAGTGATATAATCATGTATCATTATTGATTATCTAAAAAGTGGAAAATTCAATATTTAAAGCATGCCATAGGGCTGGGATCTAAAAATACATATCTGTATTTATTTATTTATTTATTTTTAAATTCACATTCTGCCCAAGGTTGTCTTAGAAACAATGTTCATATTGAAGGCTATAAAAACCAAACATGAATGTAACTGTGTAGTATATGATATATTATGTGCAAAAAAGTGGGTCAAATCACATTAGGCCTAGGCTATATTCTAATATTCTAACTTTACAATCTAAAAACAAAATGTTTTTTAAAGCAGAAGTTAAATACACTAAACTAAAAATGAAAATAAATAAAAACAATAGAACAGACTAATTATTATTATGTTGATTACCCTATTAACAGTCACTTTACACAGTTAACTGCTATTGTACAAATACACTGTTGTATTTTAGAAATTCTACATATGGCATAATTATGTTTGCCAACAAAAACAAATTTTCAACAACAAATATTTTTAGCAAAATGTATTTGACTCAGATTGAACTCCGTCTGTTTGGCGTGCATACTCGCGGCGGCGCTCGTTCACGGAAGTTTGTGCTTGCTGAAGGCTCGTCCACGCCTGGCTGCAAAATGGAAATATTTTCTCGACTTTCTAACATTTGCAGATGGAGAATATACCTGTGAAATGTAAACATGCACAGAGGAAATTATTGGATGTCACTTCAGCTTAAAAAAATATTATTAATAGCGGTATGTTTGTTTCCAACAATCGCTGCACAAGTTAAGGTTACGTATGATGACGAAAGCACGTTAGTGCGAGCCCTCCCGGAACCCATAGAGAATGCATTGCAGTGCCTGCAGTTCGAAAAAAAAGTTTTTTGAATGGAAGTCTATGGGAGCACTCGGGGCAAATCTCGACCAGACTGAAATCGCCCAAAAAGAGGCGGTACTCCACAGAGCGTTACTCGACGCTGATTGGACTACATCCAGAGCATGATCCAGAGGCAGAACAAACAGCCTAGCAGTGACAGCTAGCGTAACTGTGGTTGAATGTGATTGAAAAATCCGTCCCTTTCTCACTTTGGTGGTGCGTTGCCCAATTGCCCTAATGAAGAAACCACCCCTGCCCCCAACCCTGCACATTTTGTATGTCTCCCTCATCTATCACACCTGATTCAACTCATGATGAGCTCATTAGTTGAGACAGCAAGACCTGAAATGGGTGTGTTAGATAGGGAGACTTACAAAATGTGCAGGGCTGGGGGTCCTCCAGGACAGGTTTGAAAACCACTGTCTTAAAGGGTTAGTTCACCCAAAAATAAAAATTCTGTCATTAATTACTCGCACTCATGTCGCTCCACACCCGTAAGACCTTTGTTCATCTTTGGAACACAAATTAAGGGACTCTGGCCAATACTGAGCTGATATTCTGATGTAAACATGAAAGGCTGCATAAGGATAATGACAGGGAAGAGATTGTTGAATAAAGTCATTATTTTTGTTTTGTTTTTGTGCACAAAATGTATTCTGATCACTTGCAGTCACGTTGACTATTTTAACAATGTCTTTAGTACCTTTATGGACTTTGAAAGTGGTGATTATATTACTGTCTATGGAGGAGTCATAGACCTCTCGGAATTCATCCAAAATATCTTAATTTGTGTTCCGAAGATAAACGAAGGTCTTACAGGAATGGAATGAGATGAGGGTGAGTAATTAATGACAGAAATTTAATTTTTGGGTGAACTAATATTCTAAAGGTTTTCAATGTAGGCTATGAAAGTATGAAGAGGACACAATGATACTCACACTTTTGAATGTGTAGCATTCATTCATGATAATAGAATGTACAAAGGGAAAAAAAGAGGAAGAAGAAGAACAACATTAAACATTTAGTACTGAATAATAATGATAATAATAAAGTAATAGTAAATAATAGTTTGTCAATAAAACAAGCTTGTTACTCAATTATATGTAAGCAATAAGGTACAAGAGGCTGTGCTGTATCGTGAATAAGTCACGGCTGAAGGCTGTTGTTAGGCAAGAAGCGGAGTGCCTGCAACCCCTTCAGCCGTGACTTAATCACAATACAGCACTAGCCTCGAGTACCTTATTGCTTTTTTAAAACGGTTACCACACAATACATATATTAAAGCCAAAAATATGTATCAATGCAACTTTCATGAAGTAAACTTTCACTAAAGCCTTCCTTCTGCCAGAATAAATAGTCCCTGACCGTGAACAGCAACAGAAGTTACATTATTACACCATTAGATGGCGGCAAAGACTGTCTTTATGAGTGTGTCAGTCAGTAGCGAAGACTTTTACATTGAAAAGACTGGATTGTTGTGAACATGGAACAAGACGCAACTGACAAATGCTTTGACTAGTGCTGCGTTCCAATTCGCCTACTTATACTACGCCCTAAAAGTATGTACTCTTTCTGTGAACAAAAAGTACTTACTTTTGAGTGTGTAGCAAAAGAGTAGACAAGCTTTGGGACATACTAACACGTCATATGTCGCATCCTGTCACCGTGAACTGGCCTGTCAATCATCTTACATCCTCCACATTTGATTTAGTTCATTTCCTATCGTATCGGAGAGAAATGCAGCACGTTGATCTGAAGTCGCGGGTCTTTCATGTGGAGAACTCTCCTCATTTTAATGCATAATGATGCATTTAAAAGTTAATGGATATTCGGATATTTATAAAAGTCCACATTGGTATTTGCAGATGAAAAATAGCACGGGTAACATTAAATATATATTTTCTATCAGGTTAAACTAATTATTAGTCACTCAAACCTCTCAGCGTCGAACGCGCGTATCCGCCATGTTTTGTAGTTTTTTTTACACTTTTTAATCGTGTTTGTAGTTCTGAACTGAATCCTCGTCCAATGCGCAATGGCTTGTGGGCAATATTAGCTTTTATAGTGTGCACGGATCTACACTTCAAAAATCTACCGGAAATAGTAGACCATCCGGGGACTTTTGGCATACTCTTTTCAACATACTATGCTTTGGGACACACTTATTTTAATCTCACATACTAATTAGGATGGATAGTATGGACATTGGAACGCAGGGTAGCTCTGTCAGTCAAGGGAAAACCCCTTAACTATTAAAAGGACAGGATAATACATCAGACATTTAAACAGATTTTTTTATTATGAACATAGGACTGACCTGAAGGAAAATGCTAAATCTGAAACTCGCTCACTCAATTTTTTTCTCACAGTACTCTTCTACATAATACAGTAAGCTTCAATGAACAATATCAATTGAGAACATGCAGTTTATGTTGCTAAGAGTGATTGCTAAGGGTGTTGTGTAGTGATACACAGAACCATAGGGTGAAGCAGTCATAGCCTTGTTTTATTGTGAATAAAACAGCTATTGACCAATCAGAATCAAGGACAGGAACTAACAGTTTTATAATATCTAATAATAATAATAATAATAATAATAATAATAATTAAGTTAACAGTCAACAACTTATGATAATAAAAACACAGTGTGCTAGTGATTTAACTGTCTAACATGACATCAGGAGATAACAAGGTGCATCTATGAGTCTCAGTTGTTTTACCAGAACTACAGATACAGATCCTAGTTAGTTAGGCATAAAAAATTCCTGGGATGCACTGCAGATATGTCTTTCCAGGTCAACACTCAACAAGATTGAAAAACTGAAATAACTCCATGTACACCATTTTTCAAGTTCAGTCCAGCATTGGTTTTATTACTTCAAAAAAAAAAAAAAAAAAATTTCCCCATGAAAAATTAGGATAATTACATACAAGGCCATAAAAGTAGGCAATGTAATTAAAAGTCACTGGCCAGTGTCTGTCTCCTCATTCATTTGAACAAAGTATGCTGGTCTCCATCACACCAAACAGTAATGGATATGGACAGGCATATTTGCATAGTTTGACAGAGAGTCTCAGACAAAGCAGATGAACAAAGAGAAAAAATGTAAATGTGCCACACTTAAACCAACTCTTCAGACCGCCAAAGTTAAAGCTCCGGCCTCATCTGCGCTTGACCAAAAGAGCTTGAGCATTTATTTATTTAAAATCAACCTGAATAAATGGTGCTGTCGCTTCATGTCTACTGAGCCAAAAAGTTAAAACCATGGAATTTCTTTGAAACCGTCTACACACCGGATGTTTTATGGAAGGTTTAACAGTAAAATGTAAAAGGCTCATTAGGTGCTTCTTGGTGCCATTCTGCACTTATGGGGCATATGCAATTCATATCTGAAGTGCCATGCGCCGTTCAAATAAGACAGAGGGAATTATGCCAGGGACTCAGTCAGCAGTGTTATTAAGCTGGTTCCAGAAAACTTTTTTTAAGTAGCAGAAGAGTCGAATACTAAAGAAGTCTCGCTAGCTAGAGACGAAGGAGGCTCAGCTCGCTCTCATGCCTTCAGCCCCAGGGCATACTGGGATGCCGAGGGTGACTGCAGGTAAACTGATAGGGCACATCATTACTGTCCCCACACACACCCCTGTGGAAACCATACCAAAGCATGAGAAAAGGAGAGATTCAACTTCCCATCTGCAATTCAGATGACCCTGCTGCTGCCTGGTTTGTGGGCGCAGAAGGTTTGTGTTCAGCCCGTCATGTCTGTATCCCTCGCCCGTGTGCCACGAAGGTGAGTGACAGCAGGTGGGGATGTGGACCAATTAAAAGCGGGCTGTTTGGTTTGATGAATGTCCCAGTCTGGTGGGCTTGGCGAGAAGCACAGGTGAGCAGAGGCAATGTGCTGCCCACAGCTGTCGCAGTGAATAAGAGCAAACATACTGAGGAGAGATCAGCCGTGCCGCAACACTCTGGAGAGGCGGTCTGCCTCTGTCCTGTCTTAAAAACTCTCCAGCTCCCTCACCTGTCTCTCCCTCTCTCCATTCCTTCAACAGCCTTATAAACATTGACAGTTATGCTCCAGTGTTAATGAGTACGGCGTAACCGACTGGCTGGGAGCTCCACATTCCTTCCCTCGACTTTGTATGGCAACCGGGGGAAATGAAACCACTGCCAAGCCTAAGAAAATAAACTCCTACTTTGATGCTTTTTCAACAAGTGTGAATTACATGCTAGTCACCGCCCTCTTTAACCTGTGACTCAGTGAGAAAAGAAGATGAACACGCTAAATATGCAGTCATTAAAGGGATAGTTTTATCCAAAAATAAATTATCCCATGATTTACTCACCCTCAAGTCATTTTGAAGCCCAAAAAATGCATCCATCCATTATAAAAAAATAATCCATACGGCTCCAGGGGGTTAATAAATCCCATTTGAAGAAAAATATACATATTTAATACTTTATAAATTCAAATAACTAGCTTCTGGTGGACGACCATATGCATACTGTGCAAGTCGACTTACGCCAAATGAGTAACCCCCGACGCAATGTATGACGTACGATGTAGGAGTAGCATAAAGTTTAAAATTTAAACTTTAAAAGTTTTAAACCTCCCCAAACCCCCTCACAACCATTATAAAGCTTGAAGGAGCAAATATATATTTTTAAATATATCTCCGATTGTGTTTATCTGAAAGAAGTCATATACAGCTAGGATGGCTTGGGGGTGAGTAAATTATGGTATGATTTTCATTTTTGACTAACCTTTTAAAAGTGCCCAAGAATGCTTTTTCACAAGATGTAATATAAGTCTAAGGTGTCTCACTGTTCTGTGAAGTTTCAGCTCAAAATACCCCATAGATTTTTTTTTTTTTTTTATAAATTTTTTTTTAACTGCCTATTTTGGGGCATCATTAACTATATACTGATTTTGGCAGCGCGCCGCCCCTTTAAATGGCGTGCTCCCTGCCACACGAGCTCTCGACTATATTACAGCGCATTTACAAAGTTCACACAGCTAATATAACCCTCAAATGGATCTTTACAAGATGTTCATCATGCATGCTGTATGCATGCTTCGAATTATGTGAGTAAAGTATTTATTTGGATGTTTACGTTTGATTCTTTATGATTTTGAGGCTGTGATCCGTGGCTAACGGCTAATGCTACACTGTTTGAGAAATTTATAAAGAATGAAGTTGTGTTTATGAATTATACAGACTGTAAGTGTTTAAAAATAAAAATAGCGACAACTCTCTTGCCTCCGTGAATACAGTAAGAAACGATGGTAACATTAACCACATTTAACAGTACATTAGCAACATGCTAACGAAACATTTAGAAAGACAATTTACAAATATCACTAAAAATATCATACTATCATGGATCATGTCAGTTATTGTTGCTCCATCTGCCATTTTTCGCTGTTGTTCTTGCTGGCTTACCTTGTCTGTGCACAGATCCAGACGTTAATACTGCCTTTCCTTGTCGAATGCCTTGAACATGGGCTGGCATATGAAAATATTGGGGTCATACATATTAATGATCCCGACTGTTACGTAATGTTGAGATTCACGTGTTTTCCGGAAGTCTTTTAAACAAATGAGATTTATATAAGAAGGAGGAAGCAATGGGGTTTGAAACTCAATGTATGTCTTTTCCATGTACTGAACTCTTGTTATTTAACTATGCCAATATAAATTAAATTTTTGATTCTAGGGCACCTTTAAGCTTTTATGGTGTCTATGGCACAGCAGAGATCAGACCATATAGTGTTTGCTCTGAAAACGGGTTCACTTTTCTCAGTTTAGCCAGGCTCAACTGCTATGTATCTCAGCACTGCCTAAAATAAAATTTCAGAAAATCAATTTTCATGTAAATTCAAGACATTAAAGCAAGCAAACAAAGTACTCAGGGAGATCTACTGCCAAAAAAATCTTGTCAAGGTAACGAAAAACTTTGTGACGCTATTGAACTGAATTAATGTCAGATCTTACAGTTAAAGATTCAGACATTGAAGTGCTATGAAAGCATAAAAACCAGAGTCTTGACAACACAGACTGAAATCTATAACAAATCTATCTATTAAACAAAGAGAGATAGGCACTGTAGTTCAGTTTCATCACTAGATTTTCTGACACCATCAGTCACTTACTGTCTAGTTTTGTGCCATTACTTCAATTCACACTTGAGTCATGTATCTGTTGCATTAAAAATGAAATAATCTGGCTGCATTGACTGATATTATTGACTTATCTCATGCACAATGAAGGCTTAATTATATCTACACCACATACTGAGGTGTTTTATGCTTTTTAATGTAATGCAGCCATGTGCTGTGTAGATCACTAATCATTATGAGGTGAGAAGGTAAGAGTAACATGCTAATTTTGCACTTCCCACTAACAACAAATGTTGAAAATAACACCATGTGGTTGATTTGTGGTCATGTATCCCACACACTTATTACACAAACGCTGATACATTCTTTACAAACAAACCATTATTTTTAAGCTCTGCATTCTAGGAGCAAAAAAACTAAGCTTCCACATAGCATGCTACTGCATACTGTGCAGTATACTGTGTATCATGCATTTTAAAAATGTACTACTACTACTGTATGTACTACTATTACGACTACTTCTATGAATAATAATTTACAGAATAAAAAATATTATTATTAATAAAAAAAAAAACCCAGCCATGAATCACGACGCTCATTAGACTATACATTTATGTAATTAAATCGCAGCCTTTTTGATTTGATGTTTGTAGCAACTGATGAAAATTACTGTTTCATATCCTAATCAACAACGTAGATTGTTACTCGCATTTGGTGCTTGGGAAGTGTTCATTTTAGACCCTGGCTGGGAGTTTCTAGACGCCACATTAGCTCTTGAGTGCATAAAAAAAATGCAGAATTTTGCATTATTTGCAATTTTCAAACACATCCCCCAATATGCACAGTATACATACTGCAGAAATAGCAAGTACATACAGTAGAATGCTATTCTGAATACAGGCAAGTGCTGATACCTAATGCAGTGAATCGAATTGGATTTCAGGGATGTACAGTGTTCTCCCTCACCTGCAACTCGACCCTGAGGTGAAGGTCGTTGGCCAGCCAGCGTCTGACAAGCCAAATCCCCTTTTCTGAGTGTTTGTGTCTACACACTAATCAGCATCCATTAGTGAATGCAGGGAGCAAAGACCGGCTGGCCTAATTTATGTGAACAGCAACAACAAAGCTTAACACAATCCCAAGGTGTCATCAAAGTGATCCATCTCTCTGGCTAAACACCTGCTGTCTGAATGAAGTCTCTCAGGTCCCATGGCGCGGCTTTCGAAAGCAGGAAGCCGTGTCAGTGGGAGTGAAGGCACTCAATGTGCATCACCTACACTGCATCTGTCAGGAGTCTCTGTACCAGTCACAACCATCCCTCGCCAGGCTCTCAGAGCTCTAAACATTATTTAATAGAGGAGATATTGATGTAAGAGGAAAACAACAGTTTCACCTTTCAAGGAAGGTAGTTTGTTTGCATGCAGCCAGGCGTGGGCAGGAACAAGAGAGTGTAGAATTTTAATATGAGGTCTAGTTTATCGGTTGTTTTACTCTCATTTGCTTTGACCCGAGTTTGCAGAACACAGTTGTGTTGGTAACAATCTGAGGCACTGATTGCTAATTACAGTACTTGCTCGGTTTGTATGGTAACATGTAGAGGGGACTTTGCTGGCGTTGATTACCCTGGGGAAGTGTTACATGTATACTGCCCCCTGGTGGTTCAATTCAAAATCAATGGGCACTGCATTTGTATTTAACTGCTGAGTGTTGCAACAAGGGAGACATAAACTGTTGACTTCAAAAACATCATTGATACTTGATTTCTTAACATGAGTTATAAAATGACAAATGATGTAAAAAGAGATAAAAGAAAAGACTGATTTCATCATGTTAGATTACAGCTTGAACACCATGTGCCAGGTGACCATAATAGCTGTCGAGAGGAGAAGATAAAAGATTTATTATGATATAGACAACAAACAAAATAAGATGTTAGGGTTTAAAATATATTCACCAGTCACCCATATTTGTTTCAGATTTGTTTCAGTGCACACAGCATGGTATTTGTTGCTCTCTCCTGCTGCTCAAATGCTGTTGACAGCAACCACGCTTTAATCCAAAAGAGTAAATCTCCTTCTATTCCCCATTCATGCTCCTTCACACATGGGTGACTGGCAGCTGCTTTTGTAAATAATTATAAAGTTCCTGGCAGAAAGCGATCGTGTGTTGGAGACATGTGTGTTCGGCCACGTATTAGACCCTCCCCTTTACCCAGCAGCCCCTTCAAAAACAGGTCTCTAAGAGCACTGCAGCCTGCAATATGCAATTAATGCTTGTGAGAGGGCTTTTGGATGGTCACAGAAAGGCTCATATCAAAGACTTCAAATGCAAAAGCCTCTAAGTGGCATCTGAAATTTTCTTCTAAAATCAGCATTTTTTATCAGGCTCCTATGCGTTTAGGTTTAGGTGTAATAAGTCATTTTCATTGCCATTAAAGTGAAATAAATGAAACATAAACATAGGTGTCTGATAAAAATTATCATTTTAGAAGAAAATTTCAGATGGCACTTAGAGGTTTTGCAATGGAACTCTTCAACTACACAAGAAAACAAAAACTGACAAAGCACGAATATGCATGATGTTCTCAGTGAGGTCTGACTGTACATGTCTAGCTAAAAACTAAATTATTTAGAACAGTGATCTCTCGACACAGAACTAAACGATGCACAATGTTGACATGCACGCAGACAAAATGTCCTAAAAGCAACAGCTGATATGTCATAATACTGCATCAGTGGGATAAATGGATTTAATAAATGATTAAATGAAGAATTAATGTTGAAAATGTAGCTGCATGACCTGCCTTGAATAATATATTAAAAATATGTGTGAGTACAGATGCCACTAACATGATTTTTTTTTTGCTATTAACATGACTTTTTTTCCACATGATGCATTGCAAGAAAAAAAATTGTGCATGGAGTCACAGATTAATGTTGTCACACCTGTTACGGTTGTGGTATGCTAGTCACAACAACTGTCACTCTCCCGTGAGACATCCACGGGTGTCAAGATATCATGACAAATACTTGTCAACAAAAACCCCTAAGTTTCCATCTCCCTTCCTCTCCATCTATATTTAAAGGCATAGTTCACCAAAAATTTAAAATGGTTGTCATTTACTCACTCTCATGTTCCAAACCTGTGAGAGTTTCTTCAGTATAAAGCAAAAATAGATGTTTAGCAGAATGTTCATTCTGTTCTTTTCAATACATTGGAAGTGAATGGTAAGCAAGGGCTGTCGACCTCCAAATATAATTAAAAGTAGTTGATACAACAAAAATCAAACCATTCACTAGCGTAACATGAGAAACAAGCCCAAACATAAGTCATATTCACTCTGACAGCTCTGACACAGCTATCAAATCTCATTCAAGTGAATTCAAATATGACACATTTGTTTTTGTAATGCCAAGTTTGATGTCAGTGATGCAAAACATCATTGGTTCTTGTGTCTTGTAACTAATGTGATGTGCAAAATTTGAATATGCACATATTCAAATCAGACAAATGAGTTTTGAGAGCTATAACAAAGGGAAAGAGTGAATAATAATAACTTTGTGTCAGTCTGTTTGTCTGAATAGTCTCATTTCTGTTTGTTTAACAGAAGAAAGATCATATGGGTTTCTTAGGGTAAGTAAATACTCAGCAAACATTTGGACATTTAATGACCATTGAAAAATAGTTTCAAGATGAAATATGAACGGACGTCTTTCACGTTATCTTATTAATTAAGTAATCAATTACTATATATTGAACTACACATTGCTAAAAGTCAAAGTAACAATTATACATGCAACCCCAGAGAACTGTAGACATGTACAAACGGAATGCATTTTTTGGAAATGTTTACATATTTTAAAGGTGCCCTAGAATCAAAAATTGTATTTATCTTCGCATAGTTAAATAATAAGAGTTCAGTACATGGAAAAGGCATACATTGAGTTTCAAACCCCATTGCTTCCTCCTTCTTATGTAAATCTCATTTGTTTAAAAGACCTCAGAAGAACAGGCGAATCTCAACATAACACCAACTGTTACGTAACAGTCGGGATCATTAATATGTATGACCCCAATATTTGCATAATGCCAGCCCATTCGAAGCATTAGACAAGGAAAGGCAGTATTAACGTCTGGATCTGTGCACAGACAAGGTAAGCCAGCAAGAACAACAGCGAAAAATGGCAGATGGAGCAACAATAACTGACATGATCCATGATAGCATGATATTTTTAGTGATATTTGTAAATTGTCTTTCTAAATGTTTCGTTAGCATGTTGCTAATGTACTGTTAAATGTGGTTAAAGTTACCATCGTTTCTTACTGTATTCACGGAGGCAAGAGAGCTGTCGCTATTTTTATTTTTAAACACTTGCAGTCTGTATAATTCATAAACACAACTTCATTCTTTATAAATTTCTCAAACAGTGTAGCATTAGCCGTTAGCCACGGATCACAGCCTCAAACTCATAAAGAATCAAACGTAAACATCCAAATAAATACTTTACTCACATAATTCGAAGCATGCATACAGCATGCATGACGAACATCTTGTAAAGATCCATTTGAGGGTTATATTAGCTGTGTTAACTTTGTAAATGCGCTGTAATATAGTCGAGAGCTTGTGTGGCAGGGAGCACGCGATTTAAAGGGGTGGCGCGCTGCCAAAATCAGTGTATAGTTAATGATGCCCCAAAATAGGCAGTTAAAAATAATAATAAAAAAAAATCTATGGGGTATTTTGAGCTGAAACTTCACAGACACATTCAGGAGACACCTTAGACTTATATTACATCTTGTGAAAAAGCATTCTTGGGCACCTTTAACCGATTTATGCCGTCCTACCGTGACTATTTTTGGCCAGGGACACAACGTTGCCGTCGGACCAATGTTTGCTGGCTAATGACAACATTTTTATTTTTGGGTAAAGTATCCCTTTAAATCTCACTCCTAAAATGTATTTTTAAATATAGGCTGCATATTTCTGTTTAAACATTTCTCACCTCACCTTCTCTGCAAAGAACAAACTCTTCCAGCTTCCAGCAGCTACGCAGGAACCACATTCACATTCCGACGAGACGAAGCACATGCTTCCTCTCATCGGAACCGTAGCACACACCTGTGCGTCTCATTGTGTGCATCCACGAGAGAGAGAGAGAGAGAGCAGCTATCTTCAGGCAGTCTTAGTTCACCTGACGCCTCGCAGGAATTAAATTACCACTTGGCCAAGGAGCCGGAGCCATACAGTAATGAACTGTACTCTTGCCATATGCACCAGTTATGAAGTCAAGATTAGCCGGACGAAAACAGGGGCCGTGTTGATTCGCGGCAGAATTAATAAGCAGAGCTCTAATAGCCCAGCGGTAGCAACATCTGAGCCGTGACTGGCTCTGACAGGCCTCCCCGTGTCGCTTCATAGATGTGTAGCCCTGTTTCACAGCGGAGCAAGTCTCATTTAGAGCGCATTTCAATAAGCCAGCTTTAAAAAGACGTGACACCCCTGCTTTTTAATTCACATATGTGGACAACGCTGTTTGGAATTTGGGTGTATTTCATTCTCACCCTTGGAAAACAAAGGCCCTGTTTCTGCAAAAACAAGCAGAAGCATTTTCACATTGAAAATTGGGAATACATTACTGCAGAAATGTGTCAAAGCCAAATATGGTTAAACTGGAACATTTACATGTTCTCACCAAGAGCACAAGCAGATGGTCGATAATTTGATTGGGTAAAAATATACTGACCTTCAAGAATGCGTCGTACGCCTTTTCTGACCACCACTGATTCTAATGATGTCAAAATGCTGTCTTTTGGTTTAGCACTGCTCTTAAAGCAGCTGAATATTTTGTACTATTTTATTAGAGATTTATTTATGCACACAATCACTGGAAGAGACATTATAATAACTGGAATGTCTTAGCTGTTCTGTACAACAGATTTATCATATCTGCCTGAGTCATGATGTGTTATTAAACTTTGAAGGAGACGAGGGTAACTTTTAGCACAAACACATAACTTGACATCTAGCATCCTACGGTTTACTCCATTGTGCCAAATCAACAGCATGCTGAGGGATTTCTGCTACACTCTGTGTGGTGTTCCTGTGTTACTTTAATAAATCTTTCATAAATCCACAGGTTCTATAGTTTGTTTAACAGGAGTTGATCAAACAATGCCTTCCTTTGACTTTGTATCTCTGTAAGCTTCTTCTTAAAAGTATAAATTTAAGCATTTGTTACGTATCTGGGTTGTGCCTTCATGTTAAGTCACACATCGCAAAAACTGTTAGTGTGACAACCGCATTTATTTGCAGTAGTAAATCCATATGTGCTATTTTATTTATAGCTATTATTCATCTATTTTAAATCAAACACTAGAGACCTTCTTGGCTAGATATTGCTAGTGATATAATCGGTGATAGATTGGTCATGGGCAATTTTTTGAGATTCTCCAATCATATTTCTAGCAGCCAATCACATGATCGGCTTGGAGATTTCAGAAAAAAAATTCAAACAAGATGGCCTCTCAGTGGCAGTGAAGTGAAGAAAAAGAGCATGAACTTATATCTTTTTACACTGGTAAGTTGTCATGTGTCAACCCAAAACAGGGAATTTACCTTGCTGTGAATGCTTAAAATACCAAGAGGTGTCCAATTTAATTTGCCTAGGCTGTAGTTTAGCCTTTGAATGTTTTCAGTTAAATACTAAAAAGACGTATTGTGTTTAATGTCTGTAGTGGTGTAGGCTGTGGGGCATATGGCATGTGAAAGTAGCTTTTGATGCGATCGACCCGGGTTCAAATCCGCCTTTTGCCAAATTCACTCTTCTCCCTTTTCTTATCACAAATCAGATCGGAAATGCATTTATATTTAATAAAAACAAAGAAAATATTTGAAAAGTTGAAATAAAGTGCCTAACAAGTGCTTATAATAAAGTATTTATTGGGTTGTCAATATATATGCTCCTTTCTAATTGGTTGCTGCCAACTGTCCGTTGCCCTGATTTGTGGCCCCGTGTATCATCACCCTAAGGCAGGGGTGGGGAACGTTGATCCTGGAAGGCCATTGTCCTGCAGAGTTTAGCTCCAACCCTGAAAAAAACACTCACCTGCCTGTAACTTTAGTAATCCTGAAGACTGTAATGCTGAATGTAGGCTCAGAGATGCACTAGTCCTGGGAGACATACCAGTGGAAATAAGAAACAATTGATTTTTAAGATGAGAAATCAAGTTTATTTTCTAAAATCAAAATAAAACTGAACACCTCAATGTTGCATTAAATCAAGGTCGACACAACAACATTTTAAACGTCTACAAACTCTCAAGTCTCAAGTCTCAGTTGGGCTCAGAAAAGCCATAACCATATCCTTCAAAACGTTCTTGTCAATATAGCGGATAAATAAAACAATGTTGAAGGAGAACTAAGTAACTTTTTTTACCTTCATAAATAGTAATAAAATCCTTACGATGGATAATTGACTTGTAGTGGTGTGTTTGAGGTGAGCACTAACCCCCTCTGGCATGTCTATGCCAGAAAACAGCTTCGCCGACCCGACACAATCTTGCCTCATGTTCACATTCATGCGAGAGTGACAAAATGCTTTACGGTAATTCAAAAACAATGTATATATTATGACTTTATAAGACAATTTCTAAAAATACCCACCTCCATCAAGCGTTGTAGTCATTGTAGTCCAGAGCTGTGCTTGGACTATTTACGACAGTGTGATTCAATGAAGGAACATGTAGAGGGAGCTTCGCAAATCTTGCTAAGTTCCGCTTTAAGTAAAATTAAATGGCCAAAGTCTACTGTATGTGCTGGTTTGAGCCTCATAACTAGCTGCAGTCATTTCCTCAGCTAATAAATAAAACATCTGCGATCAGCAACTACTTGCTAATGCGCTCATATTCACCTAAAGTATCCTTGTTGACAAGTTTTGGGTGAGTAAAGGCAAAATGCAAAAAGATATAGTACCTTCAATGCCCTTAGATGGTGTTATCGCTTCTTTATAGCAGAAATAAACTGCTGCAGAAAAAGTTAGCTGCCATGAAAAATGTAATTTGTAATTGCGTTACTCATCACAAATGTAGTGGAGTAAAAAGTACATTTACTTGCTCAAAAATGTAGTCAAGTAGAGAGTAAAAGTTGCCAATATCTTTGATACTCAGTACAACTACAAAGTAGCCAAAAAGACACTTAAGTACAGTAACTAATTACATTTACTCAAGTACTTCACACCTCTACTGATTAAACCCACTGCCTATCACTCAATAAAATAATCACATTGCTGAATGTTTTTGTATTTTGTTTGGTTTAATAATTAACATTACATTTGATTTGCGAGTATGACTCTCACTCGGCTTGTGAATGAGCATAACTTGCACACAGCCACTTCAAAACTGTTCACAACCTTCTATGGGATTGATTTTGGTTGTCATTTGTTGAAATAAATACAAAAAATTCAGTGTGACGGTGTCTGTCCGCTGAATGTGACCCCGCGATTCTCCGTGGCCATGTGGAGAAAGTGAATATTTACAAAGACAACGTTAAAACTAGTTACATTTACACCCTTCCAACAAAGAAATGGATCGCATTCTGTCAGCTTGGTGAATATTTTTTATTTGGACATTTTCTACCATATGATAGCTGCAGCATGTGACACTGTTTTCACGGGAACCAGATCAACATTGTGAACGGAATTCTACAAAACTGATCATGCAGTGGGATAAAATTGCTTCTCTTCCCTGCAAACGATACCATGAAGAATGTGAATATTTAACCAAGTCAAAAACAAAAAGGGTAAACAGGTATCCATAATAATTTCAGTATCATCAGATGCAAAATGCTATTAAAGGCGACAACTTTTAAAGTAAAAACAATAAAAGTTACGTAAGCTATAAAAGCTACTTGTGGTTTCTCGGTTTGATCGATTTGAGCAACCATAAAAGATGCAAAGCATTGGAATTTTGAGTTTGTGATAGTGATTCCTATATAGAAAAATCACTTCCCGCCCTCCAGCTGCATTTCACAGCCTATGAGACAGACTGGCATCAAAAATTTAGAATTAAAATAGACTCCATCTCTGATTTGCTAAATAACCTAGTCGTGTGTACAGAACTGGATTAAGCATTCAAAGGAGGCGTGACAACCGTAATTAGCTGTTTGTGGCCTTAGAGGCCACAATGACCTTCTCATGCTTGGTAGAGAAAAAAGATTGGTTGCTTTCTCTTTCCAATCTATTCTTTTCCTGTGACTATTAGGTAGACATTGAAACTACAAATGGACTCAGTGAATTAGGAAGATCAGAATTAACTGCATACATCTACATCAATATGTTCTTCTGAGACAGTAATGAGTTGTATGCCATAGGTCTATTAAAAAAACTATTTATTGATTAGTGAGCTCATGGGGACAAGACATTAAGAGAAAATGCTTTGTCTGTCTCTGTAAACTGACTTCCTTTATACCAGACATATATATTGGAATGACATTTAGTAAATCCACATATAAACAATGTGCATGGTATTTTCATCATTTCCAGAAAGAAGCTACCACAGCTGTCACAGAACTTGTGTTTACCTTCGGTTGTACTATTTTATTACACCACATTCATTATTTGATAGGTGTAAATTAGCCTGTTATGAGCACAAGCGAATTACCCAAAATGTTCAGCCAAATGTTATTTAAATTTAGTCTTTTAAACAACACATTGAGTCCTCTTGAGAGGGCATAAAATGCTTTCATGATTGTCATGTTTGTGTTCAACAAATTCATCAGCTAAAACTATTATTCTGTCTGAAAACAAGAACATATTTGTCTAAATACAAGTTCCAGATGATACTAATGGTTGGCAATAGCATTTGTGTCTATTTGATGTTGAGCGTCTTTGTTTGCAACATTGCATGACACATTGCATCATTTAGCTATGCTCAAGTGCAAGTAATTTCTGTCAAATGCATAAAATGAAATGTTAATAACATTGCATAATATCCCTGCTCAAGAAACAGCATTGCTGTTTTGGATACTGGTGCACTGGATCTCAACAAGACTTGTTTCTTATCTTAAGCATCTTCATTATAAGGATTCCTTGTCAAAGTTTTCTGGCAACAGCTTGTTCACAAGCCAGACCAAGCCATAATTCATACAAGACAGTGAAATTGTATGATAGATAGATTTTGCTATTACAGTCATGAATAGGTTTAGGTTGTATGTTTTTCTGATTTCTTCATATCATACTGTACGAATTATTACAAATATACACTACTGTTTAAAAGTTTGAGGTAGGTCAGTTTTTTGTTTTTGAAAGAAGTATATTGTGTTCACCATGGCTGCGTTTATTTCATACAGTGGGTACAGAAAGTATTCAGACCCCCTTAAATTTTTCACTCTTAGTTTTTTTTTTCCCTCATTAATGTACACACAGCACCCCATATTGACAGAAAAACACAGATTTGTTGACATTTTTGCAGATTTATTAAAAAATAAAAATAAAATAAAATATCACATGGTCCAAAGTATTCAGACCCTTTGCTCAGTATTTAGTAGAAACACCCTTTTGATTTAATAAAGCCATGAGTCTTTTTGGGAAAGATGCAACAAGTTTTTCACACCTGGATTTTGGTATCCTCTGCCATTCTTCCTTGCAGATCCTCTCCAGTTCTGTCAGGTTGGATGGTAAACGTTGGTGGACAGCCATTTTTAGGTCTCTCCAGAGATGCTCAATTGGGTTTAAGTCAGGGCTCTGGCTGGGCCATTCAAGAACAGTCACAGAGTTGTTGTGAAGCCACTCCTTCGTTATTTTAGCTGTGTGCTAAAGGGTCATTGTCCTGTTGGAAGGTAAACCTTCGGCCCAGTCTGAGGTCCTGAGCACTCTGGAGAAGGTTTTCGTCCAGGATATCCCTGTAGTTGGCCGTATTCATCTTTCCCTCGATTGCAACCAGTCATCCTGTCCCTTCAGCTGAAAAACACCCCCACAGCATGATGCTGCCACCACCATGCTTCACTGTTGGGACTGTATTGGACAGGTGATGAGCAGTGCCTGGTTTTCTCCACACATACTGCTTAGAATTGAGGCCAAATGGTTCTATCTTGGTCTCATCAGACCAGAGAATCTTATTTCTCACCATCTTGGCAAACTCCATGCGGGCTTTCATGTGTCTTGCACTGACGAGAGGCTTCCGCAGAGAGGCCACTCTGCCATAAAGCCCCGACTGGTGGATGGTTGCAGTGATGGTTGACTTTCTACAACTTTCTCCCATCTCCCGACTGCATCTCTGGAGCTCAGCCACAGTGATCTTTGGGTTCTTCTTTACCTCTCTCACCAAGGCTCTTCTCCCCCGATAGCTCAGTTTGGCCAGACGGCCAGCTCTAGGAAGGGTTCTGGTCATCCCAAACGTCTTCCATTTAAGGATTATGGAGGCCACTGTGCTCTTCGGAACCTTAAGTGCAGCAGAAATTTTTTTGTAACCTTGGCCAGATCTGTGCCTTGCCACAATTCTGTCTCTGAGCTCTTCAGACAGTTCCTTTGACCTCATGATTCTCATTTGCTCTGACATGCACTGTGAGCTTTAAGGTCTTATATAGACAGGTGTGTGGCTTTCCTAATCAAGTCCAATCAGTATAATCAAACACAGCTGGACTCAAATGAAGGTGTAGAACTATCCCAAGGATGGAAAGAAGAAATGGAAAAGCTGAGTTAAATATATGAGTGTCACAGAAAAGGGTCCGAATACTTCGGACCATGTGATATTTCAGTTTTTCTTTTTTAATAAATCTGCAAAAATGTCAACAATTCTGTGTTTTTCTGTCAATATGGGGTGCTGTGTGTACATTAATGAGGGAAAAAAAACTTAAATGATTTTAGCAAATGGCTGCAATATAACAAAGAGTGAAAAATGTAAGGGGGTCTGAATACTTTCCATACCCACTGTATATAGTAATAATAATAATAATAATAATATGTTTTATTTATTTAGCACCTTTCAGGAACCCAAGGATGCTTTACAGTAAGTTGCTATATAATATGAATAAATATAAGTATATAGCCAGTATACAACATGTGAACAACCAGATGGAACAGACAAAGAAGGTTACTCTACATTAAACTTACAAAAAACAAGCATAGTGCTGGAAAGTTGAGACAGACAATCAACTAACAAAACATAAAGTGAATAAGTGTGTTTTGAGGGCAGTTTTAAAGGTCTGAAGAGAAGAGATATCACGAAGACTTGTGGTAGTTTGTTCCAGAGCTTAGAAGCTGATATGCTGAAAGCCCTACCACCCACACTAGATAGACGGAACTTCTATTGGTGCTAAACCATGACAAACCTTAAAAACTAGAGTAAGAATCTTAAACTGGATGCGGTAACTAACAAGAAGCCAATGTAGTTGCTGTAAGACAGGGGTGATGTTAGCTGATATTTTGGTAAAAGTGAGGACCCGAGCAGCTGAATTCTGAATGAACTACAAGCGATTTATGACTTTTTTGGGTAGACCATAGAGCAAGGAGTTACAATAATCAAGACGTGAAGTTATAAAAGCGTGAACAACAGTTTCTGCATCTTTGTGATTTAGTGAGGGTCTTAAACGGACAATGTTGCGGAGATGGAAAAAACAGGACTTGACAAGCTGATTGATGTGGGGTTCAAAACTTAGCCTAGAATCGAACAACACACCAAGGTTTCGTATAGTGGAAGAGGGTTGAACCAGGACACCGTCAATGTAAACAGAAAAATCGTGTTGGGTGAGATCAAGGGATTTTCCATATTCAACATTAAGTAGTTTTGAGCCATCCATATTTTGAGATTGTGTAGGCAAGATGTTAAGGAAGGGGGAGGAAAAACAGAGTTAGGTTGTACAGTGAAATAAATTTCTGTGTCATGAGCATATCTGTGGAAATTAAAGCCATGGCCCCGGATGATCTGACCTAGGGGAAGTGTATAGATTAAGAAAAAAAGTGGACCAAGGACAGATCCTTGAGGCACTCCACGAGAGAAGGTAACGGAATGAGACTTGAATTTGTCAGTGCTAATGAACTGTTGCCTGTTTGTGAGATAAGAATTAAGCCATTGTAATGCCGTTTTTGAAATGCCGATTGCAGACAACCGGGACAAAAGTACAGAGTGGCAGACGGTGTCCAACGCTGAACTCAGGTCCAAAAGGACCAGAAGACTGAGGACACCAGAGTCAGTAAAAATTAATATTGTGAAATTTAAAATAACAATTTTCTATTTAAATATACTTTAAAGTTACAATATGTAACTTTAGTGGTTAAAAAAAACATGCGTGCATTTTGCAGAAGACAATTGTTTTGGTTGTGCATCAATTGCATAACTGTGCAGATGAATATGGTTCTTTCTCAAAACTAAAAGAGAGAGGGAGATTATCCCACTCAGTGTTGCCAATTCCACAGTTTTCCCGCGGTATTGGGCTACTTTAACACTGTTGCCGAGGGTTGTTTTCATGTCCGTGGTTTGAAGCGAGTCAAGCGACCCCAAATAACATGCTATTTAGCCCCTGGAATTTTACCAGGGTTACCCTGCCAAAAACACAGATTTTAACCCTCGGAATGCGATGTTTATACCCTCCCTCCCACCCAAAGAATTTGGGCTAGTTTTGGACTAGTTTTAAGTTGCAGTTGGGTGGGTTTTGTTGTGAACACCTGGCAACCCTACTGCTCATGAAACATTCAGTAATCAATACTATGCTTTAGAGATATAACCAGCTTAGATGGAAAGGAGCTCAAGTTGACTAGCTGAAGATAGATATAACAAGCTTAGATGGAAAGGAGCTCAACTATAGATGAAGATGTTACTGTAGCTATACCCATTAATAGATACTACTTCCTTGTAAATGAATTCCATCACAGCACTACAATTTATCTGTTCAATAAAATACCTTACTCACCTTTTGAGTAATAAAAATGCCATCTCCACGTCACCTTTACAACATTTTTTTTTTTAAATAGGTGATTCCCCGAAGGTTCGTGATTTAGCATGACCCATGTCATTTCTTGCATGTTGTGACAACTAACCTACCTTTATACCTATATAAAATGTAATTTATTCCATTAAGCTGAATTTTGAGCAACCATTACTCCAGTTTTTCAGTGTCAATATACTGATTTAGGGCTCAAGAAACATTTGTTATTATCGTCACTGAAAAAATATTATTTTTTACAAGAATTTTGGTGGCAATGGTTCTATGATCTAGGCTTACAATACTTTTAGGAAATGCAGCCCAGGAAATTTGTGATGACTTTTAGGAGGTATACTATAATACAAATATCTATACAAATATAACATTTGGATTTTGTAGTGCACATATGTGTAGGCGGAACAGGTGGTAGAAAACATTAGAAATGATGAAATAACGAAATGTGCTTTCCAAAAAAAAAAAAAAAAAAAAAAAATTCTAAAAAGGTCTGTGCCCTTCTTTTGAATGGTAATCAGATGTGCAAGTGTGACAGAAATGTTCAAGCCCCATGTAAAATCAGGGCAGGCTTAAATTATTCCACTTGAACATATTTAAGAATAAAAGCTTGTATTAGCTTAGATGTGAGCTGGAAAGACATGTTTAGAAACCAGCACACCACCTGATACCTACAACAAGGCTCCAAGCCAACACAGCTCATCCCCTCCGCATGAGGAATATAAAGACATCATTACAGAGTCAGAGAAATAGAGAGACAGATGCAGCCTTCATCCATTCCCTTTCGAATCAAAGCCAATTTCTATTCCTCCTTCACAGTGGCTTGTTGCAGAGTGGGCCATTACTCCAGGAAAAGATGTGCAACACCTCCATATCGCACTGTCACTCTCTCTCCCAGCATAAAACTCCTAGGCCTGACAACCGCCTTTCTACTAAGTTACAGCAGCGTGTTTATACACTGTTTCGGGTTGCAGCTGTCACTTGAAATGCAATATTCAATTTGATTCAATCTATCCGAGTACTTGACAACTGTCTGCCTTCACTTTAACTTAAAGCTCTATTTAGGTATTGATTTATAGTCCTTTTAATGGGCCCCAGACGGGCCCTTAGCATTGATTAATGCTGCAAACACCGCAGGTGAAAATTTGAACTTTGTGCAGTGTAAAATAGGATCTTTGATGTACGCTTTGGGACAAATTAATTCTGTCAAATGAACAAAAATGTTATCCGCTGCAATACTTTAAGGTTGTAATTTACTCCGATGCGCCCCCACAGATGGAGGGAGAACAGTGCTCGCGCCATTCCAGACAGAACGCGAGTTTGACTGATGACCCTGTGTGATTCAGTGGAGGGGGAAAAAGTGACAGCAAGGCTTCACAGTAACTGGGTAAGAAGTAACAGGCCTTACCTGCAGATAATACATTATCAGAGACATCACAGCCCTGACTGGCAGAGAAAAGTCAGTCTTTTTCTCTCTCTCTCTGCTGGAAGATTCTGGAGGGGAAGGATGCAGTGATACGGCACTTCTAAGTGAGCTCTCTGAGGCAGGCCGTGATTGGATCTTTAAGTGACTCTGTGGTTGAGAGTCTGCTCGCAGTCAAACATTACCCGCTATCCTATTTGAAATGCCATGGAGGATATTGCGAGAGGGTGCGTGCCTGCCAAGATTTGAGAGAGAAAGGTGATGATGCTTAATTATCATTTTGTTCCCATACAACGACACTGACTAAAATACACACGTTTGCACATGCATTCACAGGCTTTTCAGCTAAGCTGTGACAGTAATGCAACGGCAAATATTCTTAAGTATTTCATGACTAATCATCACGGTAAATGAAATTGTACTCCTCTTTGATCATCTCAGAGCAAAATAAAACTTCCTACTTGAATTACTTTCCAGCCATGGAAATGAATCACAAGAAGGCTATATTTTGAATGAACATCATCTTGTTTTTTTTAGCAGGAGGCAGCTGGCTTTGAGCTCATATTTTCAGTTTTGGATTTTGATTTGGGTGAGTGTGCTTTCGAACACAGTGAGGGAGAGGAAAGGAATACTCCATTACAAATGGGTTGATTAAGTGCCCTCTGCAGAGCGGCGTAAGTGGCCTTGTGCTAATACAGATCCTAAAGCTCCATCTCTCCCTCCGCCACCCATTCTCTGAATGCTCCCAAAGACATTTGTCTCTACTCTCATTTTCAGAGAAATGATTTCTTTCTCTCACTCCCTACGTCCTTTATTCGTATCTTGGGCCGTTAAGTAGTGAATTTGCTGGAATTTAGCGAAGCCATTTTGTATTCACTCTGGCTGGCTTATGTTCGGCTGAATGCAGATCTCTGCCTTCACTTCTCAAAGTCGGATACATTCATATTCTTAATAGAAATGATTACGGATTCAGCGGGAATCGGGGCTGTTTGAATAGGCCGAGCTGTAGGCCGATTTTGCCGTCAAAGAGAACAGAGGAGATCAGGCTTCATTGTCAAGACTGACAAGATTAAGCCGTCTCAAAACGCTGATGAAGCCCAGGCTGGCTCAGCGGGCTGCAGGCTGCATGGAGAATCAAAACCATAAACAAGAGGCTGATGTTGATGAGGACAGACTGGGGGGAAAGGTGGGTTATGATAAATGCATCAAAATAATCATTGTTGCAATAAACACATAGGGAAAACATATCTATTCATTTAGTTCCAGGAGGTCTGGTTTGTACATTTCCTTGCCAGCAAAAAGCCCCCAAAAATAAAATAAATAAAAAAAAAAAAAAGAAAAGAAAAAAATAATATAAAAATATAGCTGCGAGCAGCGATGGCGGGCCCAAGCCCGGTGGCACCGCCACCCCGGTGGCTTCAGGGCAACTGTGCACAGCGGGCAATAGGCACTTAAAACGGTTAAACATCAAAGGACTATGTCAAATTCACTCCACATTTACTGCACTACAAGGTGCCGCTATAGAGCCCCTCCTCCCTGCCCATTTTCAAAGGATTACATGTGCCAAGTTTTAACATTATTCTGATGAATTTTGAAGCAAATCAGGTAAAAATAAGAGGGTGATCTCAATGTATGCTGAAAGTGACACATTTTCTGCTTCCAGTTGGTGGCGCTATGACTTTGAATCACAATACTCAAATCCATGTGATCAGCCTTGTACAACGAAGACTAAGCCAAAGTTTCATCAAAATCAATTAATGTATGCAGAAGTTATAACACTTTGTTTCCCTTTTCTTGCCATAAATTCGTTGCCTCGCCACGGCCAAACCGTTTGAGATATCCAAAATCCGTTTGCAATTAAACAACTTCAATGTGTTAGCAACAAGTTAAAAAAGCTTGGTGTAAATTGGATAAACCCTGTAGGAGTAGTAGTATAAAATTCATAGCCTGTTTTTTCAAAAAATTAACATTCAAACCAAAATAGCTGACTTCCTGTTGGTCGGAGCTAATGAATGTAAATTAGAAAATTGTCCGGCTTGATGAGAATAATATGTGTACCGAGTTTGGTGTCTGTAGGAAAAACTAACCTCCCCACTTTTGTCAAAAGGTGGCGCTACTGAGCCCCTCCACCACGCCCATTTCTATGGCTTTGTCCATGTCTACTGGTTGACAATATTGATGTGTGTGTCGAGTTTCATGCAATTTGAAGCATGTTAAGAGCCTCAAAAACACTCAAGAATATTATTACAGTTTGACCTGTTGCCATGGCAACAATATTTCAAATATCAAAAATCCTGTCATAGGTCTACATCTGCTGTGTATTGACATTACACTGATGAAGTTTGAAGCAAATCAGGTAAAAATAAGAGGGTGATCTCAAAGCATTTTAAAAGTGATACACTTCTTGCTGCCATTTGGTGGCGCTATAACTTTGACTCACAATAGTTACATCCATGTGATCAGACTACTACAACCAACACACTCCTGAAGTTTCATAAACATCAATCAATGTATGCAGAAGTTATAACACATTTCCTGTTTCCTTTTTCTCGCCATAAATTCGTTGCCTCGCCACGGCCAAACCGTTTGAGATATCCAAAATCCGTTTGCAATTAAACAACTTCAATGTGTTCGCAACAAGTTAAAAAAAGCTTGGTGTAAATTGGATAAACCCTGTAGGAGTAGTAGTATAAAATTCATAGCCTGTTTTTTCAAAAAATTAACATTCAAACCAAAATAGCTGACTTCCTGTTGGTCGGAGCTAATGAATGTAAATTAGAAAATTGTCCGGCTTGATGAGAATAATATGTGTACCGAGTTTGGTGACTGTAGGAAAAACTAACCCCCCCACTTTTGTCAAAAGGTGGCGCTACTGAGCCCCTCCACCACGCCCATTTCTATGGCTTTGTCCATGTCTACTGGTTGACAATATTGATGTGTGTGTCGAGTTTCATGCAATTTGAAGCATGTTAAGAGCCTCAAAAACACTCAAGAATATTATTACAGTTTGACCTGTTGCCATGGCAACAATATTTCAAATATCAAAAATCCTGTCATAGGTCTACATCTGCTGTGTATTGACATTACACTGATGAAGTTTGAAGCAAATCAGGTAAAAATAAGAGGGTGATCTCAAAACATTTCAAAAAGTGATACACTTCCTGCTGCCAGTTGGTGGCGCTATAACTTTGACTCACAATAGTCACATCCATGTGATCAGACTCCTATAACGAACACACTCGTGAAGTTTCATAAAGATCAATATATGTATTAAGACGTTATAACACATTTCCTGTTTCCTTTTTCTCGCCATAAATTTGTTGCCTCGCCACGGCCAAACCGTTCGAGATATCAAAAATCCCCTGGCAATTTTTAATCATCAGTGTCTTGACTTCATGCTGACCGAGTTTGGTGGCGATCGGATTAATCGTCTAGGAGGAGTATATCAAATTCCAGAGCATGCGTTTTTCAAACAACCCTTAATAGCTGACTTCCTGTTGGCGTGGCGATTAACTTAGAGCGCGAAAGTTGTTCGGCCCGATGAGGTCTATATGTGTACCGAGTTTCATACTAATACGTGCAAGCATGTTTAATATATGGACCAAATTTTCAGACTTTTTTCAAGGGGGCGCTGTCGAGCCCCCCTGCCACGCCCGGGTACCAGCCTCTCCGGCGTCCTAATGGCCGCGGATTCCAATGTGTGTGCCAATTTTCAAGAGTTTTTGAGCATGTTAAGGCCCCCAAAAAGCCCCGGAAGACGGAAAAAAAAAAAAAAAAAAAAAAATAATAATAATCCTTAGAAGAACAAGAGGGCCCTGCGCGAATTTTCGCTTGGGCCCTAATAATAATAATAAAAAAATAATAAAATGCATGTCTCTATTAAAAAAAATAAGGGGTGTGCAATTATGTATTTACAATTATTTAAATAACATAATATTTACTATAAAACGGTTAGTTCATGTCCTTGATTCTGATTGGTTAATAGCTGTTTTATTCACGATAAACCCTACGGTTCTGTGTATCACTACACAACACCCTCAGCAACCACTCTTAGCAATGTAAACTGTTTGTTCTCAATTGATATTGTTCACTGAAGCTCACTGTATTATGTAGATTATTACCTGCATTCAGATTCAGCATTTTCCTTCAGGTCAGTCCTATTTTTATATTAAAAATATGTTTTAATGTCTGATGTATTATCTTGTCTTTTTAACAGTTAAGGGGTTTTCCCATGACTGACAGCGCTAGTCAAAGCATTTGTCAGTTGCGTCTTGTTCTGTGTTCACAACAATCCAGTCTTTCAATGTAAAAGTCTTCGCTACTGACTGACACACTCATGAAGACAGTCTTTGCCACCATCCAATGGCGTAATAATGTAACTTCTGTTGCTGTTCACGGTCAGGGACTATTTTTTCTGGCAGAAGGAAGGCTTTTAGTGAAAGTTCACTTCATGACAGTTGCATTGATACATATTTTTGCCTTTAATATTTGTATTGTGTGGTAACCGTTTTATAAAAGCAATAAGGTACTCAAGGCTAGTGCTGTATTGTGAATAAGTCACAGCTGAAAGGAGATGCAGGCACTCCGCTTCGCCTCATGCCTAACAAAGGCCTTCAGCTGTGACTTATTCACGATACAGCACAGCCTCTTGTACCTTTTTCTTTTATTTTATTCATGAATAAACTAGTTCTCTTTGCATTTGGTAATTAAGTGTAAATCAAAATATGAAACATACACTACTGTTCAAAACATTTTTAATAAATAAAGTTTTAGAAAAAAAAAAAGTCTGTTATGCTCACCAAGGCTGCATTTATTGTCAAGTTTTTGTCACAGCAGTCTAATTGAGAAATAGGATGACCAGGGGAGTTAATTGTATTGACAAGACACAGCACAAGGGTGAGGGTAATGAATGAAGATGATCCAAACAGTAGAAAAGGGCACACAACAGGAGAACAGGGGAAGGCAGTTGAGATCAGATTGGGCAATAATAGGCAGGAGAACTGAGGAGATGGAGCAGCACTAGACAGAATAACACTGGAGATCAGACAGTGGCCTGAGGAACCCGAGGCTTGACACTTGGAGCTGCAACTGAAGCTGCACCAGTCTAACTGCCAGGTCAGGAGAATCAGCCACCAGGGATCACACTGGAAGCATGGCAGGGCAGGAACCAACACAACACACCACACCACACACAAAACTCAAGACAAAACAATAGGACAGAGAACAAGAGCAAAATGAAAACTGACAAGAACTATGACTAGAGAAAACACAATAAAAAGAGTAACTAGAGCTACCAAAAACTAAAAGAGAAACAAGAAATAAATGCTAGAAATAACTGGAATAAAGGACTAGTTAGCAATAAAATGGAAATCAAAACCAAAAATAAGGCTTGGCAGAATTAAAGAAAAAAAAATATATATAGAAATATTTACTAGAAATAGACTAGAGCAAAACTTGAGCAGAACTCAAAATTAATTAAATACAAAGCTAGAACTATCTAATAAGACCTGTACAAGAAATGCTCAACACAAAGATTGTATGCAATGAACCAGCAGAGACATGAGGGAAAGGAACACAATATAAAGGGACACGATATAAAGAGTGGCCCATTTTATCTGAATTCACGCTACATTCTTTGACAAGTGCTTGTTAAACAAGACCTTTTTTCCCAAATGTCATCAGGTCACAATAATGAAACATGAGCAGAACGAATGTCTGTGTAAGCGCTTCTTAAAAAAAAAAAAAAAAAAAAAAAAAAGAAAAAAAATCTAAATGTCAAAAATTCAGAATGAGGTCCATTGTTTTTTTGACTGTTTGGAAATAGAAATCAGTCTATACATCTCTAAAATAAGTTATCAATGAAGTTGATGTCAATGCTTATGTTAAATTATGATTGTGCGCCTATGCATTTAACAAAGTCTAAATTCTCTGCTTAAGTACAAACATTTTTATAAGTATCTGAGAGCGCAGATATTTACAGGCTGCAGTTGTTTCAGAACCCTCCACTTAATTTCAGCACATCATTGAGATTTCCAGCAAAAAGAAAAACTCTCATTTCAATCCAAGAGCTTAGTTGCTCTGTTAATAGCTGTCACTTTTAAATTAATGTGGATATTAGTGCAACAGCTGTGAGGCTGCAGCAGAATGGAAGCTGGAATTACAACAGAGCCAGACAATGACCTAATAAATACACAGCATCACCAAAAAGTCCCCAATAAAATCCCCTCCAATCCCAAAGTGTTTACATCTCCAGGCTTCAACGATCTCCCTCCCCCTTGTGTTTGTGCGTTCTTTCGATGAAAGCCAAGTCATAGATTATGACATTAGTCGAGAATCTCTTGTGCAGTCACATATATTACGTTTCAACGATGCAGTCATGAATCTTGTTCAACATTTTCATCTCCAATGCAAATACAGCCCTGTGATCGTTCATCAGGCGAGCGTCTCCAAATGCTTACTGCTTCCGTCCGCAAGCATTAATATTTCATCTCGTGAACAAGTCTCGCTTATGAGGCAACACATTTTCATTCTGCTGGTTATCTCACACTGTGCTGGAATCAGGACAAACGCTTCCTCCATCACATACACAGTTCTTTAAACTAGACCTGAATTGTGTTCTTTATTCATTTGGCGAGTCAAAGCTTTTTTTGCAATAATCCACACTTCACTTTTTAATGGTGGTTGGATGTCTTCACTCGGCATGTGTTCATATTCCTGCAGGCATTTGCATTTAAAATGTTTCAAAAACTTTTTTGAATCTGATAGAGACTGTAAATCCTAAGTCACCTTTATTTCTATAGCGCTTTTTACACTACAGATTATCTAATTCCTGTGTATGTCTGCATTAACGTATATCTATCTATCTATCTATCTATCTATCTATCTATCTATCTATCTATCTATCTATCTATCTATCTATCTATCTATCTATCTATCTATCTATCTATCTATCTATCTATCTATCTATCTATCTATCTATCTATCTATCTATCTATCTATCTATCTATCTATCTATCTTAACCTATATAATGTTGTTGAGAATAGTAGGTGTATATATGAATAGTGGGAGTAACCAGGTTCATTCTGGGGGCCAGTCCCCTTTGGCCAACAAACCAACACTGTAAGAGGCGGGTCACAATTCAGAAGTCAGATTGGGATCGGAGCGTCTTGGAGCATTCAAATATTTAATTCTGTTCATTCTGGATAAAGATCGGATTCATCACACCAGTGTGGAGATGGGTTTTGCTGAGGATCTGTGCCGATGGCTGTCGTGTCAATGAGGCCTTCACAGGGGTTAGTCTAGCTGACAAAATCTCTGCTGACACTTCAGGGATGTGTTGTGCTCATGTTTAGGCGCAGGTCCTCCATCTGATCTGGATACGGCCCCTGATCTGCCTGACTACAGTAACCTTGGGGTAAAATGAGAGACTAATATTAGTTTAGATATGATGTATAGTGCATCGGGTGTTATAGGAAGTGTTCCCAGTTGTGGTTGACCTAATTTAGGCAGCCTACCAATCATTTAACTGATCTGAAAATGGAAATTTATAATGTGTTAGAGAGATGTGTTTTAAGTCTAGATTTAAAGTGTGTGTCTGCTTCCCGAACAATGCAAGGAAGATTATTCCAGAGTTTGGGTGCTAAATAGGAAAAGGTTCTACCACCTGCAGTTGAATTTGATTTTCTAGGTATTATCAACTGGCCAGAATTTTGAGATCGCAATACACTTGAAGGACTATAATGCATTAAGAGTTTGCTCAAGTACTAGGGAGCTAAACCATTTAGTGCTTTGTAAGTAATTAGCAATTTTTTTTTTTTAAATATATACAATGTTTAATAGGAAGCCAATGTAGTGTTGACAGAACCAGGCTAATATAGTCTTACTTCCTGGTTCTAGTAAGAACTATAGCTGCTGTGTTTTGGACCAGCTGAAGTTTGTTTATTAAGCATTCAGGGCAACCACCCAGTAGAGCATTACAGTAATCTAGCCTTAAAGGAACACTCCACTTTTTTTGAAAATAGGCTCATTTTCCAACTCTCCTAGAGTTAAACAGTTGAGTTTTACCGTTTTCGAATCCATTCAGTCGATCTCCGGTTCTGGCGTACCACTTTTAGCATAGCTTAGCATAGTTCATTGAATCTGATTAGACCGTTAGCATCGCGCTTAAAAATGACCAAAGAGTTTTGATATTTTTCCTATTTAAAACTTGACTCTTCTGTAGTTAAATCGTGTACTAAGACCGACAGAAAATGAAAAGTTGCAATTTTCTAGGCTGATATGGCTAGGAACTATACTCTCATTCAGGCGTAATAATCAAGGAACTTTGCTGCCGTATCATGGCTGCAGCAGGCGCAATGATATTACGCAGCGTCTCTCACAAACGTCTCCATGGTTGCAAGGCATGTTCCCTGTGCAAGCAGGGGCTCACGGGCGCTGCGTAATATCATTGCACTTCTGCAGCCATGGAACGGCAGCAAAGTTCCTTTATTATTACGCCTGAATGAGAGTATAGTTCCTAGCCATATCAGCCTAGAAAATCGCAACTTTTTATTTTCTGTCGGTCTTAGTACACGATGTAACTACAGAAGAGTCAAGTTTTAAATAGGAAAAATATCAAAACTCTTTCATTTTTAAGCGCGATGCTAACGGTCTAATCAGATTCAATGAACTATGCTAAGCTATGCTAAAAGTGGTACCGCCAGAACCGGAGATCGGCTGAATGGATTCAAAAACGGTAAAACTCAACTGTTTAACTCTAGGGGAGTTGGAAAATGAGCCTATTTTCAAAAAAAGTAGAGTGTTCCTTTAAGGTCATGAACGGTTGATCTAACTTTTCTGCATTTGTCATTGAGAGCATATGTCGTAGTTTTGATATATTTAAGTTGGAAGTATGCGGTTTTACAGATGCTAGACATGTGGCTTTCAAATGATACATCCACTGTTTATTGTCCAAAAACATGATACCACAATTTAATCCTTAAAATAAATAGAACATTTTAGAATTTTGATTTGTAAAGTCAGTCAGTCATTATCGCAATATAAACACCAGTGTGATAAAAACTCAGACAATAAATAAAGATGTGGAAATATCAATTTGAGTTCAAATATTTTATAATGCTGCCTGTATGTTATCTTAAAGTTTCAGCTAAGAGTAAAATAGTCCAGTAAAATGTACAAAATGCAACAAGACGAACACTGCAACAATTTTACAGTAATCTGCTTATACAGTAAAAGTTCTCTGAGGTCAGTGTACTACAATCAAACTGAGAAGCTAGATGATGTTTGTATGAAATGAAAGAATGAGTCCGCAGTCACATACTGAGACATGAAAGTAGTGCCAGTTTCAATTACCTAGGTGAGCAGAATGATATACAGTAGACTGTTATCATGGACAATGGCAAATATTTTAAAATATCTGACCT
Organism: Chanodichthys erythropterus; assembly: GCF_024489055.1. NCBI lineage: Eukaryota > Metazoa > Chordata > Actinopteri > Cypriniformes > Xenocyprididae > Chanodichthys > Chanodichthys erythropterus. The sequence goes on along the minus strand of NC_090221.1, from coordinate 14,256,458 downwards.
CTGAATGCAGCAGTTGACCAGAATCAGATCAGAATCAAGTATTCCAGAAATCCATGTAATATAATGTTACTTAAAGTTGTCACATAAAGATCACCAACCAAATAAGCAAAATTTGTGACATTGATCAACTGCTGTACAAAAGGTCATATATTCTTGCTTCCATTGAAGTATACATGACCACGAATTAGAAAGTGAGAGTAAAAAGCAAGAATGCATTCCAAAGTGATTTCAATACCCTGCATTCCCTGATTCTCTGGAAATTATATACAATTACCCAAGTATATAATTAAGAGAGAATGCAAAAGCATGGAAATATAATTCCACCTTGCCCCCCCAAAAAAACAAAACAAAAAAACCCACCAACCTTTACAACAAACATCAAAAGACATACTCACCTATTGCACATTTGCATTGTGCTGTCTCAGACAAATGCCTCAGTATAATAAATGAAATGTAATTAAATTCCTGCTCTTAATCTTGAAGTGCCAAACACTCTCTGGAGGTTTTAGCATCGCTTGTAAAGAACCTAGAGTAATTGAATACACCTGCATTTATTGACAGACTACACCGTTACCATCTGATCATCTTAAAGTGACAGAGCTTTAGCTACAATAACACTCGCAACCTCTCAAGGCGTTTACATGAGTCCTGACCCGAGAGACGTCTTGTGTCTCTGAAGCAGGTGTTTGGTTGTTGAGTTATTTAGTGTGTTACATGCAGACACGGTTTTGGCTGGCTGTCATCGCACTGATCGGAGCGGCATTACTGGCCCTGCATTAACACGGGGTAGAAACTGCCAATGGCGCACTTTGTCGAGCCCCCCTTAGGGCCCATAACTCACTTAGCAAGTTGGCTGACAATTGGCTAAGAAGCCGTGCACCATGGAGATGGGATAGCCTGTGAATGAAAGTGAATTAAAACATCAAAAGCCCACCTGATCAATGGAAAGGACTGGGTATTTTGTATGAAATCCATGAAGGCTGAATTTTCACAGCACTTGAGTGCATACAGTTTAATATTACTGCTTCTTTTTTTCAATACATGGATTGCCAACCAAAAGCCAACAGTAGAAGTACAAGCTTTACAATACTTTTCTTTATATAGAGTAAAGAGAATCCGAAAATGAATGGTACTGCCTAACTCTCTTTCTAGGGAACCCAGAGTCAATGAGCTCACTTCAGAATGCAGACACCTGGCCCAGTAATGAACCGCAGCCCAGAAGGGATGAGCTTAACTGGAGCAGAGACTTACGGTGGAGCCGAGCGAGGAACTGTGTCATCCATTGTGTTACTATAGTGAGGAAGCACTGTTATATCTGTATCTGTGTCTGTATTTCAAGTGTTGCTCACTGGGAAGCCTTTTTCCATCACTTGATTATTCTACATCTATTCTCTGAGTGAATAATCACTAATCAGCCGGTAAAAACGGTCGATAGCGATATTGCATTTCAGCAATGCATGAAGTTTGAGGGTCAACTAAATATTCAAATGACATGTCTTTTAATTCACCTCATCTAATCTGATAATGGAACTCCGATTGTGATTTCACAGCACCGCTGCATTACATCCTTTTGCCCGAGTCTATTAATGAAGCAGAATAAACCACATTATTTCACACATATCATGCATACAAATTCACAAAGATTTAAACTCATTACAATTCACTGCCACTTACGTATTATCTCACGTACATATTCTGTACCGTCCGACAGAGGCTTGTTTAATGCACCGGAACCTTACGTTACACTCCCACTAATTACGGAACAGTCCAAGGTGACACAGAGGATTTGATAGGAAGGGTGGGGGTGTCAATTCCTCATTCTAGCTGCAATTAATTAGGATGTCACATACTACAAGTGTCCTCAGTTTCATTTCTCTTAATTGATGATTGATAAGGAATTTTGAAAGGAAGCAGATCCTGTTTAATGAAGACTGGCAGCTGTTATTTTAGACCCGTAACTGATCCCCACGGCCTTCCTGAAGGTCACGCAGCTCTAATATGTGGTAATTAGGGGAGGTGACATAAGGTCAGTGCCTCAAGCCTGGAGCTTTAACTTCTGAAGAACGCCCTGCAGGGGTAAAACGACTATCACCTCTATGTAATTTCTCAAGTCTTAGGCTTTACAGCCACTACTGTAATGACAGCTATGTCAAGCAACAGACTTTGAACTGTGGGTTAAGCCAATGAGAGCAGCAGTGGCTTGTTTGAGAGCATCTGATCTCCAGTCATGGTGAAGACAAAGATTATGTGTGCTATGCAGTGCAAATGAGTCTACTGAGCTCACACATGCACAAACCAGCATAAATACAAAGCACACACATGTTTGCTCCACTGCAAATATTCCAGCAGCCAGACGTAAAACCCTACTAAACTCCTAATGACAGTCTCCAAGCAGATTAAAGCTCGTACACCCAAATGTGGCACAACGCTGTCAGCAGACAGAGGGTGTTAATCAAGGCCAGGCTGGGGCTCGCTCTCATCAGCTTCTATTCCAGAGAGGGTGGTCGAGTCGGCATTGGCCTAAACCTAAAGCGGGATCAACTGAAGAAACAAAGAATAATTTGCTTGCGTTGGATTGGCTAGCTTGCAAGGGTTAAACATGAGTGGATTAGACAGCCAGCACACATCCGTTTCCATACTGTAATCCTCTTAGTGCCCACTCCTAATGTGTTTTTATATCATTCCTATCTCTCACCGAGGTGAAATATCAGATTAGTTACCCAGCTTTGAGTATATCACATTACGTTCTTATCTAACAGCGAATGCACGTGAGGGATACGAGCAAGAAGTAAAAGACCAACGAGACCACACCGCCTTTGAGAATTACCTCCAAATGAGCCCCTTGCACTCCCATCGCCCTTTTGTTTTTTTTTAGATGGTTATGGGAGTTAATCTCTAAAATAGGTGATTTATTTATGATCCTCAGATTTAATGTTGGATTAGGCTCCCCTGCTCCTTTGTTTACCAGCGCTGGCAATGATCACCCCTGCCTTCAGTGGCGGTGTGCAACAGCCATGGATTGTTTGTGTATCTGTTTGTACGTGTGCGTGTGCAGACATTTTTCTCTTATGTTCTCTATAGGCAAAGCTATGCAGAGGCAATTCAGCCCTCCTCCCTTGTCCTGGGAGCCCACCCCGAGGGCAGAGAAAATCAGCCAGCACTGAATATGCACATACAGCAAGAGGAGATTAGTTAAAGCATTTACTGCAGCTCAAAGCCAGATTTAAAATGCTACGGTATCTCTTTTTCAGTCACATCTATCACAAGCGCCACCGTTTCAGTAAACAATGGCGAACGATGTTGGCCTTTCGCACCCACAATTTATCTCTTGTGATGGGGAAACACTACTGTTCTGGCCTTTGTGATCAAAAACTCAAATTTCTTTGGTCTCAGTGAGGGAGTATGACTGAAAAGAAACAGCCGCAGTTGGTGTTAAAACAAAGACCCTGGCACATGCTACTCACTAAAATGATTTGTCCCTGAGCGCTCTTGTGTAACATTTTAGCTTTAAAAAAGGAACATGTATAAAGCATGTGTAATTGTGTATGACAATCTGTTGCCCTGAAATTCAAGGTTTCTAGAAACCAAATTCATCTTCCTTTCCCGCTCCCCTTTCTTCTCAAACTATAAACTTTGATCTGTTGACTCATAAACTTACTAATAGGTAAATGCACAAATACACTAATAAAGCTACTACTTACAGTGTGAACCCTGCTGAAAAACATAGCATAACCTAGCATGTTGGTCCAGGCTGGTTTATGCTGGTTAGTACTGATATAGTGCTAGTCTAGATGGAGGACCAGCATAGTCATCTGAAATTTGGCAAAATGCAAATGATTGTTTATTCAAGACACAAAATAATAATCACCAGTAGTATGTAACTACAATTTTTTACATATCTTCTGTATTATGTTGCTGATTTGTAAGGACTTTCATGCACATTTGGGAACTATCATGTGTCAAAATCCAGCTGACAGCCGGAATACTTTTAAAAAGCACATAGCATGATATATATAATAGTGATAGCATGCACTTTTAACAATTGCTGAAAGTGAAATAATTTAATCAAAGTCAAGGGCCAAGTGGCCATGAAGGGAACATTAGTTATCATGATGGTGACAACAGACTTCAACTACTTTTGGATACACACCGTTTGTTCTGGTCTTGCTGGGACCAGAATCCAATTGACAAGATACAGTATGCTGAGGCCTGTTGCATGAAGCCAGTTTTGGTTTTTCCCCAGGTAAGTTTGCATTAGTTTGAGCAAAATCTAGTTTTATTCTGGGTTTGAGATCACAAACCAAAACTGGACCAATCAGCATGGGCAAAGTGACATATCATATGCAATAAACGGCACTTCCCCGTACCTCTCGCTCCAATTTAAAGCAGTTTACAGTGAACAAATTTTAGATACAAATTGCCCATCTTTTGCTGCTAACTATTCATTATATAGTCAGATATTTCCTTTCAACTGCCTTCTCAACCTTTTGCTGCAGCAACAGTGTTTATTCCTGCCTTGTAAATGCATTTCATTCATGATATCTTTCATAATCTCTTAATCTTCAACAGAGAAGCGAATTGTGCAGCTCTCTCGCAAGAGGTCAGTCAAACTGATGCTCTCGATGTTCCGTGCGATTGGCTGTTCACTGCACATGTGACACTTTCAGGTGCCCACGCTTCTGAGTTAAAAGATTAGTTCACCCAAAAATGATATTTCTGTCATTAAGTACTCACCCTCATGTCGTTCCAAACCCGTAAGACCTTCATTCATCTTCAGAACACAAATTAAGATATTTTTTGATAAAAACTGAGAGGTATCTGAACCACACATAGGCAGAAACCTCATTGCACTTTTCAAGGCCCAGAAAGTTAGCAAATACATTGTTAAAATAGTTCAAGTGACTACAGTGGTTCAGTGGCACAGAAGTGACGAGAATACTTTTTGAGTGCAAAAATGCAAAAATAACTTTATTAAAAAATTTTGTCTCTTCCCTGTCATTCTTCTGACATAGAACACAGAAGGGCTGCACTGTCTATACAACATAAACAGTGTAGGAGAATGACAGGGAAGAAACAAAATTTTTGAAAAAAGTCATTATTTTTGTTTTGATTTGCGCATAAAAAGTAATCACATGCCTTGAAACAGAGAAGTTGCGATTCACTTCTCGCAAGAGAATCAGCGTAATTCTTTATTCTGCTTAAGATTAAGAGATTGAAGAATATGAAGTATATAAATGCATTTTCACTGTAAGGAGAAAATATCTTGCAATATCAGTGCAAGTGAAAATTGTAAAGACAGTTTATATAGTTGATAAAAAAAAAATATAGGTATACAAAGACTCGAACACGTAAGCTCACAATGAGTAATTTTTAAAACTTTATCCATTGATTCCAAATCTTACACTGTAAAAAATGACAGTGATTTTAACAGTAAAAGACTGTAAAAATGCTGCGGTGAAAAATTGTCAATTGGTTTACAGAAACTTTCCATACTATATACGGTGAATAACTGTAATAGATCTAACGGTACATTTAATGTAATTTTACGGTAAAATACCGTTGAATTCACAGTTTTTGGAAGTGAAAAATAACAATTCATTGTAAAATTTATAATGAAAAAACGTAAATTGACATTCCCACAATTCCCTGCGTGACACTTCACATTTGATATATTTTCGTTTAAATAACTCTTCTTAGTAACTTTCTTCTTAGTTTTTCTAATTTTTTTCTAATCAGTTATGCACATTAGGGTTTTATGTTACATCTAATGTTGTTAAATTAATGTTTATTGCATTTTTAAAATTTCATGCATGTTACCATGATGGTGTTCAGTGTGTGTGTGAATGAGACTGTGTGCACCTTTTATATGTTAGTGTTGTCCTTTTCAGCTTGTGAAAAATCTGCTTGTGATGAAGTTTGATTTGTCATGTGACTCTTATCACCACTGTGTTTGGTGATTGTCAGTATATTATAAAGGTACAAAACAGATATTAGTACTTCATTAGGTTGGTAAATTAACATTATATCAGTTAATGAAATACGTTATTTTACCATAATTTAACAGATTTTTTTTTACGTTGCTACTGTATTTTTTACGGTAAAGTTCTGGCAATCACAGCTGCCGTTTTTTTACCGTAAATTTTACTGTGATTTTTTTTTACAGTGTATTTATATTAGACCTGCATATTATCAGCATATATTTATATTGATTTAAACAAAATGCTTAATAATAATTACTAAACTAAAATTGCTCATGTGTACAATATTAGTGGTACAATCATTATATAATAAATAATATATAAATCATATAAAATAATTATTTAAAAAAATAATCATCGCTAAAAGCCAGATAATTTTGCCAGAATCTTTTACTATGTAGTGACCTTTAAATTGGATCAAGAAAACTGGAAGAGTGACTATATTTTGTCAGAGATGTGTCACTTTGCGCACAGCTGATTGGTCCAGTTTCAGCTTGAGATCTCTATTTCAGAACATAACATGCCTCAGAGCAGGTTAGCCATGGAACTTAAGTAACTATGGCAATGAACACCACTAAAAGCCGAGCCACTTTCATGGTGCCTAAAACCCAGGGTTGGTACAAACTAAACTGAAACACACTTGGCTAGCCACCTTAACCGGCTTCATAGTATAGGCCCCAGCAAGCCAGCAACCAGTATCCCAAGCTGGTCCCAAAAAGCAATGCTGAATTTTTTCAGCAGGGAATGCATGCCATAAATTGACATTTTCTATGTGGATATAAAATCTGCTATAGTTAACAACAATCCTTCTCAACACTTCTGCTGTTTGAAAAATAGGCAGTTTTAACTGGCATTAATAATCGCTACTGATCTTCGAGGAGAGGGAGACAGCGCTTAGCTTGTTTTTAGCATCACATTATTTAAGAAAAGAATCAATATGTGTGTTACTGTTTTATAAGGAAAAAGCTTAAAAGGAGTTATCGGTGTGTCTGGGAGTTCTTAGAAAGTATTGTGTAGCAGAATATCATACCGACACAGACATCAACTTTACAGAGTGCCACTACAATAATTATAACAAATCAAGGATTCCTGGGGTGTTCTGTCTCTAGAAGGATATAGAAACAGCCGGGAAATGTCTTTGTAACCTTCAGTGATTCCGAGTTTGACAAAATGTCTTGTATATTTCGAGTATATTCTAGGATGAAACAGATGACAAAAAACACAAAGAAACACATCAAAAATTTAGAGCTGTCTTTCTTACAGCATCCATTCACAATGGGTTGTAAATAATGTTTTTATTGGGTAGTATGTTCTGAACTATTCTGTTGCTGTCAAATAAGCAAGCTGTTGGAAAGACAGACAAAATTTCTCTCCTTTTTATACTGTGTCTGTGTACGTGTGCGTGTGTGTTCCATTAGACTCTAGCTTTGGAAAAATTACAAGTGAACAAAACAAATGTTGACACTGAGGAATTCTATTCGTCTACACAGCCCACACGTTGGGACCCGAGGGTCTCGAAACCCTGTGATCCTCCCTTGTCCCTGAGGGATGAATAAACATTGGCTGCCACTGATAGTGAAGGAATTCCCATAACCCGAGGCCATCCCATCCTCCGTACGTGCTAATGCCTTTTACCTGCAAAGCCAGATAATGAAGCCAGCAGCCATCTCTGCCACAATTACCTTGCGAGAGCCAATGTTTACGAATGCACTTCGCCCCGAGGATATGCCTAGGTGGGGTGGACCACCTCAGATAAAAAAGCAGGGGATAAAAATAGACAGATCAATCTAGTAAAAGCCAACCCACTTTGACCCGTTCTCAGTGAATGCGCGCACAATGGGACTTCCTACCCTTTTAAGGAGCAGATATATTCATGCAAGCTGTTTCTGCTTGCATTATCAGGTTTAGCAATAAGCTAGTCTTGCTTGTATACCGCTACTACTGATCAAAGCTCAACAAAAATCTCATACAGAGAGTTTGCAGAGAGGAAAAGGAAGAAAAAGAGAGAGAAAATGGAAAATACGTACAAAAACCCCAATCTGCTCAGAACAGACTTTTTAATACTGGATGTGCAATTAGCGCACACTAAACAGCATGCTATGCCTCTCAGAAGCTATTTCCTTAATCCGTACAGCAGGGAGGAGAATGATCCTCCCAAGAAATGAAATCTCTATATCCCTCCGTTTGCAGTACAGCAGCTATCTGCAATGAAAACTGCCACCTTCTCATTGGCCCTTAAAGCACCTTAATCGTCTGAGGCATTATATGGGCTAATTTCCATATTAATTTCTTTCTTCTCTGCCTTCCCCTTTAATTCTTGCACCAACATGAGACTCATCCAATGGCAGAAGGGCAAATTGCATTGCAGGGTACATGTGTGGAATCTAAAAAGTCAGCCGAGACACCTATGAGAACAATGTACACGTAAACAACACAGAAGCCATTCATAACTCTTCTTTGGGAGCAGGGAATTGGATTGACAGTAGTCCCGACAGACAGCTAACTTTATTGATATGACCATCCAGATTGAAAAAAATGGCAATTCCCTGTCACATCATCTGGACGGGGGAGTCTGGCGGGGTCTGGTTGGCAAAACCTCTCCGGTTACAGCACACTACACAAAGCTGCTTTCTGCCAATGTTTGTCTGAGCTCTCTCATGGGTTTGTTGTTAGCTATTGTAGAGAGCAAACATTATGAGATCTGGAACAAAAATATGAAAGAAAAAAAAAAAAATATATATATATATATATATATATATATATATATATATATATGTGTCAGTGGGTGTAATACGCTGACTTGTCCAATATTCTGCAGCATCAATATTTGCTGCTGTGATTGTTACATTTACTTTCCTGAAATGTAGGTTTAGGTATACACTAAATTCGCCAATGTTTGCTAGGTTAGTGGCAATAAATCCTTCAAAATATGCACAAAAAGTTGTGTTTGAAGCACTAAGTAACAAATAAACTAGATAAGCAGAACTGCATATTTCACTTCATTTATGTTTGTGAAATAGTCTCATTGCACACAGATTAACACCATTATCAGTCTATTACATACTGTACTTATCACAGTTTATAATTGTGGTATATAATATTTCTGATTGCTCCTTAACCCTTTAAAGCCTGACATATGAAATAACAGTCATATAACGGGTCTTATATATATATATGTATGTGTGTGTGTGTGTGTGAGAGAGAGAGAGAGAGAGAGAGAGAGAGAGAGAGAGAGAAATAGTGAAAATATAGTGAACTATAGCTACACTCAATGAGGAAAATAGCTATTTAATGGCCTCGCAGTATATGACATGCGCATGTTCTGCTTCAAGTCAAATGATAATTGGTTAGTGCAGTGCCACATGAAGTCAAACACACCTGAAATGTAGTGCCGCATGGTTAGGGAAAATATATTACTTGATAGAGATCGCTTGTTTCTTTACCATGCATCTGGTTTAGGCCAAGACATAAAGGGATTGTTCACCCCCTCAAGTTCTTACAAATACATTTCTTTTGTTCTGCTGAACACAAAGGAAGACATTTGGAAGAATGTTTGTAACCAAGCAGATCTAGCCCTGCATTGACTACCATAAAAATTACGATGACAGTCAATAGGGGCGAGATCTGCTTGGTTACAAACATTCTTGCATATATCTTTCTTTGTGTTCAACAAAACAAATAAAAATTTAAACAGGTTTGCAACAACGTGAGGGGGAGTAAATTATGACATAATTTTCATTTTTGGGTGAAGTATCCCTTTAAAATGCATGCAGGAACAACGCAGAAAGTGCTTTCAACATATTCAGATGGTCTTGTTTAAGTGGGTGGTTTTTGGCCAAAATAAATGGAAAAAAGGTCTTTATGATGATAGTAAGAGTAGGTTTATATAACATTTACTGTATTGACCCTGGTGTAAAGAACTTTGAGGAATCAAAGAAATCAACATGCACTCAAGAAGAATTTTATGTGATTAAATAGGCTGATTATATAAAGCACTCAAAACTAACACATCCCTGAGCATAGTGTTTTAATTTATCTAACTATTGATGAAAGCTGATTCCCCCTGACCTGTAAGAGCACATAAACACTCTTAGTTTCATTCAGAGCGATGACTTGCACTCTACTCAATACATTTTTTTTTTTTCTGTGGATTAAGCTAACAATTGACTGGAGAGACTGAAGGAGATTTGCAGTAATATGAGGGATAAAGCTGGCCCAGCTACTCAAAAATATATATATTTAGATATTAGATTAGACAGAGATTTAGAAGGAAAATAAACAACAGCAATATGTCATTCCCTGTTAAGCCCTTGTGAATAAATACACTTGATGTCACATATGTTCTCTTACCATACTGTCAAGCTGTGCCCGAGACCAATTCATGTCTGTGCCCTGTTTTCGATTATGTTTTCACCACCCACTGGCTTTCATTTACCTGAAATGATCTGATCTGATCTGAACAGAACACAAAAACACATAGGCGTACAAACCTCCTTTGCAAACACATAAAAAAGTGTCTGAAGTGGCCTAATGGCTTATACTCTACTAATTTGTCTTGACTAGAGAACAGCTGTAAACACACACCCAGGGGGACAAGGGCTGATAAGCTCTCCATCCTGCTGATGCTATCAGACAAAGGGCTGCCCCGCCCAGGGCTGCACATTTCCAGGTGTTTTAGCCTACATGTTCTGACATCAATCAGACCCTGAACTTAAAAATAAGGGATGAAAAATAATCATAAAATCATACTAATTGACCATAGTACAGGTGATTCCGTCGAGCACACCAGGCTACTGTATTTTTGAGTGGTTATGATTGTGCGAGGTGGTCTTTGCTGACTACTAAACAAAGGGCACTGATTTCTGCATATAGTGGTAATCAAGACTGGAATTCCAGTCACTTATGGTGTATTGAATACATGATTATGCACATTGTCTGGGTAGTGTGAGGTGAGAAAAGAATGCTAAACATTGGCGTTCAAATGGAAAACTGGGAACTGTAAAAACTGGGCCTTTCAGAGTCTTTATCATCTGATGCTGAAAGCCAGTGAACTTGTAAATAAGGTGTGTCTAGAAGAACCAACATTTGACATGAAAATGTGATGGCTATTATGCTGTGTACAATTCAAAGTTGGATGTTAGATATTCCTACCTGATATTTCTAAACATTGCCCAGAATGCTCAGAAGATAAGGTGTAAAAAATGACAATGCTAGTTTTGCAGGTGTTCAGTTGTTTCCTAAGCAGAAGTTTACAATGCTATGCAAGGCTTTCATTTGTGTTACAGGTGTAAGATTATGACATACGCCATTTACACAGAGGTCTGTGCAAACACGTTTTAGCAGTATAGGCTTATGTAATGTGGGAACTTCATGTACTGTATGCTATTTATTAGCTAAAAAGTTAAGGTTTAACTGTTTTCATAAATGTTCATCTCTGTGAAATCTAGCCTAGTTAAAAAAAAAAAAAAAAAAAAGGAAAAAAGAAAACTGCACTCAAATGATTTCATAGGCCCTGAAAGGGGTCACCTAAAAAAAAAAAAAAAAAAATCTGTCATAATGAACCCTTTAATTCCGAACCAAAATGATCAAATGTATTGCCTTTTGTTGAATGGACAAAGAAGAAGAAGAAGAAAAAAACATTGAGTGTGTGTGTGTGTGTTTCACAAAAAAAAAAAAAAAAAAAAAAAAATGAAATACATTTAGATTTAAATGATTTTTTGGAACTATCCCTTTGAGATTAATCAATTGCTATTGTCTCCATCGCTATTGAATTATTTCCTTAAAATTCACCATCAAGAGGTATGTAGTAAAAGCCATTACAGCAATTAGAGAAACATGACACTTACAGGGATTAAATTTGGCATAAAGTTGGTGGAACTACATGTATTAATTGCTATCTAAATGCTGAAATATTCAAATTAATCTTGCATAAATAGAGCACAGTGCACTTAAACACGTCATACTGAAGGCAAATGGGATGTTGGGTTACTAATTATTAGTCTCAATTGCAGCCGTCATAAGTTCCACAATGAAGTGTGAATACAGCTCAATCTTGTTTGGGCCTAGAGTGGAGTGAAATCTAATTGGTTGCAGCTGTGCCGAGTGCCAGTTACAGTGATGAATCCTACGACGTGACTGGCACCACTGTGTACATTTCATCCCTTGAGTATTGCCTCTCCAGCTCTTGCTGATAGCTAGTCTTTGACATTATGAGGCCGAGCTGGCCATATTATTTCAATAATTTAAATTGACTAATTGCTTATAATTTAGCGTTAATCTAATAGCATAGTACATGTTGTCAATTTAAATACAAACAAACACATTTATGACTTTTCATTTTCAATAGTCATTCATTTTTGCACATGACTGCAATTTAATTCACTATAAAAATTAAATATCTTCAAAGTAAAACATCTGTAAAAACATGACACAATATACACTGTTGAAAAATGATGACTGAGGCAAATGGTTTTCTGGTATTATGCCAGTCTTAACTCAGGCTGTGTAAACAGTTGCCAACAACCGTTAACAGCAGTTTCATTTCACACTATAAACATTCTTTTTCTTCCTAATGAAATCTTAAATACAGCCATCGCTAAAACCTCTCAGCGTCTTATAATAGCTTTTAAAGGTTCCAGTGGAAACAGTTGTTGTATTTAAAGCAACATGTTAATATCACGTATCAATTGTTAAACAGTTCTCCATCTGGCCAGCTATGGCAAAATGAGACAAGGCAAGGCTACAACGCCGGAGAATTATTCCTGTATACTTTCTACAGTCAATAAAACTTTTAAAGATGCGCTTCAAGGTCCTCATCAGCAATGCAGGGTAGATCGGCTCAACAGACCAAATCTTTTATCATGATCTCCGCTTAATAGTTTGTGCCAGACAAAGTGTAATGGAAGCAAGCTAGTAGAGCTGTGCGAGTAAACCTCACTCCACTGGCCTCAAGAAGTACACTAGTGAGGCTGTGGTCTTTAACGTCCTTGTTAGCGTGCCTGCCTCCCATACCAGAGACGCCGGTTTGAGTCCCGCTCAGAGCAGTTACATTTGATGCCGTGACCTGGATGGTAGTGAGGTTTAGGGGGTTGAGTTTACCAGAAGCAAGCTAGTAGAGCTGTGCGAGTAAACCTCACTCCCCTGGCCTCAAGAGATGCACTCGTGACTGCCGCTAGAGGCTGCAGTCTTTAGCATCCTTTTTAGCGGGCCCGTCTCCCATACCGGAGACGCCGGTTCGAGTCCTGGTCAGAGGGGGTTGAGTAGGACCGGTTACATTTGGTGCCGTGACCTGGGTGGGAGTGAGGTTTGGAGGGTGAGTGTAATGGAAGCAAGCCAGTAAGAGCTGTGCGAGTAAATCTCACTCTTCTGGCCTCAAGAGGTGCACTAGTGACTGCCGCTAGAGGCTTCGGCCTTTAGCGTCCTTGTGTGAGTGCCCACCTCCCATACCAGAGACGTCGGTTTGAGTTCTGCTCCAAGCGGGTTGAGTAGGAACAGTTACATTTGGTGCCGTGACCTGGGTGGAAGTGGGGATTAGGGGGGTGAGTGTAACGGAAGCAAGCTAGTAAGTAAACCTCACTCCCCTGGCCTTAAGAAGCACAATAGTGACTAACTTTAGTGGCTGCGTTCTTGTTAGTTTGCCCGCCTCCCATAGTGGAGACTCCGGTTTGAGTCCCGCTTTGGAGCGGGTCGAGTAGGACCAGATGGTAATAGTGCTCTCAATCTACTAATAAATCCATGCATATGAAACCAAAGTAAAATATTTAGATACAAACACAAACAATGTGCTAAAAATTAATAATTTATAATTCAAATCTCTTAAATAAATGTAAATTAAAAAAAAACTGCCCTTTGTCACTACACTTTACCAAGAGACAAACAACAAGCATTTAAATATTGAGAGCTCCATCACTGATGCAACAGAGCCCTCCCAGCTTCACAGGGGGGCTCAGATGGAGAGAGGATGTTTTAACACAATGTATCAAGGCACAGATAGCAGGACATGGCTACACTGAAGATGGGCTTGTCAGTCATATTGCTGTCTGCTTCCAGCCACAATCATTAGAGGAAATCAAATGCCTGAAAAACCCTAAGATGAAGACAATAATGGAGTAGTCCTCTTTGTAGCCACATCCAGCCAAAGAAAGAGCCTCCATCTTGTCTAAAATCGAATAAATCATGCTCTTTCCTTCCCCTCTCTCTCTCTCTCTCTGTCTTCCAAAGAACACCTGTAGATCTGAGTCTCGGTGAGCACCCATGCTATTCAGTATAAGGTAGGCTGCTGCACACTAAGAGTAATAAGGCAGCAAAATATCAGCCGAGCTCAGATATTCTTTTCAAAGTGAGCAGAAGGGACTGGCTACAGAAGTATGCCATGCTTTAGCAGCAAAATATAGCATCAAATCAGTTATTCTCTATGTACTGTGGAAAGTGTTGGCTCAAGGCTTGGAGCAAAAAAAGTGTCTTAAAAAGTTCAAAACCACTGCATGATTGAGTGGCTCCCGCTGCACAAAGTAGCTTGGACTGCAGACTGTATGCACCTTTGAGCTACTTTACTTAACAATTCACACAAAGGGTCCTAGCAGTTAGAGGGGTACTGGGCCGAAAACACTGCAGCAACAGTGCTAAGAAAGCATTATATATACGAAAATATATTTGGACAGCTTGATAGATATAAAGACAAATTCCCCCACTCTTCTTGATCGCTTTCTAACTAACTAACGTTTTACTCCATTTCCAAGAACTGGAAAGCATTGGTTTGCCATGCAATGTTATTATTTATTCGAGAGCCGTTGCTGCTTTTTTTGATGCAGGGTCCATTTTATTCTGTCTCTCACCATTGAGCTGAAACTACTCCATCTTTGATGGTCATTTCTCTTTCATTACAATGAATAGAACACAGCAAGATTAAAAACCCCATCTATATGCATCACTTATTGCAGAATAAAAATCTCTACATGCTGTTGTCATATCAAAGAGAATTCTAAGAAAGGAGGAAATCAGAAAGAAAGAAATTTTGCACAACAATTATCAACAAAAATCTTCATTTGGTATCAATCAACAATTTGGTTTCCTTTTGAGCATAATGGCAAGAAAACTCATAATGCATTCTGGTGTTTGTTGACATTGACAAAACAGCTAAATCTATTAACCTTGATGTCAAAAGTGAAGGTGCATGTCAAAACATGTGAGCTTGTTTTGCGTGAGGAAAGTAAGATAACAAACAACTTGTCAATGCAGTCCATTGCACACATATAACCCTTCCTCCAGAGTTTTACTGAAGGAACACACTCATTTTAAAAGGCTAGAGGCAAAACAACAGTCACTCTTGATCTTTCTACACCAAGATGATAAACTAGCTGTAAAAATACATCTTAGTATTTTGCTTTGGCCAGGGTTCAACCATCAGCAACAGGTTTGACAGCTGCCCTTAAAGAATTTCAAGCTGGAAACAAACATGAACTGGAATATTTAAAGATGATGACATCTGTGCTTGCTCATGAATATGACTGCTTGAGAGCTTTCATGGCTGTATGGCAAATAAATAAGAGATATCTCTGGTCAGTCATCCTCCTATATATAGCATTCAGGCATTAAGTTGAAAATTCAGTCACAAAAAAAAAAAAAAAAAAAAAAAAACTATTTTCTTGGCGGCCGCAAGGTGTCAGCCTTGTGACTTTAAACACGATTTACCCTCAACATGCTGTCATGTGTGCATGACTCCTGACTCTTTGTGCGTTCATGAGCTAGATACAGAGGAATTTAAATAATATAAAAAAGGCCTATGTAATAACCGATATAATATTGACAAGGAATGTTGAGTAATGACAAAAATAAATAATAATTAATAATAATAATGCGATATCAATTATAATAACTAATTCTACTAATACTAATGAATATTATTTGTCCTTCAGTCTCATAGCATTTCATATCATGTTACGCCCGAGCGCGCCTCTATTTCTTTCGGTCTATGTGTGTCAAAGAGAGAGAGGGAGACCGAGAGGGGGGGTCACTGACATGTTGTGGTCGTCATCAGTGATGGAAACGAAAGGCAGCTCCCTGAAAGATTCGTAATTAGCGCTACAAACGCTATAATTTCAAGCCCGACTATTGTGTTGATTTGGTGCTCTTAAATTCATATGCATGTATGTCATTAATATTAATAACATAGCTACTATTAGCGCAACATGTGCATCACCTTTACATCTTACTGAATCTCGTACAGACAAGTTAGTAAAAACGCGAGCTATTTGCTGAAAGTAAGTTAAACAGGCTCGTGTTGGGCGTCATGATGTGGATACGGACTGATCTAAAATTAGACAAACAATACATTTGATATTCTGAATGCTAAAGGGTCCTTCCTGCCAGTGGACACATTGTTTTAGGTCAAGAAAATTTAAAATAGATTATTTTTTAATTCTGATTAGGTAGGTATAAACCTATCCATTCAATTATGCTTGAGAATAATTATCGTCAACTTTTGGATGAATACACATAGTATTATTTATTTATTTGTATCGTTATTTTATTATCGTTTAACTTAAATCGCAAAACTAAGTTTAATCGAGAACGGAAATCGCGGAAAGAAATTGTGGAGGAAACCATAGCAACAACAGCCCACTGGAGCGCCATCAGTTAGGATTATTATCGGACGAAACATTAGACAAAATAATAATAATAATAATAATTTAATAATGTAAATATTAAATACTACATATTGGAAACAAAAAGGTTCTGTCTACAAAGTACAAGGAGTATAGAATGCAAAAACGTCAAAAAGCTCAATATCTCAAAACTGCTCAGAATGCTGATAGAACTAGGTGTATATATATATATATATATATATATATATATATATATATATATATATATATATATATATATATATATATATATATCATATACAAAACAAGAACTTTAGCGTTTAAAAAGACATTATCTACCTCAACTAATTGCTCCTCGAAAATTTCTCACGGTAACATATCTCATAAAAAGTTGACCCTTCTGAAAATCAATTGCTACATAACTGGCACGCGTAACATACACTGTGTGTTGCATGAACTAGAGCTAGTTGGCCGAGTTCATATCTGTAGTTTTGCCCCACCCACCAGCAAATCCAGCTCTCCAGTGTAACCTCTGATTGGCTGTGGGGATTGCGGGTCCTGAGACTGAGCGCGAGACACTGAGCTGTGCATTCGACAGTATGCGCTGAGGATGAGCGCCGTGCGTTTACCTCAGTGAGCCACATTTAAGAACTATATCAAGAACTATTTCGCTTCATCCAGAGGCTGGATATTTCAGACCGGACGCATTTATTAC
The DNA here is from genome assembly GCF_024489055.1 of Chanodichthys erythropterus. Classification (NCBI taxonomy): domain Eukaryota; kingdom Metazoa; phylum Chordata; class Actinopteri; order Cypriniformes; family Xenocyprididae; genus Chanodichthys; species Chanodichthys erythropterus. The sequence continues at coordinate 14,239,161 of NC_090221.1, read as the reverse complement.
GACGAGACGATCCCAGCTGCACTTATAAATGCTTGATTTTTCTTCACTTATCTTTTATCAGTGTTTTATTCGGATTTAGTGTCATTCTTTCTGGACTAAAGCCAGATGAAATACCTCCATACAAGAAATTTACGCTTGTTGAGAGAAATCTTCGGTGGACAAGACACCCACCTCTTGCTCGACTGGGAATATCACTGAATTGTGGACTGGACTGATATTTTAATAATATTGGTTTTCTAGTTTCAGAGATTGTTTTCCTTCTGAAATTGGAATCACTGTGGTTTCAGTTGGATATGTGCATGGACGTAAATGCGGATCAAGGAGACATCCTAACTTCACATCATTATATGGATTGATTAGGCATGAGCGATGTTTTAACTCAATTTCAAGTGTTCATCGCGAATCATGGTACCGAGAGCAAATATTTTTGAATTGGATCCTTCCTTTCGTTCATTCATAAGTTGAGGACCTTCCAGCGGACATTTAGCCTACATTTGTTTTGAATATTTCGTTCACTGGCTCAAAATGGTCGGTTTACATCTCGGTTACCCTGAACTACGCAAATGTTCATGTTGAAGCCATGTTTTTCGTTCACAATGTTTTCACATTCGTTATATGAAGAATTATTCACGAGTTTTCTTCATATGTTTTTCAAAAATAATACAAGACATGGGTGGCCTGATAAGGTTTCGATAAAGTAAATGGAAGTTATCAACTGCGTAATCATTAAGTCAGATGAATGATGAATCATCGCAGATATAAACATTTTGGTTCATTTTAAAGGATATCTACCAAACTGTGATTTTTTTTTTTTTTTTTTCGTTTGACTTATTGGAGCTTTTTTTTTTTTTTACGTCGCACCGAATGTAAATGTTAATAAGAGATCATGCAAATGAGCGTGTGAAGACAGACATCAACAGGTATAATGCATTCCAAGGACATGGATTTCGTACAAATGTTATTGTGCTTTCTCTTGTGCTGGACTGGAGTCAGTGCCGTTTTCAATTTGAAATACACCGTGGAAGAAGAGCTGCGTCCAGGCACAAAGATAGCCAACGTGACGGCGGACGCAAAAGTTGCGGGTTTTGCACTGGGAAACCGACAGCCTTATTTACGGGTTATCTCCAATTCCGAGCCGCGATGGGTTAATCTGAGCCCCGCCGGACTGCTCATCACAAAGCAAAAAATCGATCGGGACGCTGTTTGCCGGCAGACACCGAAGTGTTTTATTTCGTTGGAGGTGATGTCGAACTCGATGGAGATCTGCGTGATTAAAATTGAGATTATCGACGTAAACGACAACGCGCCCCGCTTCCCCACCAACCACATTGACATAGAAATCTCGGAAAATGCCGCTCCCGGTACCAGATTTCCCCTAGAGGGGGCAAGCGATCCGGACTCGGGGAGCAACGGCATCCAGACGTACACAATTACCCCTAATGATATTTTCGGTCTTGAGATTAAGACGAGGGGAGACGGGTCCAAAATCGCAGAACTTGTGGTGGAAAAGACTTTAGACAGAGAGACGCAGTCTCGTTACACGTTTGAACTCACAGCGGAGGATGGTGGAGACCCCCCAAAGTCTGGGACTGTGCAACTTAACATCAAAGTCATTGACTCCAACGATAACAACCCCGTTTTCGATGAGCCAGTATACACTGTAAACGTGCTGGAGAATTCTCCCATTAACACTCTAGTCATAGACTTGAACGCCACGGACCCAGACGAGGGAACCAATGGCGAGGTGGTCTACTCGTTCATAAACTTCGTCTCCAACCTGACCAAACAAATGTTTAAAATCGACCCCAAAACAGGCGTAATCACCGTGAACGGCGTTTTGGACCACGAGGAATTGCACGTCCACGAAATTGATGTACAAGCCAAAGATCTGGGTCCAAATTCAATCCCTGCCCACTGCAAAGTGATTGTTAATGTAATCGACATAAACGACAACGCGCCAGAAATCAAACTGTTGTCAGAAAACAGCGAGATGGTAGAGGTGAGCGAAAACGCTCCTCTCGGATATGTAATAGCTCTGGTGAGAGTCTCGGACAACGATTCGGGAGCGAATGGAAAAGTGCAGTGCAGACTGCAAGGCAATGTGCCTTTTAGACTCAACGAGTTTGAGAGCTTTTCCACCTTACTTGTTGATGGCCGTCTGGATAGGGAACAGAGAGACATGTACAATTTAACCATTCTAGCCGAGGACAGCGGATATCCCCCGCTGAGAAGCTCGAAATCTTTTGCAGTGAAAGTGACGGATGAAAACGACAATCCCCCGTACTTCACCAAGCCACATTATCAAGCCATGGTGCTAGAAAATAACGTCCCGGGTGCGTTTCTACTGGCGGTGTCCGCCAGGGACCCTGACCTGGGCATGAACGGCACTGTGTCGTATGAAATCATCAAATCGGAGGTGCGGGGCATGTCTGTGGAATCTTACGTTACTGTGAACTCAAACGGCGAAATATACGGCGTTAGGGCTTTTAATCACGAAGATACGCGGACCTTTGAGTTTAAAGTCTCTGCGAAGGATGGGGGAGATCCGCCTTTGACCAGCAACGCCACCGTGCGCATTGTTGTACTGGATGTAAATGACAACACACCTGTAATGACCACCCCGCCCCTGGTGAATGGCACCGCGGAGGTGTCAATTCCTAAAAATGCTGGAGTTGGTTATTTGGTTACACAAATAAAAGCTGATGATTACGACGAGGGGGAAAATGGAAGGTTAACGTATTCGATTTCAGAAGGAGACATGGCATACTTTGAAATAGACCAGATAAACGGCGAGGTGCGAACCACAAAGACGTTTGGGGAGAACGCGAAACCATCCTATCAAATAACTGTGGTGGCGCACGACCACGGCCAAACTTCTCTATCTGCCTCTGCCTATATTGTCATTTATCTCTCCCCTGATCTCAATGCACAGGAGCAAATCGGACCCGTCAACCTCTCTCTCATTTTCATCATTGCCCTGGGTTCTATTGCAGTCATCCTGTTTGTCACAATGATCTTTGTGGCAGTCAAGTGCAAAAGGGATAACAAGGAAATCCGAACATACAACTGCAGGTACCCCAACAATTTTTGATACATCCTTTTAAGTTACACACAACCTAGTTCAGTGTGCGAATTATTCACTGACCTTATAGGGGAAATAAAAGGCCTAACCATAAAAGTTAGATTGCGCTAAACACTCGCTCACCAACAGAAACTGCATAGCTACCTGAGGTGGTAACCATAGCAACAATACGTTGCTAGAAGTGTTTTCGTTAGGGCAGTTTGGAATATTGGACAAATATTAATATTAAATGCAGGCCTACTGTTTGTTTTATCACATTAACCGTTCATCACTTTAGCCATAGATTATTTTCAAAAGTAAATAACAAAAAAAGGTTGTTTATTTCAAACATCTTTAAGTAGTTGAATGTTAGCTGTGCTAGGGGCGCCAAAGAACAATTTTGGTGCGCGAGACAGACAAACCTCCAATAATTGGCTTTGAAAATTACTGACAGAAATTCATAGTTGTTTTAAGAAGAAGAAAGAATTAAATACGAGATCTGTAAAATATGTAGAGGCCTACACAAATAATTTACTTGTGGCCTTACTTGTGGCGTCAGACTTCATCAACCCTTCAATAATTCGCACTCTGGTCTAGTTGACTATCCTGCATATAATCATATTTGTACTAGAAAACAATCAGCATACAAGGATTAATGAATGACACAATGATTAAGGCATTGGAGAGCATGTTTGATGTGTATCTTGGCTGTGCACGCGCTGCGTCGTCAACTGTGCATGCGCTTCAGGCCTTGCTAGCTTGCTCTGCTGCTGCCAGAAAAAAAGCACAACAGAAGATCATTTTAGTAATTACAGCTGTTAATCCTGATTATTATTTTTACACTATCATAAACATTTCTTCTTACAAAGCTGAATCAATTTCTCTTTATTCCTCAATTATAAAGATGTATATGAGAGCCTCACATGAGTTTAATAAATTACAAAACATGTAGTAAATAAATAGCAGATACAATAGCAATACCAAAACAAATATTTATGCTCAAACATGTCATAATTTTCTTCTAACAACATCTTTGTTTTCAACCATTCCAACTTGTATAATGTGTCATTTGTACTCGATTTTGAATTTCTATCATTTCAGTTCAACTGTGTTTTTCATAATTCAATTCAAAGTGGTAGAAAAATGCTTATACTTAATGTAAGTAGCAATTTAACCAATGTTTAGTGGGTTTATTTTTTTATTTTATTTTTTTTTTTACAGTGATTTTGTCACTAAGCCATCTCTGAAATAAGTAAACAAGAGAAAAAAAAGCTAAATGATAGGGCGCAATCAACTTGTTATATACGTACCCTTTCTTACTTGGTAACTGATGCATTCTATGTAAGAAAGCACAGGCCTTTCCTCATACACACCATCTGCACTGAGACTGGCGCCTGCATAAATTATTGGTTAAATTGTATGACCTTTAGGTCCTCTATCAAATTTACTCTAATCAAAATATTGAGTAGAAAACACATTTAAAGATTTTGTTTATGGGTTGACAACATATTATGATCGTAGAGGTCACTATATCACAATACAAGAGCAAGGGCATAGTAACTAAATGTTGCTGTGGCAACAATTACACTTTCACAAAAACAATTATGCTCATAAAAGGTAAATTATGCAACTGTAGAACTGTAATAGTCTTTGACACATAGTGTGTAGGGGAGAATATTATTTTGTTAATCTACTGTAATATAAATACTTATCAATCTGTAACATTGGCCACTGTGTTGATTTCCCTCTGCTACATTACTACTCAACATTTCCATATAAATTGCTTTTGCAAATTTAACCTGAAACCATTACCATATTTTACCCTAAATTGTTGTTGATGTTTCTGTCTTGTAATGCAGCAGCATACAGTAAATGATCCATTTTAACAGAGATGTATGCAAGTGAACATTCTGAAGAAGGCTAGATCGTGATTTCGATGGTTAGGCGTGCAGAGTATGTATACCTTGCCGTGATCGTGAGATGGCCTGTGTTTAGATTGCTGTCGTTAACATTTATTTTCCTCTCCAGATAGAAACCTGATGGAAGCTTTCAGCTCTCCCAACAGGGGGTTAGTGAGAGTGCTTGATACGGTTTTCTTCTGCTGTGCTCACTGACTCTCCTTTCTGGCTCATCTGAGATTTTTTGGATTGTATTCACTGCGACGAGAGCCAAACACATACAGTATGACCAAACAGACCGTAGAGACATGTGTTTATTAACACAGTTAAATAAAATACCCTGATGCTGTTGCAGTTTCCAGAAGAAAAACAACACAGACAACTAAAAATATTCATAATAATATTAATAATTAACGTCATCATAAATATAAAGAGCCACTTTAAATCTCTTCTCACATATTTGCAGTTTAATATCTTTTAACAAAAGAAACAAATTTACTAATCCATCGACAACATTTTTTCGACCAGTTATTAAACATGACTTGGACTGCCTAACTTTTTTTTTAATGTGTGCTTTAACTCGCACAGAGGAAAAAATGCCTATAGATGCCTCCTAAAAAGATAAGGTCCTGCACCGTTATCATTTTTTCAAGCCAGAAAAAAGTAACAAGCAGGGAGACACAGGCTGAATCCAAATGAAAAGCACAGAAAGAGGAGCTTTGTGTTGTGCAGGCAGAGTCAGTGTACCATTAAGCTAAAGTCTTATGTTACGATGAATGTGTGCCCTTCAAATGACTCAAAAAGAAATAAGTGTAAGATTGTTTCAGGCTACAAAATGTAATGATCCTTATGGAAAAAAGAGAGAGGGGTCAGTGGGGAATTGCTCAGACAAAAACTACACTAACTCTCTTTATGAGCTCATAAGTTTATGTTTAGATTGCAACTTAAGCATCCTTCGGGGTAAGATCTCAAAGTTTCTCATTTACTGTGATTAGAATCAAAACCCTCAAATCAAGTTAGCAGTAGCCACAGAGCGTAGCTCAGAGAATTGAAATTCACAACCCACCTGCCAGTGGGCTTCTTTGTAACACAAGCGAAAAAAAAAAGCAGACGAATGTGGGCTAAATTTTGAATATTATTGCTTACACTTGCTATGATGCTTAGTATCATTTGTTGCTGTATGTGCTTCTGTGGTTTAGCATGTTTGCATTGTGTATGTGTTTGTGACAAGTCGAATCGCCGAGCATGGAAATGCAAGCAAATGAGGGATGTCGGCTCCATTGGCGGCCGGAGGTCGCTCAAATGTGGCCGTCGCTCTCTCTTGTGCCGCCAATGAATATGAATCTGGCACCTCAGCCCGAGCCAGGCGAGGACCTGGTGCCGGCTGTGTGTGCAGTGAGGAAGGCAGAGCACTGCTTTATTGAGTCTGTTCAGTTTCTTGTACCTGCGCAGGGTGGCGGAGTACTCCTACGGCAACCAGAAGAAGTCCAGCAAGAAGAAGAAGCTGAGCAAGAACGACATCCGGCTGGTGCCGCGGGACGTGGAGGAGACTGACAAGATGAATGTGGTGAGTTGTTCGTCTCTCACCTCTTCGCTCAACTACTTCGACTACCACCAGCAGACTCTGCCGCTGGGCTGCAGGCGCTCCGAGAGCACCTTCCTCAACGTGGAGAACCAGAACTCCAGGAATGCTGCACCCAACCATGGCTACCACCATACCTTCACAGGGCAGGGCCCTCAGCAGCCTGACCTCATCATCAACGGCATGCCGCTGCCTGAGGTGAGATTTGCTCCAGTCTGCTCCATCCTTCAGCCTGCCACGGCTACCAGCGGCAAGGGAGGGTGGGGTCGAGGGAAATCCGTCGTAGGGCTGCTAACCCAACCTAGTCAAAAAGGCTAAATTTGCTTACTGATAGCTAGCGGTTTCTTTCACTCAGGTGCTTTGTTCTTGTTTGTTTTTCACTACAATACTGGAAAACTGAAATATGGTTTCTTTTAACTAAGCCTGCATACCCATCCATGTTTGCATTATTTGTCGGTGTTGGAAACCTAAGTATAATTATTATAAAAAAGTGAGCCAGCCAATGTTGGACAGTTGCCAAAGTGGATTATTTGGCCACCTCTGTTTCTGCTCTCTGTTTTTCATGCTGAGCAAAAGAGCTGTAGCCTGAACATCTGCCAAATGCACTGACCTGGCTAATCGGCAGCGCTGCATGTAATTTCAGGTGCAACCATTTAGAACAATCATTGCCGAAACAACTATTCGCACCTAAGTTCTCGTTCTTAATGGGTGGCATGCAGTGGTTTGTGGTGGACATTTGAAATGAAAAGGCAAAGTTTGCTGTAGAGTTACACAATAAGTAGGCTTTATCCTGATGGCAGGGGTAGTCAACAGTGACGTAATCAACCAATTGCTTTAGGACCTCAAAACTAGACACTATGATACATCTTATTTTTCTAATGCTAAAAAAATTCAGATTCTCTAAGAGAATAATTTATTATTTAGAAAAATAAGATAGATCATAAACATTTTAGTACTGTCCTGATATTCTAGATATTTTTTGACATCTATTTCACAAGAAAAAAAAATTATGAATTAATAAAACTTAATGTACACAGATGATTCTTGGTTCTTATGATGGCGTGTAGCTTCCTCAATGATCAACAACTGTTTGCATGTTTGTGACAAGTGTGCATAAGTCCCTGATTTGTCCTGAGTAATGAAGCTGGCCACTGAAAAATTAAAAAACCTCCAGCTACTGCATGTTTTTTGACTTTCCAGAATCTTTTGCACATTTAAGATGAGGGACTCCTGCACAATTATTACAAAAGGTGCCAACATTCATTGACGCTCAATAAGGCAAAATAATGCATTAAAAAATAAGGGGATGTACACTGTTGAGGATCACTTGTCATTTGGTACTACTGAATAAAAAAGACCTTATAGCTTATTTGGTATACATTTTGCAAAGGCCATTCAAACGTAAGCACTCAACTGTATATTGTAATGTCAATTATAGTGGAATGGCTGTTTGAATTGTCAGATGTTACACAAACAGTGACACCTTTTTTGTTACACGTTTCACTGCTGGCAAAATGAGAGAAGATAAATTTGCACCAATTCATTGATTGGCTGATTTATCCCTTTTCATTGTTTGTAAAGCCTGAGAAAATCAATGGAATGCAGTTATAGCACTACTATACTGAACCTGTCACTAGATGCTCAGCTAAAATTGAGGATATATTGAATATTGAGGATTTCAAATCCAGCTTTTGAATGAAGGAACATACAGACAGAGCTCTACATACCATCATCTAGTACTTCAGACTACACAGAGGTTAACGCAAGACTTAAAGCTGCACGCTGGCTGGACAAGGGAATTACGGAGTGTAACGGCAAATGTAGTAGCTAGGCATGGTAGCGTAATCCTTTAATAAAACTACCTAAGCAGCAGGATTAAAGAACATCTATTTTTCTCAACTGATGAAAAGACAAAGAATTAAGGAAGGGGGTGGTGTGGGCTAAATAAGCCTGTAGATTGAGTGTGATAGTTCAATAAACTCTAAAGCAAAGCTTTGTTGTTTCACTGCAGCACTAGTAGAGAGAGTAAGAGAGGCGGCGTATATATATATGTGCCCATTGGGTTAAATTTTTAAATGCATTTTTTAACCCAGCGGTTGGGTTTGTCCATATTTGACCCAAATTTGGGTTAAAACAACCCAGCATTTTTTAGAGTGTAATGTTAGAAGTCTGGGCATATAACACATTTTCCAATTCCGTATAGGCCAATGATTGGCCTGATAAAGGAATGGGTTTATTTGTATGCTGGTTTCATCATGCGCGGCGCTCCACCTGACATTAACAAACATCTCTTTGACCACATTTCTGCATATTTCTCCACCAGACCCTGAGGATGAGCAGACTACAGAGTCGCCCATATCCATTTCCCCTTCTGTGTGACATTTGCAAAATACAGTGACTCCCTATTCAACATGCTGTATATGAAAAATGTTGTCAGTGTAATTACGCATCCATTTATGTGGGGCACAATCAAACATTGCAGCTGTGAAATGACCGATAATAGCTCTGTCACGCATTACGAGCCTGGGCTTGGAAGCATTTGACTCTACAAGTCAGGGTTTCCCAGAGGTCCGCTGAGGACACACTGGTTGGTACACAGTTGTGATTAACCGTGCATTTCCTTGCCCTGAAATATCAAGGCCTGAGGGCTGTTTTCCAGCATTTTGTGATTCAGATAAGATTTTGAGATGTGGTTTGTTTGTTTACTTGACAGTCCCAGTTGGAGCTTATACTCTGAAAATGCATGTTTGGAAGAGTGCTATGCCAATTTTCTTTCTGCAAGGGAAGACATATTGCATAGTTTTAATTAAAATTACACACTGTCGGCTTATTGATAATGAAACTAATCTGATAATCTAGATAGTAGATGCATACTGATGCTATCGATAGTGTGCTTTTTTGTGGACATGCAGAGCACAACACAACAGCAGTGGCAGATATACTTGTGGTACAGAATAAGGCCACCATTGAACAACGCACATAACAAGGCTGATTATCCAAAGTGACTTACAAATGAGGAATACAATGACTTCTAATAAGGCAGTAACATGAGGGTAGAGCATGATAGAGGATAATATGTATTATATATATACAGTATATAGTGATAATAGCAATTTGTATCTCAGGGCTCCAGCAAAGCTCTGTGTTTATGATGCTGACTCTCTGGAGATGGTTCTGTGGTCCCAGTCTCTGAGGAGTCACATTGTTTTTAGAAAGCCATGTGGTTAACCTGTCTGTGGTTGTCTCCAAAATAAGGTTCAGGCCGCAGTAGAGATGTGGCTCAGTACAAGATCAGTAATGAATCTTGCAGCATAAGCACACATGATAGTCTGCTCAAACTAAAATGAGGCTTCTCTCCATCCATGACACTGATAATAAGCTAAAAATCTACCAAGTATTGATCTGCTTTGCCTTAGTGCTTGGAGAACGCGTCCTGCTATTTCATGTACTATAGTTCCCTAAAAAAGATGAATGTTTTAAAGAGAGTGTGAAAAAGAAAACTCAATATTTGTTTTATTTTACTAGTACCACTGTCAGAGTTTCTGCTGGAGAATGCCTGTCTCTGGTTTTGGAACAATAATTTAAGTACTGTTCGTCCAGATGCTAGCATTCTGTTACCGAAGAAATTAGCTCATAAATCCCACTGCTAGCATATGGTACTCAGACACATTTTAATATTTGAGATAAGCCTGTCAATAAGGATCTTTACATTTGATTAGATTAATTACATATATGGTGATGCAGACATAATTATGATATTTGTCTTTTCATTATAATGAAGCAAAGCTATGCATGCATTCACTTTGTGTTATGCTATGTTAGCCCTATTCTCCAGGGTGTCAAACTAATCAGTTGCATATCCAGCATGCACTTCACAATAAGGCTTCTCTGCGCAAGACTCATTCTCGAGTATACAAAGCAATGTCATGCCATGCTTAGACTCTATCTTCTGAAAGAGTGGTTGTTGAATACATTAGCCACTATTAGTGTAGTTAAACCTTTGTTGGAGAACTTTTTGTTTGCCAAACCCTCAAAATTATACCAGAGCTGTCCGTTGTATTTTATTGTTTGTCGGATCACAATAGCCTCGCATTCCTGAAAAGTCATGCAAGAATTTTAATTTCTTCTCCATCATTAGGTTGTTTTGTAAAACAAAATGGCTTTTTAAAAATCATTTGTTTCATCTTTCAGGTCAGGGTTTTGAAAATGTTTTGACTTAACTGAACCGCTGGGGTTTTGTGTTTCTCTGACTTTTGTCAGACTAAGCCAATTAATCATTCTAAATCCCATACACGATAAGGTAAAGGCCACAGCATGTTGCCTCCCTGAAGGGCTTTCAGAAAGGCTCCACTGAACTGGGCTGCTCTGATGAAGAACTTGGATTTAGCCACTTTCAATTAGGTGGGGAATTAGTAAACAGAAAGAAAGAAATGAATGAAAGAAATGCTGAAAAACAACAGACTGTCAGCTATACAGACTGCCTAAACATGAAATATTTGTTATCAACTTGAGTTCTCCTGTTCTTTCTTTTTCTTTATGTGCCAAAGAGAAAAATAGACAGTACGAGAGACAGAGCAGGAAGAAAAGGGATAAGGAAGTGAGAGATGTGCCTTATCTCAAGTACCTTGCGATGCGTTCTGATTGCATTCTGGCAGATGAAGATGGCAGTTTTCAAAGGTTATATTTGTAAGCCACAGACTCTGCTGGCATTCTGCCTTCAAGAGTCGCCTACTAACAGGAACATTTCTGGATCTAATAAAAGGGCCACAGTTCCATTATAGTACGAATGTTCAACCATTCGCTGAACTCTGACGTTCTAGTGAGACATTATTAGAGAAATATAGTCAAGCAAATGCATTCTCTTTAAACCGCCTTACTGTAGCCCGCAGATGAGGCATTCTTTGCCTCATCTGGAATGAGAAAAACCCCTAATGCTATCTTTGTGACTCCAGTCATGAGCTGACATAAGCACTCTCATTTGATGTCCGCTCTCAAACATTTAGGACAAAAAGCTGACAATGTTTAAAAAAAAAAGAAAAAGGAGAGAGTGAGAGAATGAAGAGCAAAAAAGCACCCTAATATGAGAACATTTGCAAAGTGACACACGTTAAAAACAGACATGGAAGACAAAACTTCTTGTACATTCAAACAAAATTTTTGGTTCAGCCATCTCTATGAAAGTTATTTTTTGAAGTTTAGATCAGTTATCATGAAACAACCTGTAGAGAGATCAGAGGATTCATGCGTTAAAACAGTGGCGGCTGGTGCAAAACATTTTTGGGGGGCGCAAAAAAAAATAAAAATTAGAAATGCAGGAATGAATAGGCTAATTGTTGAATAACCATTTAACAAGTGATATAATAATGTATCAATACTGCTTATCTAAAACAGGGAAAATTCAGTATTTAAAGCATGCCATAGGGCTGGGATCTAAAAAAAAAAAAAAATCTGTATTTAATTAAAAAAAACTGTTATTTCACATCCTGCCCAATATTGTCCTTGAAACAGTGTTCATATTGAAGGCTATAAAAACAAACATGAATGTAACCTTGTACTATATGCTATATTATGTGCAAAAAAGGGGTCAAATCACATTAGGCCTAGGCTATATTCTAAAATTTTAAATGTTTTTTATAGTAGAAGTTAAATACACTCAACTAAAAATGAAATTAAATAAAAACAAAAGAACAGACTAATTAGGCTATTTTGATTACTCTACAACAGTCACTTTACACAGTTACTGCTATCGTACAAATACACTTAGTTGTAGGTTCAAAATTCTACATATGGCATAATTATTATGTTCGCCAAAAAAACAAAAACACATTTTCAACAACAAATATTTTTAACAAAATGTATTTTACTCAGATTGAACTCCGTCTGTTTGGCGCGCATGCGCGCGGCGGCGCTCGTTCACGGAAGTTTGTGCTTGCTGAAGCTCGTCCAAGCCTGACTGCAAAATGGAAATATTTTCTCGACTTTCTAATATTTACAGATGGAGAATATGTCTGTGAAATGTAAGTTATGCACTGAGGAAATTATTGGATGTCACTTCAGCTTAAAAAAAATATTAATAGAGATATCGTTTCCACCAATCGCAGCACAAGTTAAGGTTACGTATGATGACGAAAGCACGTTAGTGCGAGCCCTCCCGGAACCCATAGAGATAGCATTGCAGTGCCTGCAGTTCGAAAAAAAAGTTTTTTGAATGGAAGTCTATGGGAGCACTCGGGGCAAATCTCCGCCAGACTGAAATGCCCAAAAAGAGGCGGTACTCCACAGAGCGTGACTCGACGCTGATTGGACTACATCCAGAGGCAGAACAAACAGCCTAGCAGTGATAGCTAGCGTAACTCTGTGGTTTAATGTGATTGAAAAATGCGTCCTTTTCTCACTTTTGGTGGTGCGTCGCCCAATTGCCCTAATGAAGAAACCACCCCTGTGTTAAAATATTACTTTCAGAATATAGTAGCAATTTAAAATTACCCTGGTGATACATGCTTATGAGAACACAAAATTTACTAGAACCAGAATTGACTGTTACATAATTTACAGAGCTTTACTTGGATTCTTTGGAATGGTTATGACAGCATCTTTTATAGCCATTCATGTTTGGAATTTTGATATTCTCTTAGAAGGTTAACTTTGAAATCACTTTTCATAAAAAATAGAAAGAAAGAAAAACAGTTGAAGAAGAACAGAATTTTTTCACACTTTTGCGAAGTAACACTTAATGTGTGATATCGCTTAGATCAGGGCGACAAGATGGAACCTGTGAAAAAGGACTTCTGATGGATAAGTAGCTGGCCAGATACAGATACAGTTGAGACCCACAAGAGAGGAAAATAACTTTATAAATGATTTTCTCTCTCTCTTAGCCTCATCTCTCATTAACACAGATTTAGCTGCCAGCACTGAAAATGCCTGTGGTTAAATTAATAGGATGGGAAAGGTCGGCCTACATTCTCTAACACAAGGCATTGCCACAGGGAATGACGAACAGACAACTTTCTACATGGTTTATCAGAATACTAGTGGATTCGTTAAATTATATGGACAAGGCACACCATTGTTTGCTTATTTTAACTTGCAGACTGCATGCAATGTTCACAGTTACATGTGTAGTGCACTGACATGTGTTCAAACGGAGAACACAAAAGAAAATACAAGAAAATCCTAGCGGGTGCAATTCAAACTGGTGGGATTTATGTGTATCTGCAAACTATCAGATTTGTGAGAGCAGATGTCCTTCCAAATATTTTATACCTACTTGCCAATTAAACTACCAAGGGATCTGCACATGGATAGACCTTTTAGGGAAATTGAATATCTATTTAACTCTCTGTTTTTTCACGATCAGTAATTTGCATTACCGTATAAATGTCTGAATCATCTGAAAGTGGGATGCTATAAATATGCCCAAGTACAGAGGTGGAAAGTGCTTTTACAGAACATGATCTTAAGCAACATGTAGCTTATTCATTTGCAGTTCACAGTCAGTTGGTGGCCAGTTACTCTGGAGTTTAACAGGATGTTCCCTATAACCCCAGTAGAAAAGGATACAAAACACATTTGGAAGTATAGGCATATTCCTTTGCCATTATAACAAAACAAAAAAAGAAAAGAATAGCCATTATAAATTTTGATTTCCCAGCTAAAATCTCATACAAACACAACCTTTGAACTGAATTTGTTTCTTCACCTTCACTTTAAATTGTTCTCTCAGTGCCAGGAACTGCATTCATTATCATAAGTTGGATATATGAAAGATAGATAGAAAGAAAGTTTACCTTAACAGCACTTTTATCTCCAGTGTTCCGTGTTACAAAAGCCTTGTGCCGTTTGTAAGAATGTGTTATATTGCCTTTTTGGTTGGTTTTTGCACATTTATTTTCACAGATTAATTTCAGAACGTAATTGTTTATGTATTGATCTGTGCTTGCCTCACTTTTCTGCGCCTAATACAAACTTCTGATGTATCGAGTCAATTACATATCAAGAACCCACCCTTATTCCTCGCTGCTATTATATTTATGAAAGGGAAAAAAAGACTTTCTTGAGAGAATGTGTACCATATATTGGCTGAGATTAATTTCTGCATTCACTGGGTTTACAAGAGTAAGAATAACCAGCCCCTTTGTGGGTCTATTGGCAACCGGGTTATTTGTCTAGTAGGCAGGGTGTGCTGAGTGTGTGTTGAGGTGGTTTAATGAACAGCGAGATTGTTGGCAGGCAGGCTGCTGTATAGCTGCAGCGCTGAGAAAACAGCAGGCCAACATAATTGTGCATTGTTCAGCCATAGAACAGGAGGCAGAGCATGTAATGAGCTGTAGCACCCGCTCACGTCTTTCCTAATGGGCTATGACCAGGTTCATCCTTCCAGGGGCCTTAGCCACTCCAGTCGTTGCTATCGCCCATTCCCCCTTGACTTTCTTTCAAAGACTTCAATATTCCCCTCTTCCTCCATACCGCTTCTGGCTGTTCTTTGTGTTGTCTTAAAGGGATATTTCACCCGAAGAGGAAAATTGTGTCATCATTTACTCACCCTCATGTCGTTCCAAACCCGTACAACTTCTTTTCTTTGAAGGAAAGTCATGAGGGTGAGTAAATGAAAGCCTTGACACAGGCCAATGAGAATTTTGGAAACAAAGTTCAAGTTTACTGAGAAATATGTTGATGGTATTGGCAAGATGCTGTGAGAATTTTCCTCTGGCTTGTTTGTTTTTCGAGGGGTTGGAAAGGTTTGATCCTGTTTTGCATTTTGATTGCTCAAGCCTCCTGCATAAATGGGATTCCAGTAGGCCTACTTCACTGACACGATTTGCTGTTTCTAGGGTTTTTTTTATATTATTTTACCTGAAAGCCTGAGACATGCAGAGTCAAAAGTGCTAGAAAACCCAACTTACCAAAATAAACATCTGCTAGTGAAAAGCTCCTGAAATTGAATGTCTATGATGCAACAGAAAAAGCAAAAACGATTTAAAGCTGCCTTTTTTGGGGGGGGAGACCACTCCACAAGACACAATGGAGGTTTGCTTTGACTCTCTTGTCACGTCCAGCGTTTGATGTCCTGCAGCCAGAGAGCCAAAGTTAATGAATGAGATCGGTGTGTTCTGATTTGCTGCTCTGTTTCTGGGCGCTGTGCTCTCAGCATGGGCTGCAGCCTCTCTAACCACATTCTGACAAGACAGCTGCTCTGAAAGAAAGAATGATGAAGAATGTGAGACTGGAATTGCATAGGGTTGACGAGTCTTGCTTCTCTGCTGTAATGATAAGGGCTTAATTTGTCCTTGGGGGTAGCAGGTCACTTTAAAGACCTGTGTTCGGCGGCCCCAACTTTTGAGACGTCGTTAGCCTAAAGCGAACCGACAGAGCCCGTTATAGCGACAAAAGCCCACAAAGACGCCCCCGAATGCACGAGTTGATCTGTCATAAATATCGCCCGAGGGGGTGGTGTATGGTGCGGAGGGGTGTTATTCTCTGTTGGTCTCTTGTTTATTATGTCTTGGGTGTTTCATATAACAAATGGAGAGAGACAGTTTTCTCTCAGGGGTTCTTAGCTTCTCCCCACAGAGCGTGATTAATTGTTATTGTGGTCTATTTTTATGTCGTGTCCTGAAATACGAAGGTGCAGGGAGGTAGCTTGACAATGTAGCTCTGGGCTCTTGCTGACAGTGTTTGCTTTATGGTATTTTCATATTTTATGGCCTCTGCTGATTTAGTTACTTCAAAACATCGCTCGCCATTAGATAGAACACAGGTACTAGCGAGCCCTTCCTGCCATCGATAGCCCTGCAGCCCTGAGCATGTTTTATAGGCGTGCTAATGCACCACAGACAAGCCTGGCTGACAGATTAGGGGACGTCGGAGAGACTCTCAGACTCTCTCGTGTCTTAATAATGATTACTCTACAGGCTTAAGACCAGATTGGTTGTGCCCGAGACAACTCACCCTAGTTCAGAGGAATGCCTGAGGTTTAGCCGCTAGAAGGAACGAGCTTCCAGGATGGAGAAATTGAGACCATGGGCAGACAACTGCTCAGAGATAGTAAAGAGGTGCTACCTGGGTGCTGCTTACTGGGCTGGATAGGGAAAGAAAGAGAGACAGGGAGTGTTTCTAATTATAATGCTCCAGTCGCAGTGCTGTGGTGGGCTGTAGGTTGCATGAGCAACCACAGAAAGCTGACTTTTGGTTTAATTTGGACGACTAGCAATAATCCAGACTAAATCTCTTAAAGCTGCAGCTTCCCCTCTGTCGGATTAAGGGGCAGTCTTAAAAGGATAAGAGCTGCTTATCAGTGCTTCCCTCAACACTTCCCAGTGACTTCCAAAAAAAGTGTATATATGAAACTGGTTACAGTCAGATAATGTGGCCATTTATTAGCGATCATGTGTCACCAGAATACACGTATAAGCAAGCAGAAAGTACTGAGATCGTATATTGTTGGAGTAAATGAGTAAAACAAGCAGTAGTAAGCTATTAATTCCAAAGGCAGGAAAACAGCATGTTAGGAAGCGTAAAGCAGTTTTCAGTTTGATAACTTTTTCTAAATATTCTGTAATTCCATCTCCCAAAGGTCACAGCCTATAGTCTAGCTTCTTGAAAATCAGTAGGACATGTTTTATATCTGTGTTACTAATTAGACATTCATATTTGACTCTATTTCTAATTCCTAAAGGTATAGTACAGCTAAAAATAATTTCATCACCCTCATGTCGTTCCATCCTGTATGACTTTCTTTCTTCTGTGAAAAAACAGATAATAGTCAATAATGGTAATAATACTACACTAGCATTGTTTTAAATGTTACATGAAACAACTAAGTTTTAAGGAATGATTTAAAAACTCCTAAAAAGATGATATTTTAAAGAATGTTTTAATGTTTTTGTTTGTCCATACAAAAAGAAACCCCACATCCATTCTTTGGACTAAAAAACATAGACATTTTTGCAAAATATCTTCTTTTGTGTGCCAGAAGAAAGAAAGGAACATGAAGGGGGAGTAAATGATGACAAAATTTCCAGTTTTTGATTAACTATCCCTTTAACTAACTCTTAAGAAGGTCATATTCATAAGAATTGGTAAAATGAATGAAAAATGAATGTGTTAATTTTGTTATAGACATTTATTTATTATTAATTAAACCTTTACATTCATTTGTAAATAGTAAGGCAACAAAATACAACCATAAAAGCTGCATTTAGGGAAAAAAAAAAAAAAAAAAAAAAATCCTTTTCATAATCCCAGACACAGCTGTTTAGCTATGGCTATATTTATTTATTTATCTACAGGAAGTGGATTGACAGGATTGCATATGTACAGCCTTTCAGTTTTCACTTGGATACAATTCTTATTCGGAACGATGGCAAGACAGCTGGAAGTTTTATTTACTTGCTTGATACAACACCACAAAACAAGCATTTGTAAAGTAGATAACTCTTAGATCTGAAAGGAAGTTGGTGAACAAAGGCTGCGGTTGTCATTACTTGAATTATTTATCTACTTTTTCTTTTTTTTATTTTGCAGCAGCAAGGCACAGAGCAAAATGCGAATGTATCCAAATTGAGCTTGTTTGTTTAAAGCTCAATAAATTAAGTTCTGTTTTTTTTTTTTTTTTTTTTTGCCTGTCTCACTTTCAGGGCTGCTAGGGCAACAAGCACTTATCCAGCACGTCATGATATGTGTTGTTTGAAATTGCATGAAAGCGAGAGGCTCCCATGTGTCTCACGGGGGTGAAGAGTGAGAGAAATAGGACTCCGCAGGGGCAAAGGCACAGAGAGCACAACCTTTTTTGGTCTAGAAAAGCGAGTATCCAGTGGGGAGACAATCACTAAGGGAGCGATGCAAAAATAGAGGTGTGTGTGTTTGTAGATTCTTGTTTACAAGGTGACACCTTTTTAACCTCCTATTATCTGCATGCTCCCGAGAGCATCTGTTCTCCACCGGGAGAGGGACGTCACTTGGCTCTTTCTTTCTGAATTCACCTTAAAGTTACTTTCTGGGTGTTAATTAACAAAGAATCCAACCGCGCCGATCTGTACACGTTTTAATTAGCAAATCTAGCAATATACGAGAAATCCATTTCAAAAATCACTACATATTGGTTGTGAAGGAACAAAAGGAGAGATAAATGCTCTCTCTCTTCAAAACCGATACCCCATATTGTTTAGGCTGACCTCGTCTCTAGTCTAACTAATGATCTCTATTAAAGCGGGCCTGTTAACCAGGACAGTAATTATGCCGCATTTATCTGAGGGGCTGTTTGCCAGTCTTGGCAGGTTTGTCAAACTACACTCTCAGTATGGACATCTATAAAAGGTAGACAGTTGATTGTGATAATTATAATGATAATAATAGAGAGAATAACAAGGATTTGAGTCATTAAATGTAAAAATCAGCTTCACTTTCCATATTAGGGCAGTTTGTTGGCATAAAACTGGGATGGATATGTGGAGTATTTTCAGACAACACAAGGATTTAGAAGACAAATTCAGTCCAAGAACAAAACAGCATATTTTGTGTCAATAATTACCTGAGGGAAAGCATCTAAAATCCCCATCAAATTCCCACTGTAGATGTTACAACCCCATTTTAAAGAATCATTTTCAAAAAATGTCTTAAATTGGTTATTAACCTAGAGCCCAGGACCCCCAGGTGTCAGATCTTCTCTGTTTCTGCTAATCAGGGGAAGTGCTATTTTTCAAAGCTTGAACTGAACAAAATTGGAGCTGCTGGAGAACTCTTAGGTTGGCATTATTCTCATGTAATGAGTGTAAGAGAGCCCAATTATTTCACTTGCCATCAAAACAGAGGAAGATTAACTCTTCTCCACTTTGACACTCTCCAGCAGTACTATCTTTTTATAGATGTTCGCACTCTTGATCTGTCTATGCTGCACTGATGTTGTTGTTTTTTTTCTTCCCTAGCAGCCGCTGCATGTGTGCATGTGTGTGGCATTGCTTTGCTTTTTTAGTGCACGATAGCTTCAATCAACAAGCCTGCCACCTGAACAAAAACAAAATGAGAATCCCGTGGCTCCTCATGCAAAATGGCTACGACTTTCTCCGGAGAGTGGCATTAAAATGTTAAATTAGAGATACAGCCACGCTGCGCATACGGAGGGGGAACCATTTTCGCCCAAGCTTAGCTTGAATCCCAGTTAAGTATTGGGTTTTGAAGCTTAAAACTGTAGAGGGATTTCACCGCTTTGCTTTTGAAAAAACATCATGTATGTAGATTAAATAGAAAGGCCACAGTTGGAACCCTCTGAATAAATAAAAAGAGTCCAACTCTATAGGATATCACATTTTTTATCAGCCTGCAAGGAATGAAATTGGTTGCTAATCAGGAGGAGCCAAATAACAAGAGATGAATGAAATGGTTCGCCACTGCTCTGACACAAAGACAAACTAACACAATTTGAATCTGTACAGACACACACTGAGCCTCCGAAAACCGCTTTGCTCAAGCAAAAATACACAAGCACACCCACGTATGCATGCACACGAATGCACCCTGATGTCTTTGATAAGAGACAATTACCACGTATTGTTTTTGGCGCAAGCCAAATGACTTCAGCTCTTTATTTCGAGGAAGTCTTGGTGACAATAGTGTGACAAAAGGTGTGCTATTACTGTCGTTATACTGGCACAATGCCAAATACCAATCTGATCTTTAACAGCATGAATGCAGATGTTTGAAGCACTGTGGGGGTGATGTGCCATCCGTATGCTGTTGTTTTTTTTGTTTATTTTTGGTCCACAACCCCCTTTCCATGCTCTCCTCCCCCTAAACCTGTTTGGCCCTAAAGATGGTCTAATACAAATTAAATTAAAGAAAGTCAGTACAGATAATCCTGGTGTGTTTCAGCTGCTGTGGCGGCATGGGGTCAAGCCCGCAGCATCTGGCCCTCCTCGCCACAGCAAGCCCACAAGCTGCTCTGCTCTCTCTGGGAGCTGGAGCAGAGTACCACCCCTAATGGCCAACTTATGAAAGTGTGTGTGCGTACATATGCGGTCAGGCACCAGGATGTGGTAATGTAAAACAAGGGTGTGAGCCTGTCAGCACGCATGTAAAGTGGGTTGCTGCTTCTGCGGGTTTATTTGTTTGTACAGTGTTAAAGGAGTGTAGGGAAGGGTGTTAAATAGGTGCCGAAGTGTAGTTGAGAGAAGGTTTTGAAGCAAATTGCTAATTGAAAATCCAAAGAAATGTATGCTTGAATTAGGCCCATATCTGTCAGCAGTCCCTCGTGTAATGCACAGCGCAATGGTGTGAAGGGACGTTGCTGTGGAGTGGTGATGGCAGACTGTCAGCACCCTGATTAACATCTGCTCATTGGTCTACAGATGAGCCACTGATGTGTGGCAAGGTAAAGCATTGCTCTCGATCCCGATGCTGACAGCTGCTAAAAAAGGCCATTTCAAATATTAGGAGCAGATGTGTCCAGTGTGCTAACTACTCTTATAGTATTGCATCATGAATTATGCTGATTGGGTCAAGCTTGTTATGATTACAGTGGAGTTTTTATCCACCCATCTGTCCATTAGGGCATTGCGGGAGTGCCCAGCCACTATTACGCCTGTCATCCAGCAGCACGTACAAGGTGGTAAAGTGCAAAAGGGGGAGCTTGGAGGAATGGTTTTTGCATCTTTGCAGTCTTTTATTACAGTGGTTTTGGGTTGTTTTTGTTGTTGTTGTTTTTTTTTTGCTGGAAAAACAGAGCAAAATATGTGACCCATGCTGGCAAAATGAGTCACAATGAGCAATTTATCTCTCATTCTCAAATTTATTCTCACATTCCATAAAAAAAAAAAAAAAAAAAAAAAAACATTCAAAATGATGTATGATTTGTTGGAATCTGACAAAAAATGACTGAGAAAAATCAGTTATTTTAAGGAAAATCGAGTTTTTTATCGATCATCTAGCAACCATTCCTTAAAATCCCTGGCAATACCACCAAATTTGGTACAAACCAAGTCAAAACCCTTATCTTATAGGAAAAATATATACATTCAACTTTTTCCGATTCCACAATTGTTTGATTAACATTAACAAAACAGATATCCTATTAAGACCTACTGTACCACATGGATCTAAAATAATGTTACACATCCGATTTTTTTCCCCAACAGTTAACCAAACATTCACTTAAGACATAACAGATAATGTTTGTGTGAATACTCGCCAAGACAGATTTTTTTGAAATACTGTAATTCTGTGTAAATGTGTATATCAGGATATCATCTTTGTGCGCTTGATTAGGATCTGTCACTCAGTGCGAGTGGGATCATTTTATTTACATCAGCATGAGTTTAAAATCACATTTCATTGGTTCATACTCATGCCATTGAGAATTTGCTTTGAATATTCACAAAGTTGGAATGCTATGCTTTACAACTATACCAAACTTGTGCTGAGAAGAAGCACCAATTGTCCAGAAACGTGCAGAGAAAAACTGCATTTTTCATGGTCAAATGAAAAGGTACTCCTCTCAGAAAACGTACAAATAATGATACTTTTAGATGTTTATTTGCTATTTGGAGCACTGGGATGGCTAGACGTGGGCTTAATGAACTAATTTTTGTGTGAACCTCAATTTCAACCAAAATTTACATTTTTTCACTTGTTTTGCCTGTAGCTAGAATAATCAGCCCTTAAGCATTCAGACTCATTTTGCCAAAACAGGTCACAAATTGTTACAAAATGTAGCCACCTAATAATGAGTAATAATAAAAAATACAAATACATTATTTAGCAGATGATTTTGTCCAAAAATAAATAAAAAATCCCCAAAAGTAAAAAAAAAAATAATAAAAAAAATAAATAAAAAAGCCAACAGTATTAGCAGGGCAGGTAAGTTTAAATTCTTATTTATTTATTTTTTTAAACCAAATAAATATTAACTTAGCATTTTCACTTGTCACATTATCAGTAGGCTTAAAAAATATATTTGAATCATTTAAATGATAAAAATGCATTTAAAAAAGAAAGCAAGAGAGCAAGAAAGAAAAAGAAAGAAAGAGAGCAAGAAAGAAAGAAAGAGATACTGCATTGCAATAACCATATTAAAGGGTAAGTTCACCCAAAATGTCTGTCAATATTTACTCAATTTTATAATGTTTTAACACAAAAGATGGATGAGGGATAAGACATTATTAACAACATAGAAGGAGAAACAAAACTATGCAGGGTTTTTGCATGTATCGTTAAAGCAGCTGATTTGAATGTGAAGAAGTGAATGATTTTTGAGAACCTCTTATGAGAACCACAGTTAAATTGTTACATATTGGAAAGAGAGAGAGGCTTGAATCTGTCATTCGTATTAGCATCACCTCAAAATGTCTAGACCATGTGGTAACTGCTACACCGTAGCTCTGGAGCCTGGGAACCGAAGCCAAGTATTCAGTAAACACTGTTTGTTTGAATAAGTGGGGAAGGTTGGAGGGATTAGTGAAAGATGATGAAGTTCCACCTGCATTCTACCGCACTGCTTCCTGTTTGCACATTGCATCTCAACGCATCTCATCTGTTAGGGATGTCAGTAAGAAGATGTCAATAAGGAGGCTGGCTCAATCCATCTTAGAGAGGGGGAAAAGAGAGAGATGAAAAAAACAGAGTGAGAAAGAGAAAGTGCACTTGAGGCAGAGACAGACAGGGAGTATATCCGGGGAGACTAAGAGTCTGTAATGAGTAGCTGCAAATTTCCATCCACAGGAAAAAGAAAAAAAAATCCTGGAATGATGCTTTTGTGCCTTGTCATTGTGAAAAGGTGTCACACTTTTGGCGAGGGAAGCAAATGGGCTGAAGGCATGGGGGAGGGTGGCATGGTCTGTTAGACATCTCAGTACGTTGACAGATATTTGGGAGGATATACCCCTAGATACTATGTCATTATTTTGGATCAAAGTGTCAAGCGAGTATATGATTTACACTCATAACAAAAGCAGCATCCAGAATGGATGAGTCGGCACTCTCCCTGCTGGAGCCCAGTGCTGGATATTACACTGATGTAAAGGTGTTCACATCGCTCATCTCCACTCACGCCCGCCGAATGAGTCTCTGTGTGTATTAGCGAGTGTGTCAGTGAGGGAGAGAGAAACAGAAAGATGCATGACTATGGTGTAAAATGGCTCAATGGTGCTCATCCTGAGCTGTGAATATAACAGGCGAAGCACTCACTCTCTTCATGTTCAACAGTGCAACCAGAGTCATTTGGCACCTGCCTGCCTGTCTGTCGGTCTGTCTATCTATCTGTCTGTCTATATATCTATCTATCATGAGCAAACCTTTTAAGAATAGGCAAATTAACAAGCACCATTAAATATGCTAGACATGTTACAAACAGTGCTGTTTAAGTATTTAGATTAAAAGAAAACTTTAAAAACCTATAGAATTGTTTGAAAATTAGTTTATATGATTATGATATATTTATACTTTATAATATTTATGATTCATTTACACTACTGTTCAAAAATTGGGGGTCAGTAAGATTTTTCTTAAAGAAATTTATACTTTTATTGAGCGAGGATGCATTAAATTGATCAAAAGTGACAGTAAAGACTTTTAAGATCAATGTTTTGTCATATTCTGATCATTCTGGAGCACCACATCAGCATATTAGAAAGATTTCTGAAGGATCATGTGACACTGAAAACTGGAGTAATGATGCTGAAAATTCAGCTTTGCCATCACAGGAATAAATTGCATTCTAAAATATAATGAAACAGAAAACAGTTATTTTAAATTAATATTTCACTCAAATGATCAGATAAATGATGAGTATAAGACACTTCTTTCAAAAACATAAAAAATTACTAACCACAATCTTTTGAACAGTAATGTATTCATTATAGATTTCCTAATAATACTAAGAGCCAGAATTGAAATAAAATTCCCCTAATTCAGTAGGAAAACAAAGACTGTACCTCAATAACCTGTGCGTGTCACATCCTTTTATCTGAAGGCTAGTAAACCAACACAGGTTTGTACATTCCGCTATTATCCCGATGACTCTCCTTTTCCATCCCAGGTGACGCCAGGTGGATGCGAGGAGCCTTTTGAATGAAGGGAGTGAATCTGTTTTAGTCCAAGCATTTGAATTCGAATAAAATCCCACAGGACTGACTTCTGCTAGTAGCGACCATTCGAGTTTCATTAGTTTCTATGTCTAAACTGTCCTTTGAAAATGCAACATGATAGCCAAGGTCCCCCACCCACACACCACCACAATCACACACACACACACCTTCTCTTCTATTAAGACCAGTCTGCTTCCTGTAAAACATCCAAGCAGATTGTGAATCTGTGAAATACACAGAGACACGCTGCGGGTTGAAAAGGATATTGTAACGTCCAAAGAGCTATTTATAGTGGACAGAGTATCTGATCAATTCCCAAACACCACAGGCCAACAACAAACAACCCAAGTCTTCTTGTAAAAGAGAAATATCAAAGTTCACATGCTCACATATACAGTAGATCACAAATGAGTGTCACAGTAGGAATGTGGGCCTAAAGTTAGCAAACAACATAACAGTATGATCCTCCTTGGAGGAATGCATATATGCATGATAGGAAAGGTTATTTAAATCTTTTTATCATGCTAAAAGGCAGAGAGTTCTGACATATGACGACCTTATGAATTATTAACATAGCTGCTATTAATGTATGCATAATTAATCACACACAAACTGAATGGAGCCTATAGCCCTTAGCAAATGTAGATTGAGTCTTTTACAGGATCAAACAGAAGGGCATTTTCTTTTTCCCTTTTCTGTTAACGGGTGATCTGGGAAAAACCCATTTCTCCTTTGGTTGTTTATGAGAGCTTTCTTAAAGGAAATATATCTACTACACTTCACAGAAAAAAAAAAACTATGTTGAATGAATGAGGTAGGGAAGCATATTGTGTTTACTCATTTGTAACACATTGTTTTGTCCCCATGGAGCACTGCTTTAGTTAGAGGAATAATGCGAAGCCGGTATGGTAAGGTTACCGTAGGATACAGACTTTTTTGAAAGTACAAATCACTTTGACTGGGTGTTTTTTTTTTTTTCCTTTTTAACAATAACATACAGCAAGTTTAAAGCTCCAAAAGCGTTTATACTCGGAAATGGCTTCATAATAAGATGGATTTGCAACGAGCCAAACTGGGTTGAGTGTGAATTGACAGGTGATGAAGTGGAATGATCTCGAGGATATGGCAGATTATTTGTCACATGGGCTCCCGTAGCGATTGATTCATTATAATTTGTGTTTGTAGGTAGCCGGCTTCTATTAAACGACAACAAGTCCTGATATTCATCACGGTTCCTTCCGAAGAGGCAGAAATAGAAAACGTAATCTCATCCCGATGCCAGGGCGAGCCTGAGGCACTCCTTCACCTCGCTTTTTACTGTCGAGCCTCCCCTAGGGCTCACACGGTCTGGAAGAGAAGGGAGGGAAATCTATAATATAGCAGATGGCAGAGGATCTATGGGAAATTCTATAATCAGGGGTTGGCAACCTAACACCGGGCTGAGGAGTGCTGTCTTTCTCTGAGCTGGGAAAGGAAGGATAAATCCACTCCTACCAGGTGCGAAGATGAAGCCGCGGTGGTCCGTTCCTGCCTTCACGGGTGCCGTGTGGAACGAGACGAGCGGCTTAGAGATGCTGCAGACCCACCAAAAAGATGGCAGGGTGAAAAGAGAAGGCTTCAAGGGAGTAGGAGGCAAGAAAACAATGAAAATGAAAGTTAAGGAAGGCCTGCATGTCATAGAAGGAAAAAGGGAAAGTGTGTGATGTCTGTGCAGAGTGAATCCATGTTGAGATTGGCTTTCAATGTGCCGGCGGGTGTGAGACTCCCCTGCTCCATTCGCAGAGTCAAACAGCACACACGTAATTTCTCTGCAGCCTCACTGCAGCACTACATTTGTAGACATATAGACATCTCCTAAGCCTCCGTGGAAAATGCCACCCTTGCTACAGGCTCATTTCTGCTCCTATCACTAAGCCCTGCTCAACAAAGCCTGTCTCCAGTTTTTTTTTTTTTTTTTTTAAACAAGAAAATAGCTATGCACTACCTGCCTTTGCCTCATGATAACCTCTCCTCAGTAAGCTCCTTGTGGATGGAGGTAAATAAACAACAGGGCTCATTATGAGTACTGATTTCCTCCCAGCACTCTGGGGACTGTGTAAATAAGCCATAAGATGACTGAAGAGTCAGCTTCCAAATAACAGCGAACACCAAACTGCTATTAAAATGAGTTAATGGAATGGTTTTATTTTAATTGAGGTCCTTCATATTGCTTTTTTAGTTCATCTAATACATAATCCTTTTTTTTTTTTTTTTTTTAATACAATAATTTTATTTAGCCGCAGCATTTGTATTCGTGGAAGTGCAGTGAGAATATGCTTTTCCACCTCTGACTGTGACATATTAGGAGCATTTGAACTTTAGTGGAGTTAGAAAGAAGAAAAAGGGACTCGCTTGATCTTCAAGACACCTTTTTCTTTGTCCCTAAAATGCTTTGCGCTTTAATTTAACTCGTTTTTTGTCCTGAAATGAATTAAAATCAGATTTAATAGGCATTTTATCTACGGCGGTGAAAACAAGGGTAGAGTCTGATAATTATTAATCGCCGTTCTAGCGTGCAGTTTGAATTAGTGCATAATTTGCATGTGTAAATGTAAGTACGGTCTGATGTATCAGTCTTAGTAGAGATAATACATAAATTGCAGCAGAGGTGTGACAAGTATGTTTTTTTCCCCATTGCTTTACCACCTGAAGAACTCGCTCGTTGCATCTGGCCCCTGTACAATGAACACTCTTGCATCCGGACTACGGAACCAATTGTCACGCTGGGAAGAAGGCAAATCAAATCTCACAGTGGCAACTAAGCGAGGAGATTGCTTTTCCTCTCCGCTGGCTGGAGTTGGAAGAGTTTGGTTGGGGTTAGAGGCTGCAGGTTAGAGAGAGAGAGAGAGAGAGAAAAAAATGAGGTTAGGGTGTCGCCTTGCTCTCTGAAGGTCTCGTTAACCGCCCCCTTTCCATTACTTTCCTCTCCAGCTTTTCAGCCTTCACTCACAGAGCTCTTAGGGTGCGATTTGCCCCGCCGGACCCTTAAGTATGTGGGAAGAAACACAACAATAATTACGGGGATAAGGTGACACTGGCCGCCAAACTGGGGCCGCTCGGATCATAACAACACATTGTAGAACCTGATTAAGTAGCCATTTGTGGCAGCTCGTCTGTAGTTTAAGCAGCCCTCATCTCTGAGCCTGAAACCCAACCTCTGTGAAAGAAATATTGATAGTCCTTATGATTTGATGGCGGTCAGTGGTGTAGGCATACAGTACATTACTTTACAGGAAGATTGCCGCTAATGCATGGAAGCTCTCTGGCATAAAGACCTCTATGGGCCAAGGGCGCCTCTTAAATGCCCTCTGGCCATCAACCTGAATTAATGAAAAACACAAGAACGTTGTGCAATACAATTGATATCCCTTTTTGATGGAAGCTTACTAATTATCATGATCCATTAGCGAATCATCACCACACATCAATAGATGCTTTTGTTGTTGAATAATGGCACTCATATATCACGTTCTTCAAAGAACATGTTGATATCTGCTCGAATACAGTACTGAAGCATATTTCGTAATATCTATCAGTGAGACGTCTCTATGGAACAGCAGCTGCATTTGCATAACTGAAGCTATTACTCCAATTAGCCCACTCTGATATAAGCAGAGAGATCAAAATGTCAACAGAAGGAAATCTGCTGAGATGACGGAGCCTGCATCATCGATAGCGACTCTTCTCGTAAAAGGGTTAGTGATCCGTGCAGTGTAACTGCGTTTCAACAGTGCTCTCATTTGTTTTAAGTGCCGTGGCCGAGGAGAGTGAGAGCATCGCTTCATATGTGTAGATACACAAGGAGGACTCTCGCTCTCCCAGCAGAGATCTGGATAAGGCTGCTCAGAACCAATTATGGGCTGGCCACATAGAGGCACATCATTTGGAAATTTGTATACTGTCTTTTTTTTAATGAAGCCTTCCCCTTGTTATTCAGTGCATTGCTATTCATTAGTCTTTTTGTGGATGACTGTAGAGATGGAAAGGCTCTGTAATGAGTTCTCACAGGGACTAAAGTAGAGCACAGGTGGCATAAAAAACCCAAACTCTTTGCATATATATATATATATATATATATATATATATATATATATATATATATATATATATATATATATAATACACACACACACACACCTGCCTTGTTAGAGTTCTGAAATAATTGCTCATGCCTATTACTTTGATATTAATCAAGTCAAGACGGACATGAACAAAGAGGCAAATAACTGCAGCGAGAACAAACAAGAGTATGTTCCAAATTGAGGTCTGCTAATATAATGTTAATTAAAATGGCTTTTTACAAATGATCTCCTTGATTACAATGACTTAAGGTTTAATTACAGCCATAGCAAACACACACAGGCAAAAAAAACCTCCCCCCCAAACACACACACACACACACACACACACACACACACACACACACACACACACATAAAAGAGGACATTAACCTTCAATGGGTCCAGATTTCAGCAGCCCAAACATCTCAATTAGACTTCTGGTCAGCCGTCACTTGTAATTAAAATATTATCATGCGTGGAGGCAATTAAGAAGTGTGGAGGTGAAGTGGTAAGCTGCAGCTTATTTTGACTGAAGATGGAAGAAGGTCTGAGGTCGACAGTGATGAGCATTACTACACTACAAAAACAAAGTCAAAATTAGTAAAAAAAAAATTAAATATTATTTAATAATATAATATATTTAACAGGCTTTCTTACATATATATATATATATATATATATATATATATATATATATATATATATATATATATATATATATATATATATATATATATTGTTAAAATTAATTCAATCATGACAACTATCAAAATCATTTTGGCACGTTAATAATATGGCAACGTTAATGTATTTGGTCTTAGTGGACATAACAATGTTTGCATAATATAATAAACAGTACTGTGCAAAAGTCTTAGGCCACCATTATATGTTGTTTTAATTATGTCTTTTTATTAGAATATAACCAAAAAAATACAGGAAATTTGTATGCAGTATTAAAAAAAAATCAGGACAAAAAAAAGGCTTCTACAAGCTAAAGTGGCAAGTATTTAGTGACCTCCTCTTACACTTGAACAATAACAGGAACCTGGCTCTCTTAAACCTAATGGAATGGAAAAGGACTGGAAGGCCAAGAAAACTTTCAAAATCTGATGAGAAGTTTTCTATAAGAAACTGAAAGAAGTCCAAGAGGTCACAGTAAATAATAGTTTTGCTTAAAGAAGCCATTTTGTTCTTTTTTTTTTTCTTTTCTTTTTTTTTTTAACAGATTTCCTGTATTTTCTGTTTTTAACTTTATAAAGATACAGAGAAATAAATATATATGGTCATTAAAACATTTATAAAACAACAAATCTGGTGGTGGCCTAAGAACTATAATATAATAGTTAAAAAAAATAATAAAAAAAAAACAGTAAAAGTTCACGAAGTACGATCTAATAAATCCATTGTGAAATAATTTCCACTAACGTCACTTTTATGTATTTACAGTTGTAACTTTTTGTGCTGTAGGGATCTCCTAGTCACTGGTGATATATGGTGGGAATTGGAAAGGAAATGGGCATGTGTTTGGGATCATAGATTTATGCAGAGTTATTCTGTATGTGATTATGATAGCTTGTATCTGTCTCCCAGCAGCTAGTCTGGAGGTCCCTGGCTGGCAGCATAATCATTGGTCTTGTTGCACCGTCTGCATTAACCTTCTTATCGTCTGGGTGACTGCTGTTGTCAGAGGGGCTGATGGCTAGACATACCCCTGGAAGGAAGCCACTGAATTCTTTTCTATCTCGGTTTAGAATCAGCTGAAGTTGAATCTGAGAGGCAGGTTTCTCCCAATGGAAAATACATGCATGTGTAGTAGCCAGTTAGATTGAAAATGTTTAATCCAAAAAGGAAATCAGCCAGATTGTTTTCACTAAATGAAGATAATACTATTTCTTAACATTATATGCACTAACTGAGCAACAGTCATTTACAGTGAAAATAAAATGTGAATGTTTTATACTATTCATTTTAAATATGAAAAATGCAATGTGGAGACTTTTTGACCATGCAAATGAATCGTTGAATAAAGTTCCAATTCACATTAAAGTTATTCATGGAAATTAATTGAACTTACCAACATGACTTGGGAGCATATCTGTCTTCACACTCTAATTCCTGCAAGTTACAAGTCAAAGAGGATTGTGAAATTAGTCATGCTGTTTACAAAATTTAATGACCAAATATGAAGGGCATTAAAGTCTTTGCATTATTCATATTTATGTTGCTTAATTTCAGAACACCAGCAATACCACCACAAATATACTGCAGATACTCGATAAATATATTACCCAGCTCTACAGCACACTTCTAGTCTTTTATTCAGAAAGCAATGCCTTCCAGAAGACTCTGAAGTGTCTTTTTCAATGTGGGTCAAAGAGTCATCAAATGCAGATCGAGGCTTTTTCATCTGCAATTGCAAAGTTAAAAAATCCCCTGACATGCTCTTAATTTCCTCCCTCCGTTTATTTATTTCTTTGATATTTCCCCATTAGCATCCTCAAAAGTGTTGTGAGGAAAAGCAGTACTCGAAGAGAGGAAACTTTCTTCTCTAACCCCCAAACCCCTCCTCTATTCCCCAGTCTGGCTTAATGACATTTTGAAGAGCGTGGTCTGACTAAGGATGGTTTTGTGGGTGGGGGAGGCTGGAGGAGTGACGACAGGAGCAGACTCACTGCAGCAGAACAGGCCACATGTGCTTAGAAAGAGAATGGGGGAGTTTGCTTTTGAAAGCCCAGAAAGCTAACTAGAGTCTTTGTGTAAAATAACATTTATATTGAAAGGCAATTACTGGTGACATTATTTTGGTTACTGCATAATTAAATTCATTTTTGTTCTCTCTCTCTCTTTCTTTCTCTCTCCCTCCCTCCCTCTTTAATTCTGTCTCTTTCCCCCAGACGGAGAATTATTCCATTGACTCCAGTTATGTAAACAGCAGAGCACACCTAATTAAAAGGTATGTCTTTATAAAGCAATCAGATTAACTTATCTCACTTATTTAGATGTGTTCTTAAAGCGGACAGATCATAGTTTCTTTTTTTTCTTCATATTTTCTTTTGTAGTATGCTAAACACCCTATTTGCATGTGCAATACTAGTAATTTAGTACAAATTCTGCCTTTTCCACATTGACTGGGTGTACCAAGTGTCAGATATTTTGCATATTAGTTTCAGTGGATGAACATACAATTAAACTTTAGTGCCACCGTACAGCACTCTCTTTATCTTAAAAATATACGGCCCTTTTAAAATGCCTTTTCTCATTACAAATTACCAATAAATAAAGTCTTAGGGTTGGCCACATATTGTGGGTAAGATATTAATGCTCAAAATGTTTATAAATGGCCAGTGTTAAGTGTTAATAATTCAGTATTATAAGTGATTTAGCACATCCTCATCAAGTATTTCTTCTTTTTTCCCTAATATGAATAATTCCATCAAATCCCTGCAAAGTGTATACATATTACATGTTAGAGAATATTAAAGCTGTAGCCCAGAGCGGAGGAGGCTTGGGTGGTTAAGCTACATCTGTGTAGATGTTAATCAGATAGCTAAATCTACATGAATTTTAATCCTGGAATTCCAGGGGATTCTTCCTCAGTGCATACAAGGAGGGCTTTGTAAGGCCACAGAGATAAGGAAAAGGTAACGTTATTACGCATTTTTGAAGAAAGGAGCAAGGACAATAGATCCTTTGTACTGGCAGGACTTGGCCAGCATTCCTCAGTCCACCTAAAAGGAGGCTATTGACTGGCATGGACCATTGGCATGCAGATATGCTACGGATGTGCGCCGGGACTGTAATGCCTCTCTTACCTGAAGCAAAAGAACATTCCGGTTTACCTCAGTACCGCATTTTTCAAACCAATTACAGCAATTTTATCTTCTGAAGAAAGCACTGCCTATGTTTACATAAACGAAGAGTATTCAAGTGTCGGCTGTTTGGCTCTGCGACACTACAAAGAAATCCCCTCTGGAGCCTGTGGGCGCACAGACTGGGACAGGTGCAATTAGACTGATAAAATCAGAGGCTGCAGTACCACCATTGCAGTGACATTGCTAGAACCCCCCTTTCTCTCTCCCTCCTCTCTTTCTACTTAGAAGAGGCTACAGAGATGCTTTTGTCTATGTAAGTCAGTGTGTGTTTGTGTATGCATGCGTTTCTGATCCTCGCTGTTGCTTCAGAAGCTGAATGTGTTCCACTGGGCTAACTATCAAATTAAGGGAAATCAGGCTTGTGCACTACAGCTGTCAATTTGCAGCTTCTTTTTTTACCCCTCTCGCTCTTTCAAGTCATTGAATGTAGGTGAAGAGGGAAAGCATAGTTTGCTCAAATTATTACACCTCTTTTTTAAAACTTCCAGGGGTTTATGTGACCAACAAGTTTTCCTCAATAAGTGGCCTGATTTTGTTTACGTTAAAAAACCTATGCAATAAAAGAATCATAGCTCGGCGCACGAATGAACGGGTGTTGATAAATGTGGCGGCTGAAAACAATCGTCATTTAAATATCACGCCCCAAATTTTAGAAGCCTCGCCCTATATTTTACGACACAGAGAAACATAAGCCGGCCATGAAGAGGAAGTAATCACATTAAAAATAGATTTATCTTACTCTAAAAACACCCCTGAACCTCATAATTGTAATCAATACAATTAATTTAAATAAAAAAAAAAAACTAATTAAAAAAA
This sequence comes from Chanodichthys erythropterus, assembly GCF_024489055.1. Classification (NCBI taxonomy): domain Eukaryota; kingdom Metazoa; phylum Chordata; class Actinopteri; order Cypriniformes; family Xenocyprididae; genus Chanodichthys; species Chanodichthys erythropterus. The sequence goes on along the minus strand of NC_090221.1, from coordinate 14,205,754 downwards.
CGTAAATAAAACTAATAATTTGACAAATTAATTTGACATTTTAATCATGTCATTTAATGGTTAATGATTAGTGAGTGATTGTTGGTCAGGAAAATCATCTAAATGTTCTCATAACAATTCTCCACCAGATTTACTATGCTTCACGCAAGTTCCCGCTGACTCAAAAACGTGCGTACACGAGCTGAGACTTCACGTGAGATTTGATCGTAGCCACCTCTCACGCTCATATTGATAAATGCCAAATTTTGCGTGCAAACAAGCGTACGTACAGTTTTCTGGCATACGATCATTTGATAAATGAGGGCCATAGTTCTGTTATCATTTACTCACTCCCTGGCTCCATTAGTTAACACTGGTTAAAAAATAAAAATGAGCTATCAAAAATAGCTAAGATTAAAAAATGCTTTAGAAGCATTTTTTTATTTTTATTATTATTATTATTATTGTTTTTTCCATTTTATTGTAAAGTGTTACAGTGAATTTTAAGAATATCCTTTTGTCAATACCATGAAAGTGAAAGGCAATCAAGTTTTAAAAGACAAAAAAGAATCATAAAAGTATTTCAGACAAATCATTTTGTATATTATTCTGGAGAAATTAAAAATATTAACCTCTAATGACTTAATCATCACCATAATATGCCTTTATTTTGGTCTGTTCCTCACACAAATCCATCATATGCATCGCTTTTATAATACATTTTTTATTTTTATTTTTTTCATTTTGGATTTTGACAACCCTAATCCTCATTCACTTACATTAGAGAGCAGTCAAGATATTTTTCAATATCCACCTTTTGTGTTACATAGATAAAAGAAAACCAGAGCTTGAGAGTTTGACATAAGGGTGAGTAAATGATGACAAAGTTTTCATTTTTGGGTCAACTATCCTATAAATGCATCTGCAATCCACAGATATACAAGACGTATTCCTGAAAGCGTCTATAGAAAATGTAGGAACATGCAGGCCATTGTAGTTCACTCAAATGTAGTGAGTGCAGGCCATTGACCCCTGATCCTTTATCCCACCATATAAGAATCTTAGTAAAACCACCTCTTTCCAGCTACACCAAAGGTGTAGCTAGAAGACAAATAGAGGTAGCATGGGGTGAAGAGAGAGAGAGTGATGAAACCAAAGTTGACAGACAAATAACACTATCCTTCTTTCTCGTCTTTTCTCCTTCACCTGGCTGTAGCACGTCAACATTCAAGGACATGGAAGGAAACAGTCTGAAGGACAGCGGGCATGAGGAGAGCGACCAAACCGACAGCGAACATGATGTTCAGAGAGGGCACTACGCTGACACGGCTGTCAACGATGTCCTGAATATGACCGTACCCCCCAACAACTCGCAGCTACCTGACCAAGGTAAGACAGAAAGATCTTGACTAGCTGAAAGCATATAAGAAAAAAAAAAAAATCAAGACGTAGCTTCGCTGGCAGAGTTGGCCTTGAGGCGCCTAGCTAATGCACAGGCAGCACTTCTCTTCCTGGAGTGTCTTTGATACGAAGCCCAGGAACATTATTGACGGATGTGAGCCGCGTCTGCAGTCGACTGCAACACTTCAGATCTAGACCTAAATGGCAGCAATTAGGCTGACAAAGGTTGAAGGTGGAAATCTACATATCACGCAGTCTCCTCATGCATAATTCACACGGATCATTTAGCAGGGAATTAATGTTGATGTTTCTTTTTCTTTTTTCTTTTTTTTGACTGCCGTTAAAGACATCCGGTATGATGGCAGGAGTCAGTAGGAGGTCATGTTCACTCTCAGCTACTGTCACTCAATGCTACAAAGTTATAGAGAGACGAGTGGCAGCGCTACTGAGGATCAAAGCGCGGAGAAGACCAAAAGAGGGCTCTGAATGGTTTTATTGCACCGATTGTTTTGTGTTGTCATGCTCAATCAGCCTTTGATCTATGTAATTTAGGACAATTGAACACCTCCAGTGGCCACTAATAGTCAATACCGAAAACTCTATTCTTGTGGGATGGAAATTAGTCAACCAATTTTCTGAATTACAATGAGAGCTTGACATTTGCTGAAAAGAAAAAAAAAAATAAATAAATTATAATAAAAAATAAAGAATAAAGAGCAGAATAAAGAATAAATGTAGAATAAAGAGCATTTCTGAGGGAAATGAGGTCATTAAAATCAACAGAACGATCACTCAGATTGGAGTTTAAAGAACGTGACGCATTATGGCACGCCTGCGACGCGTTAAATCAAGCCTGGCTGCGTCTGACTCATGGTACTGCTGCTTACAGATCTCTGTGTCTTGCTTGGGGAAGAAGAGCCTAATAAGAGAGCTAAGGATGAGAAAAGACCAAGTTAACGGCTATAAAATAATTTAGCTTGTTCTTCCTCATTGTGTTTTTTCCCCTCTGTAAAGCAGGAGCCTGAATTATGTAGAATTGGCAGGTGAACCAATTAAGATCTCATTTGGTCCAGATCGTGTGCTCTATGGCTAATTCCAGCAGGCTAATTAACTGGCTTGTTCTCCAGATAAATCGCAAGACGTATGGCTACTTGGCAACCGGAGGGAGGAAATGTTCTCCCATTTAAATTTTATATGTAAACATGTCGGATGCATCAGCAGATTTGTTTGAACATTGCTAGGCTCACCGTGGCGTCCATGTGTTGTCTGCGCTATGGAAAACGCTGAGAGGAATTACAAGCCTCTGGGTTTCCATGATGGAGATCTTTCTGCATTTCTTCCACCGCCAACTTCCTGTCAATGTGTGATGAACAATTAGTAAGTCTCCTGACTACAGTTTAAGTTGTTGTAGACGTCTCTCTGTAAGAGAAATGCATATATAGGACTCATAAAATGCATTCTGACATACCCTCCAGCTTGGCACTCACATACTGTATTGGACACAATTAGAAAAATGTACACAGAGAATGTTACAAATAGATGAAGCTTTTCCAGGTCAGCCATTTTATCATTAGCAAAGCTCTTATCTGGCCATGAGCAAGCAAACATTGAAAATAAAGGATAGCAGATAAGCAAAATGAGCAAGCACTTCAACATCGCTGTCATCGGTTTTAACCAAAGCCATTAGATGGTGACAAGTATCAGATACTAATGTCATTTTGAGGCATGTCTTCTATCATATTATTCAGCAGAAGTTACAGGCCCATTTACCCCAGTGAAAAACAATGCAGTGCACAGACAGCTCTCATTTAAGTCCTTTAAAAGTCTATAGCCGCGGATGTATCATAGCCTGTTGATAATTATGAAATGAACTGACCATGGACATTACATATGCAGAAACATAATGGAATTCTTCTGCCATTACAGTCTCTGCAGTCTTATAGAGTGCAACTGTTGGGTGCCAGAAATAAAAATTCCTGTCATTTTCTGATTTTTATTGAAACCATCAACTCATGTTATTTAAATGTATTTTTTTAAAATAACCATGTTTAATAGCAAAATTCCTAGTAAAAAACTTCATTACCCATTATTCTGCAAAAAAATCTCCAATCAGAGAATTAGGATGACTAGTTTTATATTTCTTTAGATGAATAATTGCACATTTCTCTGTTGTTTTTTAAAGGATTAGTTCACTTTAAAATGAAAATTACTCCATGATTTACTCACCCTCAAGCCATCTTAGGTGTATATGACTTTCTTCTTTCAGATGAATACAATCAGAGTTATATTAATAATCACCCTGATTAGCACCCTAGGCTTTATAATGGCAGCGAATGGAAACTACCTGTTTGAAGCTCAAGAACATGCATCCACCCATCATAAACATACTCCACACGGCTCTGGGGAGTTAATAAAGGCCTTCTGAAGTGAAGCGATGCTTTGTGTAAGAAAAATATCCATATTTACCACATTACAAAGTAAGATAACTAACTTCCACCAGACCGCCTTCCATATTCATCTCACAGAAAAAATAGAAAATGTTTCATAAATTGAATATGGAAGGCGTAAGACATAGTGTAAGTGTTTTGATCTGCGTGAGGCATCGCACTTTCTTCGTAAGTTAAATCTGAAAGCAGTCTGGCAGAAGCTAGATATTTTACTTTATAACGTGTTAAATATGTATATTTTTCTTACACAAATGCATTGCTTCACTTCAGAAGGCCTTTATTAACCCCCCGGAGCTGTATGTAGTACGTTTATGATGGATGGATGCACTTTCGTAAGTTTCAAACAGGTGGTTTCCGTGCACTGCCATTAAAAATCTTAGGAGCATCAGAGTGATTATTAATATAACCCTGATTGTATTCGCCTGAAAGAAGAAAGTCATATACACCTAGGATGGCTTGAGGCTGAGTAAAGCTTGAGGTAATTTTCATTTTAAAGTGAACTAATCCTTTAGGTTAATTGTCATTTGCAATGCTTCATGGCATTGTAGTTTTTTTCCCCTTCAAAGTTTGCCGCTTTTGTGATTCACCTCATAGCTTATTTGGTTTAACTCTTTTAATCCCTATGGGAAACTACATCTGGAACGAAGGCTACTGAAAAAGTGGGCGGAAACTTTATTGCACTTTATTATTTGCTGAAGAGTGCTTGCTGAAACCTCAGGTGGACTTTTTGCTGGAAGTTCTGAGATCCTCATGTTTAGCGGCTCTTGTAGCTTATTTTATATCATAAAAGGTGCTACACTAGAGTTTGGTGTTAGTTTGGTTTCTTACAGATTCACCAAAAACCAACCAGAGGCTGAATTTCCAGCTAGGAAATAGACACACTCATTCACCAAGACACTAAAGCATACAGCGTTTCTAGTGGGAATACCTCTGATCTACCCTTTAACTGTTCTAGTACAGTGAAACAACTTTAAACTGCAATTGCCAGAGGAGATAAACAGAGATTCTGGATATAAAAACTCTCCTTTGTTTCCCCTTTTTGCTTTTGTTTTTATGTCCCCCCCCCACTCCCCACTCGTTCTTCCTGGAAACAGACAGAGGCAGGAAGTTGAGGGATAGTTAAGCTCCCTCCTGTCTCATTCCCCAGGCTGCCAAGCAGTGTAAATGCTTATGATTCACGCAGCTCTTTGAAAAGGTAACGTTTGCACCAGGGACACAGTGTTACCTCCGATTTAAAAAGGCTCCTCCCCAACTTTTCTTCTATTGTGAGATGTAGTGTGAGAACGGGGGAAAAAAGCCCTCTTAGGACTGTAGTCTCTTAATACACAATACACAAACTTCCTCAGGGGTGCTTCCTTCATAGCCTTTTTATTCTATTACCATGATCTATGCCTATTTCCTGCAGTTTGCACTCTTTATTTCAAGAATACGGCAATTTATGGAGGCTTCTATGGCATGAAACGTTGCACTTATTTGGAGATGGCACGTTCTTGACAGCATGGGAGACGGTGCTTATGCTACTGTAGCAGGCTGAGGGCTGTGGTGGTCAAGAGTCAAGACTAATGATCGAATTAGGGCAGAATTACCTACAGTGCTCAGTGAAATGGTGATGAATGCATTATGGCGTGGACTTCGTTGCCTGAACCCTTCCCTCTGTGTTTAAAGCCTTCCTGTGTTGAATTATACATCAGTTTAGTAGCAAAAGACTCTTGAGGATGATGGTACCTGATAGAAATAGCATATAAACATGAAAAATACTTCTGCATTTACTTTCCACATCCCTTCAAGAGCATTTACGGCCCGTGCGGGCCCAAACAAATCTGTGAATCTCGAGGAATGACTGCTGATTTTGTTTGTTCTAGGCCAGAGGTCTGGTTGAAGGCTATTTGTAGAGTTCCCAGTCCCACCAGACAAAATGACAGTCACCATTAAGCTCTTCTTCTCCTCTCTCTTTTTTCCCACCCCCAGAGGAGATTGAAGAGCTTTGGCAGCTCAATTTGCAGCTGCTGAGTTCCAGCATGTTCCACTCAGAGTGTCCCCGACCCCGGGAGTCTTTTATTCATCAATTCCTCTTTCCCCACGGGCTTGTATCTCCTCCCATGCCCCAGGATTTTACACTCCCTCCTCCACCCAGTGCCCCATCAGTAGACTCTGGCTTCTAATTGATTTTGATGAAATTGATAAAAGAGTTTCCCTTTTTGTCTCCACCACCCCCCATGGACCCCCTCACCCATCACAAACTCCTCCTCTTTAGTCGTCCTCTCCTTCTCTCCAACCCGTTACAGGCAAGATCTGTGTACACACTGTACTGCTCAACTTTCCTGCCAGTTTTTCTGATATTAAAATAATTGACAACTATAAATAACAGTTTTTGCACTCCAGTCTCGCCCCAAACTTTTAGGTGAACATTTTTTTCTTTTCTTTTTCTTTTTTTTTTTTGTGTGTGTGGGGGGGTCTCTGATCGCCTAATGCAAATGCTGACAGATGTCAAAATGAAGACGGGTACAGAGAAAGACAGAGAGAGGACTCTGAGTCAGGTAAGCAGGGTGCAGAGAGCAGGAGAAATGATGTCTTTGACAGTCTACTGCGGTTTTCTCTTGACTCTGAACTGAACTGCAGCCTCAAGGGTGCATCATGACAGCTGACTTCTCTTAAAAACTAATATTAACATTTGACTGAATCAGACATTAAAGGCTCACTGAGTTTCTGCCTCATATGAAACACACAGGTATACATGGTTATATAATTTGGACTTATTGCATTTAATTACATTTCTATAGTGTGTAATTAATGAAAATGATATGAAAAACATATTAATCAAAATGCCACACATTTTTGCCTTTAATGGGCTAAGTGCAGTGTTAAATTAGTCAATGAAATTACTGATGAAAATGGATGTTAATGAAGGGTTTTGATTTTGTCAATGATAATGGAGATGACAAATGCACATCATGACAATAATTAAAACTATTTCAAGGAAAACAAACTATAATAACAATAACAATTCAATAACAAAGATTTTGAAAAAAGAATCTAGAAAGAATACTATTGTTTAGATAATCCAATCATACATTTAAATTAATACATTTTGCGTTTGTTATTTTTGTTGACTAAAACTTCCAAGTGAAACTGACTAAAATGAATGAATACGACATGATAAAATATAAATAAGTATTCTGTATATTCATCAAAAGTAAAAGACTAAAAGACCAAGACTACAAAAAACAAACAAACAAACAAACAAAAACTTAAAATTAGCATTAACATTGTCTGTGTATGATGCATTCTTGTGTTAAAAACACAAGCTAGGCGGAGCGCAATACATTTGAACAGAACGTATTTATTGGCCAGGTCCATCTATGTGTAGAATAGACTAGCGATTAAAAAATAGCCCAGATGGAGTGCCTGTGTGAACGTCCTCTTAAACGTGCTGTTTACTTGCCTGCATTAAAGCATTTTTCTCTCTATAAGGTGTCAGAGTATTACTGCAAGGCATTGAAGCTTAGCACTGCAGCAGTTACCTTCACAACACTGTGTAAAAATGGGGAAATTAATCGTGTTTTTATTCAGTGCTTTCACACCATACTCTGGTTGGCAGGCCTTGAGGTCATTCTCTTTGAAGGCGTGCCTTCCTCTCAAAAACATGAAAACATCTCAGACAATCACATAACTCTGGATAGCACTGCTCTGTCTTGAGCCCCCAATCTCCAAAACCCTTCCTCTGAATACTGGGAATGGGGTTTAATCAGCTCAAGAGGGGCCTTCTTATCTTTCTGCACTTGTTATGGGTGGCTTATTGAACATATCAAAGGGGGGAAAAAAGGAGCGGTTCATTATTTCTAGGGTTGGCAATGAGGCTGATGTATCTCATTCTGAACCCTCAGTTGACAGCTCATTTTCTAGACAATCCTAGCTTTGATTCACAGAAAGTGAGAAAGAGAGTGGAATGGTTAGGAAAAGAAGGCTTAGGATTCCATTGCTTATTCAGGACCAACGCTCCTCGGCTGTTTGTTAATAATCTCCTCAGAAAACAAGCTGAATCCCAATTGTTTGTTGAACACGTATGTAACTGGGTGCAATACTGCGTAGATAGGAATGCTGGGAGATTGGCCTTGTGCTCAACACAGAGGAGAAGATTAAGGCAGCAAGGTAATGTGCTGTTTAATAGTCACGGTGAGAAAGAACTGCTCCTCTTCAATCTCAAGTCAATTTGGGAGACTAAAAGGAGGGAGAAATGAAAAAGTGTGCATCGAAGGGTTAATGAGAGAGGGACTGTGCAAAAGGAAAAGCATTGAGTTAGGGTTTTATCCGGATAGACAGATAGGTCAGCTGAAACGCGGCACCGCTCTGTCTGCAGTGTGCCAAATTGTGCTATCCTGATTGATCTGTGTTTTTGGAGAGTTGTCTTTAACTACGTTGGATTTCTTGGCCACACAAGTTTCCTCCTCATGTCCATCTGCTCCGTACCCCCTGGCCCTTCCTGACTCATGGCCCTCATCCAAACCTGCATTACTTTCTCTCACAGTCATGAAAATCCACAAGTAACAAAGCCCAGGAGCAAAGCATCCTCTAGGGTGCAGAAGGTAAAATGAAGCTAACCACATCGCATCCCCAGCTGTGCTCTAACTGGAACGTAACTAATAGTGAGGTGAGACAAAGTCCATCCCAGTGGAGGGCTCTGGGACTGTAATGGGCTCATTGTAACAACTGCTACTGGGGTGCCCAGGTCTCCAAGTAAGCATTTCTTACAACCTGCACCATATTCTCCTACCCGGGTGGGAAAGAGCAGGGCTCAAAAATAAGGATGGCCCACTAGTCAGCATCAGAGACTTTTGGGCTAGTTGACAGGATCATCACTTTTCCTTTCAGGCATTTCACTTCCACTGAAAAGTTTACATTCAGTGATCTTCATTTTTTGCCTTGTGAACGTAGATGTTTGGGTTTTCTCTGATTTATTTTACATTGTTGTTGCAAATTCTGCCACTGAAACCATTTCCCATCATTTTCCAGAAAAAGTGCATTTATGAATTTATGGATATGTTACATTGTATACATTTCCAGTTTGTTGCAAATTTTCATTTGTCAAAGGAAAAAAAGTTATATAAAAAATGCAAATAAAAATATATTTAAAAAAAAAATGTGTAAAAAAAAAAAAGTAAAAGTCTTTTGTGTCGGGTTAGTAAAAATATGAGCAGAGACAGAAAAAAAAAAAAAACCTTATTGTTGAATCCCATAGGGGTCACGTAAATTGCAGATCACACACCGAGTGCTAGGAAATTCATCCAATCAGCGGCATCCCATCAGCACTGATGCTGAGCTGAACCAGACCCTCATCCTCACAGCCGCTCTGTTTGACAGGGATTGGATTGGACTGTGTGGCAAGTGCTGCCAAAAAGTGAGCCTCGATTGGTAGGCAGTCGGTTTAATAGATGGCAGGATGAGATCCCTGCTGGCATGAAGCCCACAGCACCCACAGCAAGTCCAACTCCACAGTCAACTCCATTAACTCCCATTAAAATAGCTCAGCTCGCTTCACTAAAACTCGTAATTCCTGATTCACGCTTACAGACAAAACTACACGTGTGTCCACCGAAATGCGCGCTGATTAAAAGAGCGTTCTGAACTCACAAAACACACTCGCTCTTATACAAACATGATAATCTGTAGCACACATTATTTACTTTAGCAAATGTCAATTGCGTATTGCTTTTTTTTTTTTTTTCTAGGACAGCTGGGGTTCGCTCACTCAAGGAAAGATTACGAATAGGAAAAACTCTGTAGCGGTAAAGGAAAAAAAAAAAAAAATCAGCTGTCTTCTGACAAGTACATTGTACCCGGCAGTTTTCTGTCCAGAATACAAAGAGACATTTATCACTGCAGCTGGGTAGAAAAGAGAGAGGGGGGTGTGAGTGAATGAGAGAGAGAAAAGAGAGAGGAGAAAAAGATACAAGGGAGAACTGGCTGCTCTGTCACTGCGGCAGTTCGAGAATTTCTCTTTTAACCCCCTTCCTATTAACGCAGCATGCATTTGAGTGAATAGAAGCCGTCCTCCATTCCCTTTCCATGTTATATTTCCCTGTTTTGTCTTTAATACACCCCATTATGGCATTGCATTTCTTCCATATTACGACTCATCCTGAATCGTAACACTAAAATGATGCCTCCTGCTCGTCTGAGGTAATTACAGCCATTACGAAAAGGTTAAAACCCTGGGCAGTTGCCCTTTCTGTATCCTGTCACTCTGATGTATATTCATTTGCCCTGGTGTAAACATGAAATGATCGGCTGAAATGCATACGCAGACGTACCATCAAAGCAATGACTGTGCTGTGGGGAACGACTGACCGGGTTCACAGGGATGCCTTCATCTCGTCACTGCTTTATCCTTCTGTCCTCACTGCATCTTCACTCGCTCCATTGCAGATGATCTCAGTAGGTTAAAATTCAGTTCAGTTTCTTCCTGCATAAAAATGACCTCAGTCAGGCAGATTATCAGCTATTGATGAAAGATTAAAGACAGGGACTGGTGAGTGAGATCAGTTACGGCCACAAACCCTGGGAGTCTCCCCACTTTGCCCAAAGGCTTTATCTCTGTCAGCTTCACAAAGCAGAAAACCTCAGCAAACCTTTTACGTGCAAATACTCTCCTTTCTTTCTCTCAAAGCGGTCAGCCCTCCCCAGAGCTTAAACAGTCGTTTTCCTCAGAGGAAAATAAAAGACAGTGTGGCATGCATTCTGAGCATGCCACTGCAACAGACTTTGTTTTCCTCTATGCCACCCCTACGGTCTGATTTCAAGGCTTTCAAAAAGAGGAGATTGAACTCAATCACTCCATCCTCTGGGTAGCCAATTAACCTTCATGGTTTTAGGGCCCTTGCCCCCAACCCCTTAAAAAGGAGTATAAAAACTAATGGGGAAGGCTGGCTGTTAAGTTTAATGGGAGACAGGGAGGCCTCAAAATGGGTTTTTTAATGATGCTCCCCTACTCTTGCGCACTATCCATTAAAGAGTAGGCTGGAATAGGCTGCTGCACTGCAAGACTGGAGATCAACACAATCAAATGGGCCAAACATCACAGCGGGGACTCAGACCCTTTGTTAAAGGATAATATGCAATCTTGATCATCATTTCTGTCACATTAACATCACAAAAGTTCAGGCTAATATGTCTCCATCCAAATCTGAGCTGTCACTTACACAATTTCGCATTGGTGATAGATGTCTAATTTAATCTTTGGCCTTTATGGGATCATTAGCTCCCATGTTGAGCTCCTCTCCTGGGCTTTGCTTCTGAGCCTCAAGCAAGACCGCTTCCCTGTTGTGAAATACAGTAAAAATATATGGATATCTTTTCATTATACAACAAAATGTCAAAACAAGCGGCATTTATTTTAAAGAATATAAATAACACAAGCACACCTTTCAATCAAAACTTTTCACAAAAAGTTTTTACGTTTCAAAATATGAACCAATAGATACATTGTTCAGAATGAAGGCAAAAAGGCTTGGAGGCTTTCTGGTTGCCAAACTTGCCGAGAAGTTTTATATTAAAAAAAAAAAAAAAAAAAAAAAAGAACTAACCAGGGGTTATTCTTCTCGAACACCTGTGTGAACTTCATATGAACTGACTCAAAGTTTGGGGTCAGTAAGATTTTTTATGTTTTTAGAATATGTATCTTATGCCCAAGACTGCATTATAAATGTCTTTACTGTCACTTTTGATCAATTTAATGTAATGCATCCCTGCTGGATAAAAAAAATAATAATAATTTATTAAAAAAAAAAGAAAAAAAATCTTACTGACCCCAAACTTCTGAACGGTAGCACACATCCATGAAAAAAAAAAAAAAAAAATGAATTGAAAAGTAAATTTAGTTCTGCTAGCATCATTGCAGATGTCATGTTTGCAGATGCCATTTGGATTAATATTCTTAAATGAAATTCATACCTTTTTAAGTGTGACTAAATTTCCTAATAGTTTCTTGGGCTACTTTATAGCATGCCAAACTCAAGCTGCCCACCCCTGCAGTCCAGTTCTGCCCCAGTTGAGCTGGAATTGTGAAAGAGCACATGAGGTGACTGGGGACTGTCAGTAAGGCTTCTTAAGACTAGTGGCTTTCTCTGTACTTGGTCTTATTCTTCTGTCATAGATAAGGGCATTTAATGTCACGGCCCCGCATGTGGCCAAGAGTGGGCACCAAGGAAATCCAATTAACTTCAGCCACAGCAACACTGCCCACATTGTGCCTTTCGCAATCCCACCCGCCATTCTGGCACAACCGGGTGCCTTCCATCGCCAATGACCCACTAACTTCCTTTGACTCATCTCGAGTCTGACATTAGTCTGTGCTGTTTTTCTTCTTGTTTGTGATCTCAGGGTTTTCACTGAGGAATACGCCCCTCTGCTGAGTCTCTGCTCGGTGCGTGACTCATGCTTTCTTTAAGGTAAGCTTTTGCAGCATATAGATGAGCAATCACATATGTCCCCTCCCTACCGTCTGGCTGCGATTCAAGGCAAGGTCTGCTGCCATTTCAGCTGCAGTGCCGCTCCGCCTGTCAATTTTACTCAATATTACACAGCATTTCGCATTGGTTGGCCAGAGCTGCTGTTTTGGGCATGTGAGGAGTGAATACTATTGAAATACTAATAAAAAGGGAGACTGTAAGCATCCATAGGGATGTGAAAACAAAACGGGGTGTGGCGTCCCTGGTGAGAGGCCAGACGGTTACCGACTTAGAGGTGGCACGGCTATACTGCACCTGGACCTGGAATTCAATGCTGTATATCGACGGTTCAATAAGCATCAGGTGAGCCAGCAGGGCTCCTCCTCTTGGCTGCCGACTCTTGTCATGCCGGGCTATGATAATATGATGGAAGGCGGTTCTTCTGTTACAGGTAGCACTTTCACAACCGTCATTATATGCGTAGGAAAATCTACTCTGAAAAATAAAGACAAATGGAACGTTAACAAGCAGTCAAACAGTGTACACTCTCCCTGCATTATCTGAAAAGATAGAATGTGAAAGAAGGAGAGAGGCTGAAGGGCCAATGTGGGAAATAATGAGGGAGTCGGTTAAAAGAAAGTAGGAGAAAGAGGCAGACGGGCATGAAGAAGAGAATGAGAGACAGAAGAAAAGAAAGACAAAAGAACGAAAGAAAGCGAATGAGATAGGCCAGCTTGAAAAAAAGAAAAGAAAAAAAAAATCAAGATGAAACAGAATATAAAACGCATAGCCAAGGCTGACACAGTGAACATGTCTGAATGAGAAGGCACACTGCATTAATTATGTAACACAGTCTATGCAAGCAGGCCGCTCACAAGCGTCTCACAGGGAACGACAGTCTGGAGATATTAGTATTCGGCTTACGCAGTTGGGCCCAGCTGTTGAAGAGAAGACACTGATTTTAGGCACTCAGGTTGCATTGTGTCCAGGTACATTTCTGTCAGTCTTAGCTTGACAGGAACAGGGCATCTGCTTTATTTCCACTGAATAAAAAATAACACAATTGGAGGAAAATGAAGCAATAGCATAGTTTGTGGGAAAGGATGTTAAGATTTTTTTTTTAAGTTGACTCTTTTTTTTATTTATTATTATTTAAATACCCACTTCTGCTTTGGTCAGTCCATGAATCATGTGGCTTTTGATTATGTATAACATATATATTTATATGCACTACCTTTTAAACGTTCAAGGTCAGTAAGATTCACTTTAGTCCTTTATTCAGCGAGGATGCATTGAATTGATCAGAAGTGACAGTGAAGACGTTACAAAGGATTTCTATTTAAAGAAATGTTGTTCTTTTTAGTCAACAAAGAGTTTTAACAAAGAATGTTTTGTGGTTTTCACAAAAAAATATTAATACAAATACTCTTACTTTGATAATAATAAGAATTATTTCTTGAGCATTTCTGAAGGATTTTGTGTCACTGAAGTAATGACTGCTGAAAATTCGGCTTTGCCATTACAGGAATAAATTAAATTTTAAAATGTATTCAAATAGAAAACAGTTATTTTAAATTGTAATAATTATAATAATATTAATAGTTTCAAAAAATAGTATGTTTTTATGGTACTTTTGATCAATTCAATGCAACCTTGGTGAGCACAAGAGACTTAATCAAAAAAAAAAAAAACCTTCAGACCGCAAGCATTTGAAAAATATTATAATATATATATATATATATATATATATATATATATATCATAATGAATTATTCTTTTTATTTTTATCAGCTCAAATGCAAGCAGTATATAGTATAAATACAGTATTTATGCTTTTTCAGCATATAAATGAGCAATCACATATGTCCCCTCCCTACCATATATATTGTAATGAATTATTCTTTTTATTTTTATCAGCTCAAATGCAAGCAGTAATTGAATTAAGAACTTAAAAGAATGAAGGTCAAGAGACACAGAATAAATAGAAGGAAAACTGTACATTCATTCACCCACAAATCTATTTTTGCCACCCCTGCCCTGAAGCCAGTTACATTTTCTAGGCTGGATGCTTTATGAATAGCAAATAAAGCCCTAATAGGAGAATATCTCTTAGGCTTGCTTCAAGAAAAGAGGCTGGCCTGCAGATTTCAGAGGGGTTCACCGACTTCGGCAATGTGCTTCTCACAGATGATTTAATTTGCTGCAGCCAGTGAGTTTGCGTCCTCCGTTTCACTCCCCCCTCCCCACCCATCCAAACCCTCAACCCCCAAAGCCCAGCCCGTCCCCTCACAGATGTAATTTACTGTCTGCTTTGTCCCTCTCGCTCTTCTCAGACTCAAGGGTTTCTGAGTAAATTAGCTACATTGCTCGGTCAAGCTTAAACACAGAATACAGCATTTGTAACAGAGTATTTAAAGATGTCCTCCACAAACCAATCCTTTTGGAAAAGAAGAGCCCGCTCTTGCGACTGGCTGCCTTAGAGTGCGTGCCTTGGTGGCTGCCAGATCTATGAGTCAGGTTCATTTTGGGACCGCCATTATCAAGAAAACTCTGGGGTTGAGTACCACTATAATGGCCTTCTTTGTGCTTCTGTAATTTCCAAACCCAGAGACATAATATCCTGTTTTCTGTCAGATATTCCCCATGTTTTATATCAGTGGTCTCTAAGAGGTCACTTCACCCTATGTTAGCATGCTATCTACTTTTTTCATGCCATGACACATCCACTGGAGAGCTTTAAGTGTGCAGTGGCACGACAACAGGGACATGGCATAGGTCTCTGGTCATCCTCAAGGGATTCTAACCCTTTAGTTCAGCTCCTCATAGCGGCAATGAAGCTTTCTATGCAATAAAGAGCAGAAAGACAGTAACTGCATCCTTCATAATCAACCTTTTCATTTCAATGATTAAATTAAATAAGGTCAGATATACTGTCGACCATTATGACTAAACTATTCTTAAGATGTCTTACCCACAAAATGGCTCCAAGTTATCACATGCTGATACTTTCAGCTTAGGATTTAGTCACGAAATTCAGTAGCTTGCAAACTGAGGGTAAGCAGAATTTTTTTTATTATTATTATTTTTGTTGGCAATGAGTGTGGGCAAGCAGAAAGGGCCACAAAAACAGAATAAAAATAAATCAATATAATAGCAATACATTAATAATAATTTAATAGCAATATAGAGAATTTGACATTGACATTATTGTTGCATTCTGCTTACAAATGATTTTTTGGTTTCTCATTTATACATCTAAATAGAAAATTATACACTGCCAGCTAATTAAAAAGTATATATTTATATATATATTATCCTATTATATTTAGAATAATTTATTTTTCACTGTATTAATGGGTGTTTATACATGAAAATATATAGCTACCTTCATACTTTACGAAGGGGGTCTCTTGAAAGCAGGTCATCATATTTGTTGGACCATTAAAAACCTTTAAAATCCCTGACCTAGTTAAAGGATTAGTTCACTTTAGAATTAAAGTTTCCTGATAATTTACCTCACCCCTATGTCACCCAAGATGTTTATGTCCAGGATTTTTCTCCATATAGTGGACTTCAACAGTTTCCAACGGTTGAAGGTCCAAATTGTTGTTTAAATGAAGCTTCAAATGCCTCTACACATCCCAGCTGAGGAATAAGAGTCTTATCTAGCAAAACAATCGGCCAAAAAATAAAATAAATAATAATCATGTTGGAAAAGTCACACATGACATAGGCGGTACCAAGCAAGTGTTTACAAAGTGAATGTGCAAAGACTAAGTCAAAAGGCCTTAACGTAAAAAAGTTTAACGAGTTTGTTTGCCCATATAATCTTTAGGGTATTAGGTTAGCTAATTTGGCTGGCTGTCCACTGATGAGGGGTTTTTGAAGTCGAAGGAGAAAATGAGATGGAGATTTCCACCCTACCGGGGTACTTCTGCCTACGTCACGCATGACCTTTCCAACGTGATTACGTAATTGCAGAGCTAGTGCAAGACGAGCATTTATGGTTAAAAAGTATATACATTTTTATTTTTATTTAGAAAATGACCAATTGTTTCTCTAGATAATACCCTTATTCCTCATCTGGGAACATGTAGAGCCCTTTGAAGCTGCATTGAAACTACAATTTGGACCTTCAACAGAGTGAAGTCCACTATATGGACAAAAATCCTGAAATGTTTTCCTCAAAAACCATAATTGCTTTTCGACTGAAGAAAGTAAGTCATAAACATCTTGGATGACATGGTTGTGAGTAAATTATCAGGAATTTTAAATTCTGAAGTGAACTAATCCTTTAATAGTAAATGTTAGCAAGAGATGGATCACAACAGAATAATATAGCCTTATATAAACTGGATTTGTAACAACAATTATATCGTAATGCTGTTGCAAACAAATAATGCTACTAAACAGTCTCTCGCTATAAAGAAATATATTCTACCTGCGTGAGGCACATGCTCAGCTCATTACCGAAACATCAAGCAGTCCATTTGCCTCCATCCTCCTCTTCTCCAACATAAAGCAGCTCATTTTTGCTTCAAAGTGATTCATAATACAGCATCACTGTGTCATTTTTCCTCATGTACTTACACAGCTGTTAAGCAGATACTGTTTGTACCAATCTATGGCTACTGCATTGTTTGTCAGCACCAGTTTAGAAATTCATTCTTTAACTAGGACCAGCCACAGAGGGTCTGATGGGGCGGGAGGAGAGGCGGAGAGACATATTTTGGAGCTGTGCTACTAATTCACACAAAGGCTACAGTCGGAAAAGAACGACGCAGTGGTAAACCACAGATATAAGTTAAGCTGTCAGTGTGGGTTTGAGATTAAAGAAGTGCAGATGGCTTCACCGAGGAGACTGGCTGTCAGACACACTTACCAGAGCGGGATAGACCAGACCCTGATTTACTTCCTGATAAATTGACTGGTACTAATCTTAAGACACAGACGCAGACACAGGGAACCCTTGATTTGCCATCCGTGTGACAGTCCTTAACAAGGCTAAGGAGCAAGTATTAGATCCTCAATAATTAATATCCGAGCCAAAGGAAGACAGAGGATGTCAAGGTCACTTTCCTGAAGGAGTCACAGAAACTGAGGGGAGAAGACAGAGGAAAGCAGACGTACAGGTGTAAAACTGAAACAGACTAATATTCCAAATGGTGTGAAAGAGGGAAGGAGAAAAAAGAGAAAGACAAGGAGCGAGCAGATGGAGTGAGAATGCTAGAGAGCTGCTCTAGATGGCAAGGTCTCTGCACCGAGTGCCGTCTTCGTGGCTCAGTGATGCATCCTCCTCCACTGTTTGTAAAAACAAGACCATCACACTCCATCTTGTGGTCCCGCAGGGCTGAGGGCTCGCGGCTGATTTATGGTGCACAGACTGAATTGCCTGGCTGGGATGACAGCAGCACTTGGACTCTCCCTCGTGGGAAGCCCCCAGCGTCTGCCTGGCTTGTCGTAGCCTGTGCATGGCAGCTTGCGATAGTGTTAGAGTGGAGACAAGGTTCCCAACATGACCCTCATCCTGGACGGATGCGCTGCAAAGTCACCCAGGACCTCCTGGCCACTTCCTGTGCCTCCAACAAATGACGTGAATGAGATGAACAATTTTTACATTTATTTAAGTCTCACGTATAGCCAAATTAACATGGCACACGGTTTAATGTGCCACCTATTGCAAAGTGTTGGTAAGCAGAAAGGTCCAGCGATAATAAATATAAAAAAAATGATAAATAATAGAGGGGTAATAAATAAAAGTAAAATAACAAAATTCAATAATAATAATAACAAAATGTGCAAAATTTGACATTATTACTGTTTCATTCTGCTTTCTAAAGACCAGCAGGAAATCATTAATAATATCTTGTAATATTTAATTTATCATTTAATTAAAAAATAATACAAATGTTATTATTTATTATTATTAAATAATAAATAATGTGCCACCTATTTTCTTTCAAGCCATTGCCAAGTGCTTGTTCCACAAAGGTACATACAAAATAAATAAGAATAAATAATAAATAAAGACATGTAGTATTATTATTATTATTATAAGTAGTAGTAGTAGTACTGTAGTACCCTATTAAATAATAATAATAAATAAGAAACAAAATTTGACAGTTTCATTTAGCTTTCTAAACACTGGTGGGAAATCATGAAATTAAACAGAAAAGTACTATTTATTATTATACGAATAATAAAAAAATAGAGTGAAAAAGTGAGCGTCACAACCGATGTCTGCCCTCTCACTCAGTACATTATTTCTCACAGGAGTCGGCTGCAGCTGAATTGTTTCATCAGTC
Source organism: Chanodichthys erythropterus (assembly GCF_024489055.1). Classification (NCBI taxonomy): domain Eukaryota; kingdom Metazoa; phylum Chordata; class Actinopteri; order Cypriniformes; family Xenocyprididae; genus Chanodichthys; species Chanodichthys erythropterus. Next base: position 14,187,178 of record NC_090221.1, on the reverse strand, counting down.
TACACTGAACAACAATAGAGAGAGACTAACAAGAAGAAAAATATGCTTTTTGAGGCAGAATGCGTCTAAATGTGATTTATACGATCTTTATGCTCAAAACCGCATCAAAACAAGCTCAAGTTTAATTTAGTTAATCTTTAAACCGATGCATCATGTAGCTCAGAACAGTTTGATATATTAGGAACGTCTTGCTTGTTTCTTTGGCTGTTTCACCTTGTTCCTCAAAGAAATGACATTCTTTCCCCAAGCCCGTAAATCCAAAGTGACTGAATAGTGTCACAGTGAAAACTGCAGGGCCCCGTGGTTGCAATTACTTCCACAGTCGCAGAGTATGTTTGAGAGCGAGTGAGTATGCCCACTTTCCCTCATATACTCTCTGAGCCCGGGTCTACTTAAACAGGTACATTAGTTGCATTTTCTCTAGCCCTCTCTCGCATTACATCAACAATGCATACCTCGAGCACTCGTGCCCAAATTTTTGGAGAGAAAAGAAAGTGCGTTTTCCAAGATGGATCATAATAGCTTCCAAACAAGATAAAAGTCTGGCAGTGACACAAAAGATGTTAATTTTTTCCAAATTAAAAGCCAATGTGAAACTCAGCCCACCCACAAATTTAGCTCATTTAGTCATGTTTATGACAACAGACATTTTAATGGATCAAAATCCCTCTTTAAGGTAGCAGTGTTGTGCGGAATTTTGATTTCAGGCAGTTGAATTAGAATTGGAGTGACATCTATCTATCTATCTATCTATCTATCTATCTATCTATCTATCTATCTATCTATCTATCTATCTATCTATCTATCTATCTATCTATCTATCTATCTATCTATCTATCTATCTATCTATCTATCTATCTATCTATCTATCTATCTATCCATCCATCCATCCATCCATCCATCCATCCATCCATCCATCCATCCATCCATCCATCCATCCATCCATCCATCCATCCATCCGAACGGATGTTGTTCTACTACAAGCTGACAGCAGTGGTGGGTTATTATAAAATGAGCCTTTGCATTACAAGTGGCACTATTTATTATTCTTCAGCCTTGCAGAATGCAGATCGCGGTACACATATTTAAAACATTTCCAAACACCTTGTGCATTCTTTCATCCTCTCAGTGCAAAAATTAAATCCCAATATTTCCAATACTCAGCACTGCTGTGGGACTTTCATCCCCGTGACATTTTTTTTTATAAACCGTGTGCTTTACTTACAAATGTGGGAGAGTGAGAAAACATAGACGCTTCCGCCTCCAACTAGAGCCAAGACCATAATTAGTAGGCTTTAAATCCTAGACAGCAAATGTTCCTTCTGACATAGTGCTCCGGACTTTATTTTAAATCTTTTCCCGGAACTGATTGGCAAGTGTATTTTCCTGATGACTTTCAATAGTCATTCTCTGTAGGAGGGCTGTCTGCCTTTCACTGCTCTCTTCTGCAAAACTCAAAGATCAGCTGCATTGAAGCTTTAATTGCTTCATTTGTTGGCATTATATTTATATCTCTCGTATGGCAAAAAAAGATAGGAAGAGATTCTTGTTTTGTCACGGGTCGACAGGCTGTCATGTCTTACTGCAATTTGTTATGTGGTTAGCACAGATCTTTGAGAGAAACATCTGTGAGTTTTGTGGATGAACCACTGACAGGATGCGAGAGAGCTGTTAATGGCGTTCTGCATTCACAGCGATGTAATTTACAAGAGAATCGCTCCGCGGGAGTCCCCTTAAAGGACAGAGGCTGAAAAAGACGACAACATTCAATGTATGTATGTGTCCCTCCTGTCATAAGGAAGGGGAATTGGAAAATTCAGTCTATTTTTGTGTGTTGCCCATTCAAGAGGTGAAAACGATTTGAATCTTGTTAAAGTGCTTCCTATTGATCTACAGGATGCAGATAAATCCATGCTTCTGTAGAAAAGCCGATTCTTATGAAATGAAAGGAGGAATTCTGGGTAGGCAGATTGCACCGTGGCAGGTGTGGTGTCCTCGGCAGTCGCTCGCTGTATATGTGGATAATGGTGAGACTCACCCTTGTTGCTATGGTGATAACATTGACTTTTGGTGATGAAAAACACTTTTGAAGATGTGGACTTGTGTGTGTGTTCACAGGGCTTGGTAATTATGGGATAAATTTGAGCCACTTGAGATACCGTAGTCAATCCGGAGCTTTACTTTTCAATTTATTTTTTACTTTTTCAATTTAATTTCTCCATTCTCCCTGCTGCTCACCTGAGTTTTAGTATGAGGAAGTATGCACGTGAGTGACGGTCTGGGTGTGAATGTTGCCGTCTATATATTTGGGTCCAATCTCTCTTATAGTCACAAATACACAAACACACAGGAGCTCTCATTTTTTCACATGTGCCGCAGGAGATGCGGAGTGTCTCCAGACTTCAGTTAGTAATCTGTCAATCTCATTAGATCACATTTTAAGGGTGACAGTTTTGGCAGTGGAGATCTTGGAAAGCAACGCTCCAATCTTTAAATATTGATTCAGGCCCCAAAGCTGTGTTGTCCCTCAGAGTCCTGAAAGAGCAGGAAAAGCAGATAATTAGTGATTTTAATTGGATGATCCGTCAAGCTCGGAGTGCCAGATGTAAATGTGTGAATCCTTCCCACAATCTCTCACTGTCACCGAGGGCTAAAAGTATGTAGCAAGGTCTCAACCTTTGGGCTGATTTACCAATAGGGAAGCTGACCAGATGTGTCAACAAACATCTGTGTGGCAGATTATCTGTCTATTTTGGGTGATAGCATGTGAACTTGTCATGCAGTGAATCATTTGGTGACAATCAACAATAACAGGTGTTCTCTGGCTTTAAAATTACTGCAAACACTATAACAACATTCATCAAAGTGACTTTGGATCATCACACTTTAGGAATACACATATGTTGGTACTATGTCAGTTATTTATTTGTTTTTACACATGCAAATTTTTTATATATATAAATTATAATGCTATTATATATTTTGTATGTATAAATGTTGTGAAACTATAAAACTAGTTTCAATATAAGTAATTTATTGGTTATCAGCGATCTAAAAATAATTCATATTATTGCTATTGGCCAGAATTAATAGTGCATCCCTAATTATGCTCTTATTTATTATATGTTAGTGGTGCATGTGGAAACAGCAATCTGAGGAAGCGATTTTGTTATGCAAATGCCATTTGTGTATATTAGCAAACATTTAAGCAGAGAGAGTGCCCTTGTTGTGCTTGTCTATCCAGATGGCCAATAATGAAATATGTATGGAGTCAAAAGGACTCACGCAGAAAGCTGTTTTGGGCTGACTGCTAATAAAAAGAGAGCTGCCTTGATTATTACAGATGCATCTCTTTTAAATAAAAGGGATGGGAAAGAGGCAGACAGCTCCTCAACTTGAGGAGAGAGAGAGCTTGGCTTTTTTTGTTGTTATAATGATACAAAAAACAGCTTGAAAGCTCTTCCCTCCAACACAACAAAGGACAGATCTGTAGTAATACTGGCTCACACAAATCTTTTTTTTTCTTTTTCTTTTTTTTTTAACAGCTTTAAAACATCATTACATATTTATAACTGCCAGCTAGATGACAGAGACAGAGCACAATGTTCAGCATTTAACAATGAGGCTACTTTGCCAGTGTCCCTCACTGTGAAATCTCTGATTGCACTGTCTAAACCCTCCTTTCATCAAGCCTGGCAACAGAGTGAAACAATTACTCACAAGATGGTGATCCACTTTTGATTTAACAATGCACCCTTTAATTGGTTTATTAAAAGGCCCTCGAAAGTTCTAGCATTAAAACTTGTTGAAGCAGTGGTGCCAGCTTACATTAAAATGGAGCAGAGCTCTTCAGCATGACGGAGTCTTTTTTTTTCCCATTTCCAGCTCTGACATGTGCTGGAAAGATGAAAGCACCAAAACAAACTACATCTGAAATCCATGAAAGAAACCACAAATAAGCAAAAAGCTGTGCAAACGGCATAGTTTAGACCAGTGGTTCCCAAAGTTTTCCATTTCAGAACCCACCTAGACAAGTATAATCTCAAGATTTTCAAGTGAAGTATGGGGGAGGGGGAAAGTTCTGTTTACGTAAAATAATCCATCGTTCATGATAAGACATACCGCTGTATAGTAACATATATTTATTTTCAAAGAGGCATGATTAAATATGTGCGTGTACACTGTGCTGGTTCACGTTTGGAGCATTAGAGTAGATAAAATATGTCAATAAAAAACCTTGCTCCAGTCTGGATATGAACTGTGCGCTTTAATGCTTGTTCTGTGTGTACATGTAAAATACTTTTTACATGTTTATTATTTTCTTTATGTGTTGGTAGGTAGCCAAATGCATGTGGGGGAACACAGAGAAAGCACAATCATGTTTCTGAAAGACGACAGACCTGAACAGACCTGAAACAGCCTTTTACTGACATTTGAATTCTCCGGTGCAATGCGAACAAGTATCGTTAATAATGTGCACCGAGCTGCTTAATAATGAAACGAGCCACTTTGAGATGCAGAAAAGTTTTTACAATTCGCAAACGCACTTCCCTATGTAACACGTTGCAATTTAGCTGCATCAAGTAACTGTGTCTGAAAACCCCTGGTTTAGACAACACAACTAACACATTCTCTCTCTTTCTCTCTCTCTCTGTGCAGATCAGTCAGAGGGTTTCCACTGCCAAGACGAATGTCGTATCCTGGGCCACTCTGATCGCTGCTGGATGCCCCGGGTGCCGATGCCAGCGAAAGCGAAGTCTCCTGAACACGGCCGCAACGTCATCGCTCTGTCCATCGAGGCCACAACCGTGGACGTACCTCATTATGAGGACTGTGGCACCACCAAAAGGACTTTTGCCACCTTTGGCAAAGACGGGCCGGACGAAGAGCGGGCTGAACAGAGGGGCAGGCGACAAACGGCAGAGCCGGCCGTCTGCAGCCCCAAGACCAACGGCACAGTCCGCGAGGCGGGAAACGGCCGGGAGGCAGTTAGCCCCATCACCTCCCCTGTGCACCTGAAGAGCCCCCAGTCCAAACCACCCTCCGCTTACAACACGCTGAAATGCCGGGACGTAGAGCGCATAGCCAACCACAGCCTGCTGCGACAGCCGGAGGGGAAAGACAGTGAGCCGGCTATGCGGGAGATCAACACGCTCTTGCAGGACGGCCGTGAGAAGGAATCCCCCGGCAGCAAGCGGCTGAAGGACATCGTGCTTTAACCGGCTCCCACGTGTACACAGAAAGCATACACTACTACGAGTGTGTGCCGACGTGTGCGTTTGTGTGTATTTGTGTGCTTTTGTGAGCGTTGAGCCGAACGGGCCTGGGGAAAGAAGGGGGAGACACGTGCAGCACAATGTATTCTCCAGAGACCGAACAAACTAAGCTGAAAATGTGTCTGCGAGCTCAGACTGTCATTGTGGCTTGGTAGTAACAACAATGCTTGTACGTTCGTCGCAATCGTCTATCTGCAGTGAACAGGCTGGTTACTGTGTGCTGCGTGACACGCACCACCCTGCTCTCACGTCTTACCCTTAGAGGAGAAAGACCTTTCAGGGCACCACCGGTGACACCTGAGTACAGTCATGCCTTGTAGACTCAAAAGAGACTTCTAACTTTCTTCTAATGCCTTCTTTGGTATGCAGTTTTTGCTTCAGCTGCCAAACCGCTCACTGTTCCCGAAGAGGACGTGGGTCTCTCTGACGCTACAGATTAGCGAGACTCTTCCCGTCTGACGCAAGCCGTTCGATTGCGGGAGAGCGCACAGGAACACTCCCGCAGATTTCATTTCATTTCAGTGACTTCTCACTGGTCTGATAAGACAACCCTTCTCTGTTTCCCTCAAGACATTCCAATGTCAGCAAACCATGAGGTCGTTACAGTGCTTATTTTTTATCACAGATGGAGCTAAATGAAGTTGCGCTATCAGCTCAAGCTCACCGAAAAACTGGAATAGGGAGAGACCGATCCCCCAGACTTACCAGCCAGATATAAATATATATATATATACAGATAAAAAGAAGAAAAAAAAAAACACATAAGACTTGTTGCTTTTGAAATCTCCTGTGCCCTTTCCTGATTGTAGCCAGTGGAGCGCAGTTTACTAGAACTTTGTGCTCTGGTCTTGTACTTTTTTGGATTTTGACTATGGGGCTAGGATAGAAGGGGTCGTCACTTACGTCTTGCTATGTGAAACTCTGTTTAGGGTTTACTACTATCATTTTTAATAATCTGTTGTTATGTGACAATCCCTTTAATGTTTTGTTGCGAAAGTAAAAAAAAAAAAAAATAAACATTGGTGTTCAACTAAAGCTACAGTAGCGTTTGTACACAAACACAAAAAGGAAAAAAAAACATATATGCCAAAATATATTTTATAAATAATTTAAAATGTATAATGAGAATATTTAATGCTGTGTAGTTATTTTATCAGTAAGTTATACTTGAAATTAACTGGCTTTTTTCTTTATTTGTCCCCTTTTTATTGACTATGTTATTCCTTTTTTTTTTTTTTTTTTTTACATTTTCAATTGATCTTGAATTTTTGTTCACTGTGTTACCCCTGGCAACTGTTGATTGCAGTCTACCTTGTTGTAAAAGAGTTTCTTATTGGTCAGTTCTTGTGCCATCAAGTTTCTGTGTGGGCAAAAAAAAAGAGAAAAAGACAAAAAAAAAAAAAAAAAAAACTTAACACCAACAGTAGTGTGTCAGTACAATGAGCTTAGAGTGAGATAGCAAAAGAAACCAAAAAACTGCGACAAACATTAAACTTTCAAGATAACAGGTTGTTGTTTAATCTTAATACTCAAGTAAGGGTAAGAGTAACACTACCATTTTGAGTCACTCAAAGTGGTTCCACTCATTTCTGAAGTGTTTGAGAGGCGCTAAATGGTTCCATGTAAAGTAAACCCAGATGCTCTGAAACAGACTTGCTTTGCTATCTATCATCAAGTACAGCCCTCCATATTTCCAGATCATTTAAGAATGCTGTACCAAGCCCAACCAAACAAGTTTGTTTTACTGCAGGAGAAAAAAAACAAAACAAAAAAAAACAAAAACTGATTTGGTGGAATTGCAATAGCGGGTGATGGAGAAAAATTGCAAAATCAGTTTCTTTGCAATACTCATTTTTATAATGTGGGAAGTACAAACAGCAGCAATGTGTGAAAAAGATATAGATCTAGTAGCTGAATGTTTTTGCTGGTCTCACCAAACAGCTTCTGGCAACATGAAAAACGGAATTATCACTGAATGTATACTGCAGCTTATTATTAAACTATTAAATGTTCTCCACTTTGTCTCCTTGTCTAAATTCATCAGTTCTGCATGTTTCCATCACACTCTTTTTAATTTACCATCAAATGGTTCATAATGGAATAGATCCGTCTCGATTGGAGAGGAAGAGAGCGAGACGGCATTGTTGAAAAGTAATGAGCGCAACCCGAGTTCAGCATACAGCAATTATCCTTTCTTAAGCGATCTTTTGTCTTGCCATAATTCATTAAAATCTTTAATGTGATATGAATATCTACTGTTAATTTTCCTTGAAAGTAATATGCTAATGTGTGTGGCAATGGCGGCTGCTGTGATGACAATCAAATGAAAATTAGTTTTCGCCGAGGTCCAATCTGAATGCTTTTCTACAAAATCATTCTGCAACATCATTTTTACATATCCTGATTCGGACTAATTGCAAAAATTAAAAACGACAGCAGAAAATACACCTAATGCTGCCAAATAAAGCAGCCGTTTGGGAATCATCCAACTGAGGAGTGTCAATTTCAAATGGCTGGTCGTTCTAATTTGCTGAAGTGGATGATGCACACAACTGGCCAAGTACATCATTACTTGGATGCATACCCAGTGCAATGCGATGCTACTTATCTGTCAAAACAACATCTGACAAAAGACTGAAAATGACACAGAGAAAGGGGCGCATCGTTGCAACTTTCAAGCAGGACATGGACCACAAAATTCAAACACACAATGGACTGCCTATAGTGACGGCACTGCACTATATTATGTTGTTTTAATGAATCAGGGTCACTAATAGGACACTACACTTAACCCCAGGCTTTAAAGTCAAGCATCTAATTTAAAAAGGCTTGTAGGCCTCATCATTAGTACTGCAAACAAACTCAATGTAATGACCGACAAATGCGTTCTTCCTCCGACTATTAAATCTGTTCCAATGGCAGCGCACACTGCTCTGAGCTACAAATGAATTAAAAGACATGCCCAAATGAGCCTCGTCACCTCATGTTTAATTACTCTAGATTCCTGTTGGTCAGGGTGAATTCATCCCATTATAGAGAGATTTATCTCAAAGGTTACCGGGACACACATCCTATTAACGACCTATTAATGTTTCAATTATCATTTTGCCAAATGGTAGAAGAGGGAATCAGAGAGCACTTTAAATGATTTATTCTAGACGCCGACATGCAAAGAAATAAAAGCGGGAGGAGGGAAAGGGGGGAGGGTGCCACTTTTTTTTTTTCCACCAATACAAAATAGTTTGTACCTTATTTCTTTGAATAGGCCCCTCAATCAGTTCCAGCCATCTCCATTCTTGAATTGACCTCATTCTATCAAAAGGAGTGCAGCTGCTCCAGCAGTGGGGAAAGGGCTCATTGTGACCCACTGTTCATTCAGGCCAACCTCTGGGACCAGTTCTGTATCCCATGCCCATCAAGCAATAGCTGGAGGGCAAACTGAAATTCATGTAGAAAAAGAAAAAATCATCTTTAACAATTAAATTTACAAGACTAAAAGTTATTTTTCAATATTTATTGAGTGTAAAAAAGTATGTCAAAACCAACTGCTGTGCTTAATAATTTAGACATACCCTTTACTGTGGTCAAAAAGCGCTTGGAATGTCAGTACTGGGCTATAACCCAGTCACCCTGCTGTGCCCTTTGTGGGAGAGCATTTTGGGACAAGGCAGTAAATCTCAGGGCTAATGTTCTTTCTTTATACTCTTAATTTGGATGCTAATTGTGGAACACATCATGGCATAGAACTGCAAATAACGACTGGGCCACAGCGGGTGTACTAGCAGCACAGTAAAGGATGTCTTAAAGGAACATTAACCCAAAAATAAAAATTCTGTCATCATTTACCCTCATGTTATTCCAAATATAACATTCTTTTGTGAAATAAGAAGAGAATTTAAAAAAAAAAAATTGATGATCTTTTCCATGCATTGATTAAAAAAAATAAAAAAATAAAAAAATATTACTCACCCTCATATCGTTCCACACCCTTAATACCTTCGTTCAACTTCGGAACACAAATGAAGACATTGCTGATGAAATCCGATGGCTCAGTGAAGCCTCTATAGAGAGCAAAGCCATTCAAACTCTCAAGGTCCATAAATTTAATAAAAACATATTTGAAACAGTTCATGTGAGTTCAGTGGTTCTATCTTAATAGTATAAAGTGACATGAATACTTTTTGTGCGCCAAAAAAACAAAATAAAGACTTTTCAACAATATCTATATGGGCTGATTTCAAAACACTGCTTTAGAGCTTTACAAATCGAATCATTGAATCGGAGCACCAAAGTCACGTGATTTCAGCAGCTTAGCCGTTTGATAGGAGATCCGAATCACTAATTTTAAACAAAAGATTCATAAAGCTCAGAAGCTTCATGAAGCAGTGTTTTGAAAACGGCCCATACAGGTATGGGTGAAAAGTCATTATTTTGTTTTTTTGGTGCACTTTATAATATTAAGATAGAACCACTGAACTCTCATGAACTGTTTCAAATATGTTTTTAGTATCAACATGAGACATGAGAGTGAGTAATTAATGACATTTTCATTTTTGGCTGAACTAATCCTTTAATAAGGTTAGACCAACAAAACTAAATTTAACAGATTAATTCACTTTCAAATGAAAATTACCCCAAGCTTTACTCACCCTCATCCTAGGTGTATTTGACTTCCTTCTTTCTGATGAACACAATCGGAGAAATATTAATAAATATCCTGACGCATCCAAGATTTATAATGGCGGTAAGCGTTACCAAACGATTATGAGCTGAAGAAAGTGTCTCCATCCGCATCCATCCACCATAACCATATTCCACACGGCTCCAGGGGGTTAATAAAGGCCTTCTGAAGTGAATATTTAAAAATATTAAAAAAGTTATGAAGTAAAATATCTAGCTTCTGCCAGACCGCCTCAGTTACACTTTTTCTGTAAGTTGAATAGGGAAGGCGTAGAAAGTAGAGTAAGCTTTTTGAACTGCGAGAGTTTTACACTTTCTTCTTCGAATACATAAAGCGGTCTGGTGGAGGCTAGATATTTTACTTAATAACTTGTTATTTTTCCGATTGTGTTTATCAGAAAGAAGAAAGTCATATATCTATAAGCTCAGTCCCTAATTACTTGCATTGTATAGGCAAGAATAGGCTTGTGTGTTCCACCAAAGAAAAAATACTATATTACATTCAATGGCTGGCTGTCTCTCTGCAACACTCTATGCTCCATAAAAACAAAGGTGCATTATTTACCATCAGCATTCTAGGATATTGTCATTTTATCAAGTGCATGTGGTATACTGATGTGCAACTGCGACTGGTACCTTTCTGCTCTAGACACTATCGCCTTGTGCAGAAGACCAAGGAGGACATGTTGGGCAGATAATGGCCTCTCCTAAAGATCCACACCTTCAGGCAAGGCCATTATCCTCACCACAGGAGAGTAATCGGATCGACCTGAAACCAGCACAGAGCCTACCTGCATGCAGCCATACAGCCCATCTGCATGAGGTGCAGGGATGCCTGGGGTGCACAGTAGGTTGGAGGAGGAGTGCCTCTGTGCTGGAAGGTCAGACTCATTTGAAAGTGATGAACACTGGGAATTGTGGTATTAACAAAGAACTGAAAAGCCCATGTGTGATGTCAATGAGGATACAAATCAAAGGCCTAAAGAAGCAGAGGTGACCCTTTGTGTGATCAATTGTCTGACTCACAGAGCTATGTACTGGCCTAGCCTTGCATAGCGTCTCAGTGAGGAAAGATCCTGCACCTGCATAAAGCGGGAACCTAAACTTAGCTGCAATATGGATCAGATTTCTTGGCTCTGAAGACTCTTCATGTTAAGTGCCTCCTATTCTCTTCCCTGTAGTCATCTTATAACTCTGACATTCTTCAAATGAAGGATCCGGGAGTGTGAATTGCAGGAAGTCAGAGTTCATTACAATAGAGAATAGGTTTATGGATTTACAAGTTGCAAAATAATGGGTTCAAAGTGTATGGAAGGAAGGAAAAGATGGTCTGCCAGGAGATGTAGCCATATAATGTGGCTAATACTAATTCTAAATTTATATAGCCAGGCTTGAAATCCAGTGCCAAAAAAATGATCTCTACACTGTATTGAGACACTGCATTTATAACTTGTTCTACCACAAGCAACATTGTATATGACAGAATTTTGCAAAACAGTGTCTGAGGACCTCTGGAGGTAAACATTTTTATTTACATTTTGTAAATAAAATCAAACATAAAAAAGAGCCATAGAGCCAAATAGAGCAGCACATTCATACAAAAACTAACTTTTTTTGAAAATTCAGAACTGAAGATCTAGCTCACTTTTAATTAATGAATTGAATAAGCCACAACCCACTGGAATGACAGGAAGATGAATTCAACACTTTCTGGGAAATTAAGCATACTTCTACTTTGGTCTAAAAATGTTTAATTAATAAATATGATAAAAAATACATAAACTAAATTAAACCAAAGATAGTCACATTTCTGTAAGTGGTATTTCAAACGTAAATCCATAATTCCATCAATCAAACTTTCAGGCTTTGGATTTTTTTTTTTTTCCTTTTCAAACTTTCATACAAGGCTTTGGCAAGTGAACATTCATTACAATTCATGATCATTGTACAAAGATCAAATTTTGAGTTTTTTAAGCCGTCTCACAAATTTTAAACAAACCAAATCTTACACTACAGGACTGGATTCAATTAAAACAGTAAAGACATTCTTCAAAGTACCAGGCAAACCAGTTATAGGGTGTCGTGGAAATTCTCAATACAAATCAAGACTTCACCACTGACAATTTAAACAACTCCTAGTTATTAATACAACAGTACAGTATCTCAAGGTAATTCCCTGAATTTCTGAATACTTACAATACAATACAATACTTCCCTGAAGTATGGTGACGGCGTACCATCAAGAGGCTACTATCACTACCTCAATCACACTTGGCTGTTACTTTTGTTGTCTTTTGAGTGTAGAATCTTTAGTAGGCTACTTATATTCCTCACTACCTCAATCACACTTTAGCTGTTACTTTTGTTGTCTTTTGAGCGTAGGATCTTCTATTTCTTAGCTGTGAAGCATATACCTGACATGACTTTCAAGTTGCTCTTTGTAGAAATGAAGTTTTATTTACGGCCGGGAGATCACTGGTCACAACAACCAAGTGAGTCTAAATGAATAGAAAGATACATGCACATTTAAGTCTTACAGTTGAGTAAAAATCAATGTCTTCATCACTGTGATTTGTTCTGGTGATTGGTTTGTAATGATCTAAGGTAATAATATGACTGGTCTTTGACCTGAGCATCCTTAGTCTGCATTTTCTGTACATTTCATGTTGACATAAAATATTTCTATCACAAGGGATGGAGCCGGCATACATCGAGGGGCATATATTTCTAGGGGGTGTCAGCAACTGCCGAAATCGCAACACAGACTCATTGGAAAAACGTACCTGTGTCAACATTTTTGCAAAGCGTCAAATACATACCAATGCATACATATCACTGCAGTTTCTAGCAAAAATGAACACTAGATTACGGATTAATAAAGACTTGTTTTCATGTGACGCCTTGCACTTTAATGTTATGACCTCAAAACACTTTTTACCATAGTGCATGATTTGTAAACAAATATATTTTGGAGTTTTATCACCCACCCAGCTCCAGAGGTTCAGTTTTACTGATGTAAGCTCAGCTGGTATAGAATTGTACTTGCGATGCGAAAAGCTCGGGTATGAATCCCATGAAAGACGTTCGAGTCACGGTAAAATAGCTCAAAAACAAGAGTTCAAAAACAAGCTAAAATGCCATGGTTATGTTTGCGTATTCATGTTACATTTGCTTTTGTTAACACTATCGGTAGGTTTAAGGTTTAGTGTAGGTGTACGTTATTAAACATGAAAGAGCATTAAGCTTTTAAGGCAACTCACTGGACATTATCAATTCAGAACTGCGGTGATACGTACAAACTCTAACGCACTAAAACGTTGCCATATTCACCTTCATCTGTTCCAGAAAAGAAAAAAAAACAACAACACACTTTTATTGCCACTCACTGGACATTTCACTTTGAAACTGTCGCAAAACGTGCACGATCCAACGTATTTTGCGTTTGGCAAAAATGTTGACACAGGTACGTTTTTCTAATGAGCCTGGGCTGCGAAATCATGTTCAGCCGGGGAGATTGAGGGGGGGGTGGGGGGGGGGGGTGTTTGATGGGTTAATTTCACGAATTTGTAATCACTTTTGAATGCATGCTCACTTTTCGCTTTCACTTTTCTCAATTGGTGTCGGCCCTGAATAGGGATATGTACTTATTTGTAGCAATGCAAAAAAGTGAGAAGTTATTCTAGCGAGGCTAAATGCTTAGGCACATCATTAAGAGAAGCATCACAGGAGAATTTGCTCTTTGTTTATACACGAACAGGACCTGAGGTCGATCATTACCGTCAGTCACAAGGATGATTAGCCTTTCCATTTCTCATCCACCATTACAAATCTGACAAACACTGCCTCATCTGTATGTAGTCCCCACAATATAACCCTAATCAGCCCTGCAAATGAGAAATGACACAGTGTTTTGTGTTTACTGCAGGCTGCCCAGATTCATTGTGGCACCGGGAGGAAGCCACCACACAGTAATTGGGCTAAAGGCAGACAGATGATATCATAACCACGCCTGATTCCCTGATAGCTGCGACTCCCTCAGCCTTGACTGTCTGAGAAAAGTGGCCTTTAGAGAAGCCAGTCTTGAGCTGACGTACTCACTGTCTGACCCAAGCCACCTCTCTCAGTCCAGGGCATGTCTGACATGGGCCAAAGATCCAAGGAAACAGCTGTCAATGCCCCCTCTCGAGAGTACAAAAGAGCCAATAGAAAAGTTGAAAATTAAAGTCTGGCCGTTCACAGTTTGCATTATCCACCACGCCAATCGGGGTAAAGGATCTCTCATGCTAGCCCGGCAGAAGTACAGTATGGAGAGATTGATTAGTTGACCTAAGCTTTCTGCATGTCAGTGAAATAGTCATATATGTCAGACACTTGGTATAATCTGAAAGGAAGAGGAAAGAAAAGAAAGCATGAGAGGTGACTACATCCTCCATGTAGCAAAAGACTAGATGGCAGATATGCCAGACTGCCTTATACACAGAAGGAGAATCACACACTAAAAGAACAAGAGCACCTGAGGCTTTTGTATTGACAGGGATCGAATGATCCTTTGAGGTCTTTCCATCTTCCCTGTTTGAATCAAAGCTCTTATGTTCATTTCTTTCTTGGCCAACAGCCTTTTATACAAACCCAAAAGTGACAATGGAGTGGGCTGAAAACTGATTTGGACTATTCTTCCAACATTACAGTAATTCGACAAGATGGATTGCACTCTCATGCAAGATCAGAAATGTGCAAGGGCTAGCTAAAAATCACTAGGCATGTCATTTAACTTGTCCCCATACATATAAGGCTGCTGTATGTTAACAGAGAGGAGAGATTTTGCTTTTATTCTTTAGCTGATTCTTATTTCTAAAATATCCTATTATTTGTTACATCTTGTACCCCTCAGATATTTTCAAAATTATTCAGATCTCAAATCAATTCTCTAATATAATATAATATAATATAATATAATATAATATAATATAATATAATATAATATAATATAATATAATATAATATAATATAATATAATTAATATAATTAATATAATATAATATAATATAATATAATATAATTAATATAATATAATATAATATAATATAATATAATATAATATAATATAATATAATATAATATAATATAATATAATATAATATAATATAATATAATAATTACATTTTTCTATATATTTCAGGTTAGTCTTAGAAACCCTGTTGCAAGTCTATTTATCGCATCTATTCTTAAAAATGTGTTATCTTGGGAGATTTATTTGAAATACTTGAATTTTGGATAAATATAAGCAATCAAACGATTAGTTTATCATCTTTACAACCATTTACTTGTAAAATTATAAAAAGTTGAGTTGTCACGGGGACCATTCAGACCATTCCCCCCCTAAAATGTGATGCATGAAGCGCATACTCGCCAGCACCAAGATCATTGTCAGCTTCAACATTAAATGTGTTTAGATTACCATTCTTCTTCCTTTGTGCAAATGAGTCATTACAGTCGTGATGACTTGTATTAATAGCTTTTTATTCTAGGTCTTATTTTAGGCAAGGTTTATTACACATCTGTGTGCCATAGTACTGGTAACAAAGCCAACATAATTCACACTGCTTGGTTATGGTTCTCATTAATTATCATGTTCATTACAAGGGGACTGGGGTCTTGAGTTGGCCCAAGGTTAGAACGAGCCTGGGGTGTACGTGATACAATACGGAGGTGAACAGCACTGGGTTGGGGAGATTTGGATGGCAGGCAAGGTTTTTTGGCAGGGTTTTGGACCATGTGTTAATGGCTGAACCCCAGGGATAGCTTATGTAAGGAATGATTAGTATTCACTCATTCTGAGACTAGATCAAAGCATCATCATCATACCTGCATCTAAAAAACAACACTTATTTTGCATTGCAACACTGCAAGCTTGCTTTGATTAAATAAACAATAGGCGTAACAGATTATTCATACAAATTAAGCTGTCATGTTTATGTTCCTAAATTATGGTGTCATATAAAACCTTGCCATTCCATATGAAAGCAGGAGATCAATCAAGTTTCAAGAAGACCAATCAAATTTGAAGTTAGCCTGTTGCTACGCTAACTTCATAAATAATACTGGGTAGTCAATTTTAGTTAAACTGAAATACATTCACAAAGAATATTTTAACTAGCATAAACAAATAATACTGGGTAGTCAATTTTAGTTCAACTGAAATTCATTCACAAAGAATATTTTTTTCACAAAATAAATATTTTTATGTAACTCTTTGCAATGCATTTTGGGGCAGCCAAATTCAAAGGATAAAAAGAGACATCTTATGAATACTTCTCATAACTGAATGAAATATAAGAATATAACCTGTCCACTATCTTAAATGTATTTTTAATGGAGCTCATTGCATTGCACTCAGGAATTGCATAATTCACAAAGTATAAATGTTTACCAGAACAACACTTGTTGGGGTCCCCTTGAAACATTTCTGTTATGTATTTGGTTGCGTTGTGAGTATTTGCAGCACATTTTTGTATTTGGTTACAATGTAAGTATTTACAATGTGTTTCTGTATTTGGTTTGCGTTGTGAGTATTTGCAGCACATTTCTGAATTTAGTTGTTTTGTGGGTATCAGCAGCGCATTTCTGTATTTTGCTGTGTTGTGAGTATTTGTGGCACATTTCTGTATTTGGTTGCATTGTGAGTATTTGCAGCACATTTCTGAATTTAGTTTGCGTTGTGAGTATTTGCAGCATGTTTCTGTATTTAGTTGTGTTGTGAGTATCTGCAGCGCATTTCTGTATTTTGCTGTGTTGTGAGTATTTGCGGCACATTTCTGTATTTGGTTACAATGTGAGTATTTGCAGCGTGTTTCTGTATTTAGTTGTGTTGTGAGTATTTGCAGCACATTTCTGTATTTGGTTACAATGTGAGTATTTGCAGCATGTTTCTGTATTTGATTGTGTTGTGAGTATTTGCAGCACGTTTCTGTATATGGTTACAATGTGAGTATTTGCGGCACATTTCTGTATTTGGTTACAATGTGAGTATTTGCAGCATGTTTCTGTATTTAGTTGTGTTGTGAGTATTTGCAGCACATTTCTGTATTTGGTTACAATGTGAGTATTTGCAGCATGTTTCTGTATTTGGTTGTGTTGTGAATATTTGCAGCACGTTTCTGTATATGGTTACAATGTGAGTATTTGCGGCACATTTCTGTATTTGGTTACAATGTGAGTATTTGCAGCATGTTTCTGTATTTAGTTGTGTTGTGAGTATCTGCAGCGCATTTCTGTATTTAGCTGTGTTGTGAGTATTTGCGGCACATTTCTGTATTTGGTTACAATGTGAGTATTTGCAGCGTGTTTCTGTATTTGGTTGCATTGTGAGTATTTGCAGCATGTTTCTGTATTTGATTGCGTTGTGAGTATTTGCAGCGTGTCTCTGTATTTGGTTACAATGTGAGTAATTGCAGCATGTTTCTGTATTTAGTTGTGTTGTGAGTATTTGCGGCACATTTCTGTATTTGGTTACAATGTGAGTATTTGCAGCGTGTTTCTGTATTTGGTTGCGTTGTGAGTATTTGCAGCGTGTCTCTGTATTTGGTTACAATGTGAGTATTTGCAGCACGTTTCTGTATTTGGTTACAATGTGAGTAATTGCAGCATGTTTCTGTATTTAGTTGTGTTGTGAGTATCTGCAGCGCATTTCTGTATTTTGCTGTGTTGTGAGTATTTGCGGCACATTTCTGTATTTGGTTACAATGTGAGTATTTGCAGCGTGTTTCTGTATTTAGTTGTGTTGTGAGTATTTGCAGCACATTTCTGTATTTGGTTACAATGTGAGTATTTGCAGCATGTTTCTGTATTTGATTGTGTTGTGAGTATTTGCAGCATGTTTCTGTATTTGATTGTGTTGTGAGTATTTGCAGCATGTTTCTGTATTTGATTGTGTTGTGAGTATTTGCAGCGTGTTTCTGTATTTGGTTGCATTGTGAGTATTTGCAGCATGTTTCTGTATTTGGTTACAATGTGAGTATTTGCAGCGTGTTTCTGTATTTAGTTGTGTTGTGAGTATTTGCAGCACATTTCTGTATTTGGTTACAATGTGAGTATTTTCAGCATGTTTCTGTATTTGATTGTGTTGTGAGTATTTGCGGCACATTTCTGTATTTGGTTACAATGTGAGTATTTGCAGCATGTTTCTGTATTTGATTGTGTTGTGAGTATTTGCGGCACATTTCTGTATTTGGTTACAATGTGAGTATTTGCAGCGTGTTTCTGTATTTAGTTGTGTTGTGAGTATTTGCAGCACATTTCTGTATTTGGTTACAATGTGAGTATTTGCAGCATGTTTCTGTATTTGATTGTGTTGTGAGTATTTGCAGCATGTTTCTGTATTTGATTGTGTTGTGAGTATTTGCAGCATGTTTCTGTATTTGATTGTGTTGTGAGTATTTGCAGCGTGTTTCTGTATTTGGTTACAATGTGAGTATTTGCAGCATGTTTCTGTATTTGATTGCGTTGTGAGTATTTGCAGCACGTTTCTGTATTTGATTGTGTTGTGAGTATTTGCAGCATGTTTCTGTATTTGATTGTGTTGTGAGTATTTGCAGCGTGTTTCTGTATTTGGTTGCATTGTGAGTATTTGCAGCATGTTTCTGTATTTGGTTACAATGTGAGTATTTGCAGCGTGTTTCTGTATTTAGTTGTGTTGTGAGTATTTGCAGCACATTTCTGTATTTGGTTACAATGTGAGTATTTGCAGCATGTTTCTGTATTTGATTGTGTTTTGAGTATTTGCGGCACATTTCTGTATTTGGTTACAATGTGAGTATTTGCAGCATGTTTCTGTATTTGATTGTGTTGTGAGTATTTGCGGCACATTTCTGTATTTGGTTACAATGTGAGTATTTGCAGCGTGTTTCTGTATTTAGTTGTGTTGTGAGTATTTGCAGCACATTTCTGTATTTGGTTACAATGTGAGTATTTGCAGCATGTTTCTGTATTTGATTGTGTTGTGAGTATTTGCAGCATGTTTCTGTATTTGATTGTGTTGTGAGTATTTGCAGCATGTTTCTGTATTTGATTGTGTTGTGAGTATTTGCAGCGTGTTTCTGTATTTGGTTACAATGTGAGTATTTGCAGCATGTTTCTGTATTTGATTGCGTTGTGAGTATTTGCAGCACGTTTCTGTATTTGGTTTGCATTGTGAGTATTTGCAGCATGTTTCTGTATTTAGTTGTGTTGTGAGTATCTGCAGCGCATTTCTGTATTTAGTTGTGTTGTGAATATTTGCGGCACATTTCTGTATTTGGTTTGCGTTGTGAGTATTTGCAGCATGTTTCTGTATTTGGTTGCATTGTGAGTATTTGCAGCACATTTCTGAATTTAGTTTGCGTTGTGAGTATTTGCAGCATGTTTCTGTATTTAGTTGTGTTGTGAGTATCTGCAGCGCATTTCTGTATTTTGCTGTGTTGTGAGTATTTGCGGCACATTTCTGTATTTGGTTACAATGTGAGTATTTGCAGCATGTTTCTGTATTTAGTTGTGTTGTGAGTATCTGCAACGCATTTCTGTATTTAGCTGTGTTGTGAGTATTTGCGGCACATTTCTGTATTTGGTTACAATGTGAGTATTTGCAGCGTGTTTCTGTATTTGGTTGCATTGTGAGTATTTGCAGCATGTTTCTGTATTTGATTGCGTTGTGAGTATTTGCAGCGTGTCTCTGTATTTGGTTACAATGTGAGTATTTGCAGCACGTTTCTGTATTTGGTTACAATGTGAGTATTTGCAGCATGTTTCTGTATTTAGTTGTGTTGTGAGTATTTGCAGCGTGTTTCTGTATTTAGTTGTGTTGTGAGTATTTGCAGCACATTTCTGTATTTGGTTACAATGTGAGTATTTGCAGCATGTTTCTGTAATTGATTGTGTTGTGAGTATTTGCAGCATGTTTCTGTATTTAGTTGTGTTGTGAGTA
Source organism: Chanodichthys erythropterus (assembly GCF_024489055.1). Taxonomy (NCBI): domain Eukaryota; kingdom Metazoa; phylum Chordata; class Actinopteri; order Cypriniformes; family Xenocyprididae; genus Chanodichthys; species Chanodichthys erythropterus. The sequence continues at coordinate 14,167,264 of NC_090221.1, read as the reverse complement.
TTTGCAGCACATTTCTGTATTTGGTTACAATGTGAGTATTTGCAGCATGTTTCTGTAATTGATTGTGTTGTGAGTATTTGCAGCATGTTTCTGTAATTGATTGTGTTGTGAGTATTTGCAGCATGTTTCTGTATTTGATTGTGTTGTGAGTATTTGCAGCATGTTTCTGTATTTGATTGTGTTGTGAGTATTTGCAGCATGTTTCTGTATTTGATTGTGTTGTGAGTATTTGCAGCGTGTTTCTGTATTTGGTTGCATTGTGAGTATTTGCAGCGTGTTTCTGTATTTGGTTACAATGTGAGTATTTGCAGCATGTTTCTGTATTTGATTGCGTTGTGAGTATTTGCAGCACGTTTCTGTATTTGGTTTGCATTGTGAGTATTTGCAGCATGTTTCTGTATTTGGTTGCATTGTGAGTATTTGCAGCACATTTCTGAATTTAGTTTGCGTTGTGAGTATTTGCAGCACGTTTCTGTATTTAGTTGTGTTGTGAGTATCTGCAGCGCATTTCTGTATTTTGCTGTGTTGTGAGTATTTGCGGCACATTTCTGTATTTGGTTACAATGTGAGTATTTGCAGCGTGTTTCTGTATTTGGTTGCATTGTGAGTATTTGCAGCACGTTTCTGTATTTGGTTACAATGTGAGTATTTGCAGCATGTTTCTGTATTTAGTTGTGTTGTGAGTATCTGCAGCGCATTTCTGTATTTAGCTGTGTTGTGAGTATTTGCTGCACATTTCTGTATTTGGTTTGCGTTGTGAGTATTTGCAGCACATTTCTGAATTTAGTTGTGTTGTGGGTATCTGCAGCACATTTCTGTATTTTGCTGTGTTGTGAGTATTTGCGGCACATTTCTGTATTTGGTTGCATTGTGAGTATTTGCAGCACATTTCTGAATTTAGTTTGCGTTGTGAGTATTTGCAGCACGTTTCTGTATTTAGTTGTGTTGTGAGTATCTGCAGCGCATTTCTGTATTTTGCTGTGTTGTGAGTATTTGCGGCACATTTCTGTATTTGGTTACAATGTGAGTATTTGCAGAACGTTTCTGTATTTGGTTTGCATTGTGAGTATTTGTAGCACATTTCTGTATTTGATTGCATTGTGAGTATTTGCAGCACGTTTCTGTTATTGATCATTTTGTGAGTATTTGCAGAACGTTTCTGTTATTGATCGTGTTGTGAGTATTTGCAGAATGTTTCTGTATTTGGTTGTGTTGTGAGTATTTGCAGCACGTTTCTGTTATTGATCGTGTTGTGAGTATTTGCAGCACGTTTCTGTTATTGATCGTGTTGTGAGTATTTGCAGAATGTTTCTGTTATTGATCGTGTTGTGAGTATTTGCAGCACATTTCTGTATTTAGTTGTGTTGTGAGTATCTGCAGTTCATTTCTGTATTTTGCTGTGTTGTGAGTATTTGCGGCACATTTCTGTATTTGGTTACAATGTGAGTATTTGCAGAACGTTTCTGTATTTGGTTTGCATTGTGAGTATTTGCAGCACATTTCTGAATTTAGTTTGCGTTGTGAGTATTTGCAGCACGTTTCTGTATTTAGTTGTGTTGTGAGTATCTGCAGCGCATTTCTGTATTTTGCTGTGTTGTGAGTATTTGCGGCACATTTCTGTATTTGGTTACAATGTGAGTATTTGCAGAACGTTTCTGTATTTGGTTTGCATTGTGAGTATTTGTAGCACATTTCTGTATTTGATTGCATTGTGAGTATTTGCAGCACGTTTCTGTTATTGATCATGTTGTGAGTATTTGCAGAACGTTTCTGTTATTGATCGTGTTGTGAGTATTTGCAGAATGTTTCTGTATTTGGTTGTGTTGTGAGTATTTGCAGCACGTTTCTGTTATTGATCGTGTTGTGAGTATTTGCAGCACGTTTCTGTTATTGATCGTGTTGTGAGTATTTGCAGAATGTTTCTGTTATTGATCGTGTTGTGAGTATTTGCAGCACATTTCTGTATTTAGTTGTGTTGTGAGTATCTGCAGTGCATTTCTGTATTTTTCTGTGTTGTGAGTATTTGGCACATTTCTGTATTTGGTTACAATGTGAGTATTTGCAGTGTGTTTCTGTATTTGGTTGTGTTGTGAGTATCTGCAGCGCATTTCTGTATTGTGCTGTGTTGTGAGTATTTGCGGCACATTTCTGTATTTGGTTGCATTGTAAGTTTTTGCAGAGTGTTTCTATATTTTGCTGCGTTGTGAGTATTAGCAGCACATTTCTGTATTTGGTTGCATTGTGATTATTTGCAGCACATTTCTGTGATGTGTTGTCAAACTGATGAAAATGTTTTAATTTGCTGGTGGTTTTTCTATCTGCATGTGTTTTCTTCAGTTGCAGCGTGTTGAGCTCTCTCGGCCACTGTAGAAATGTGCCTATGATGCCTTGAAATGCAGTCTAAGTAGGCAGCTCACTAGGTCTTAGAACACAGACATTTTTTTTTGCATTATTTATTCAATAAAATAGACAATGCTGTGAATTTTCTCTCCACACTACAATGACTTGATGATAAACTCATGATGAGAGAGCTCAAAGCACTCATCTGGTCATTTTGATAAAGATTACAATGGTTATGCATGATATAATGAAATAATGATTTTCTCCCAGAGCAATCATTGTGTAGAAGGCAAAAAAATCACAACTTACTGTGCAATATTTCAGCATTTTAGAAAAATCTCCCTTTGGTGACCCTGTTGCCCTGAGGAAAGTAAACTCACTGTGTTCTTCCTCAACATCTTGGAGTTTCACACCAGTGGAAAAAGCTTTCTGCTGTGTGCAGCCAAAGTTTCTATCATAATTTTGAACTGTTGCAGATAAACCAGGATGCTCAAAGAGAGAAATCCATCTGTAGGAGAGCTGAATGAAGCTACAGGGATACAGAATATTTCGACACTGCCAAACAAACAGCTTCTCTGATTTAAACAGTAAACAGATGAAACACTGGCTTGCCCACTAAGATTTTTATGTTCTTTCCAGTTTGTTTTCTAATTAATTTTCTGGATCCATCCTCAAATGTGGGAATTTTTCCCCCTTTTAGCTGTGCTTAAGCTTTGTTTCACATCCAAAGAAAATGTTCAGTATCAATAGGAAACAGTTTACTTTGAAGCTTAGCTCACATTGGCATGTTGATTTTGGACAAACTAAAACAAATGCAGATTATGTTGCTAAATAAAGTGATGTGACACTGCCGTGTGCTGATCATGGCACAGCAAACAAACAAACAAACAAACAAACAAACAAACAAACAAGTAAAGCTACATAGTGGGAAACTTTTGGCCAATTTGTAAAGACAAGAAACATTTAATTATATGGGAATGCAGTATTTGACATCTAATCTTTACCTACAAGACAGCTCACCAAACTCATTCATGTTACTGAGCAAAACGACTGAAAAGAAAATCTAGAATGAAAGGAAATTTGTCATCTCATCTCAGATTCCATGTTTTCCCCATCCTCACAATATCCATGTCTCTCTGTCATAAAAGAGACTGAACAATATTATACATGAGCGCAAATCTATAGCAAGATTACTCAGATGTCTTTGACTCCTACAGATTAAGGCTTTTTAAATGAAATTCTCCCTGAATCACAAGCCCTTCATCACAAGCTAAAACTTTCCACTCTCTGTGGCATCTAAACACCTTTCATGTGGATGTGAAGAACTCATTCACTAATCAACTTCCAATCAGACGTTCCTCAAGTGCGAAAACCAAGTATGCAATTAGAGGACAAGAACTGTGGATGCCAGAGTGCACGAGACAATAACATGCACCTGTTAACAGGCACTTAATGGCTCCCATTGTGGTTTTTATTTGTCTAACCATTTGTAACAAACTCTATTAATTCTACTTGTCCTCATTTTTTTGCTTCCTAAATTTTCTTTATAAATATGTTTTGTTGCTTTTTTGGTAACACTTTGCAGTGAGGTTAGAATCAATGCATTAGTTGAACAACATTTTTACAGCATTTATTAGTTAGGGTAATGCTTATTTGTAAAAAATATTTATATTTATAAATATACTGTTATTCATAATACATACAACTGTATTAGTATATTTATAAATATACTAATTAAAGGTATTGGTATTTTATTAAAGGTATTTTAACTTATTGTAAAATCATATCCCTTATTTAATATCAACAAGCATGTGTTGCGGAAATTATTAAAGCATATATATATATATATATATATATATATATATATATATATATATATATATATATATATATATATATATATATATATATATATATATATATATATATATTGACATTGACACTTGCATATAGCATTTCTTTTAATATATATATATATATATATATATATATATATATATATATATATATATATATATATATATATATATATACACATTCTAAAATATGCTGGGTTAAAAACAACCCAAGTTGGGTTGAAAATTGACAAACCCAGCGATTGGGTTGTTTTAACCCAACTGTTGGGTTAAATGTTTGCCCAACCTGCTGGGTAGTTTTATTTAACCCAACTATTGTTTGAAAATGACTATATGGCTGACTTAAAATGAATCTAAAATGACATTAAAATGTTCATTTATTAAACATATTAATAAATGTTAATTTTCAAGATATTTTGGGTTCATTTTAAGTAAGCAATACTGTAATTTTTAAACAATAGTTGAGTTAAGTAAAACTACCCAGCAGGTTGGGCAAACATTTAACCCAACTGCTGGGTTAAAACAACCCAATCGCTGGGTTTGTCAATTTTCAACCCAGCTTGGGTTGTTTTTAACCCAGCAGATATTTAGAGTGTATAATAAAATGAATCTAAAATGAAATGATATATATATATTTATTTCTTTAGTATCACTCATGTCATGTATGGTAGAAATTCCCCTACGCACCTGACTTAAGCTATGGGGCGTCTCCACTTTGACACCTACAAATGTGTACTCTAATAGTGTCTAAACTTCAACGACTTCTTCTATTTGGGCGACGTCTCACCCCTTATGAACACTGTCACTTTGGAAGAAGGTCTCTAGTGCTCCAGTAACCAAACAGACTGCAGACAATGCCTTTGAATATGCTTTAATCACTGCCGGGAGGACCTCATATCAATCAAATAGAATCCCCATAGACAAAAAGCGTACAACAGTTTTCATGATGTAGTGATTCATTACATCATTCTTCTCCAGTCATATGATTGGTTCTTCATATGAATAATTCTCTGTTACTAGGTAAAAACAAATTTGGATTCCTTGATGCTTGAGCTTGTTGCATGGGTCATGATGTCATATACTGTACAGTATATCACAAATTAGACAAATTTGTATATTGTCTAATGTCTATATTATATATATTAATGTCTATATTATATATATATATATATATATATATATATATATATATATAATTAAAACTGTGCATGTATATATATGCGTTTATTTGTGTGTAGTATGGCTGATGTTAATAACATTGCGCTACTAAAGTAATATGTTATGCCTTTTGTTGGCACAAAATATCTGCTGTTGAAATCAAAATGCATTAAAAGCAACTGTAAACACAAAATCACTGACAATTAACAAAAGGAATATATTTCCATGGTAACCCACATGAATGAATGAATAATATAACACAGTGTATTAGTGTACATTGCAAGCCAGTGTGCCAGAATGGGATTAATTCCATTTGAGAGTAATTTTGTGGTCGATGGAAGTCTCAGCTGAACTGTGTGACATTGCACTATTTAGCTGTGCATGTTACCTTTGTTTTCTCAGTTGTTAATTAAAGGTGGAAACAAAAAGCTGAAAATGAGCCCAGAGCTCAGAGGACAGGTGCACAGAGTACAGCGGGAGGACTAAATTGGATTTTGTGTCTCTTGAGCCGGACTTGGGAAGATCATCAGAGGTAGAGCTGCATTAAAAAGAAAGGAGATAGTAGCAAATTATACAATACATTACATTTACAGCTGTACTGTTGTTGACTTGCACACACACACACACACACACACACACACACACACACACACACACACACACACACACACACACACACACACACACACAAAAAAAATGTAGTCTCCCATTAGACTGATGTTTATTTGTGCTATGTCTAATATTTCAGCACCGGCTGCCTTGCAGAAGAACCACAAAAGTCTATAATCCATAAACAACTTCACCACCAGGACATTTTCATAACCTTGTAGGGTATGGAGTCTGCCATCAGTTCACAATGACTGAGAGCCCACTCTACGATGTTTATTTAATCAGGGTGGCCAAATCATATGCTAAATTCAAAACATCTCAACCGCCAACACAAAGGTCGCAGGTTCAATCTACAGTTTGTGGGAAGCAGGAACTGTAGAGCTACAGAAATCACAATAATGCTCTGCTGCTATCGAGCCTTTATTTACATCACTTAACTTGGAGTTATATAAGGTCCCTACAATTGCTTTCATCTTGATGGTAAATAACTGTGGAGTTAAAATAAAAGTGGAGAGGCTCGAGAAGAGGTTGTCGTATGCCTGCTGAATGTTCCAAACTTTATCCAACTCATTTGAAATGAACAGGAAGACATACCTATATTCAGATGATGCAACCAATGAGTGAGTGAGTTTCAGTGCAACGCTGCAGTGCCATTACAGTGGAGCCTGAGGGGATTATGTGATCTACAGGCACTGGGTTTCAGTTTGCTCATACAGAGAAGCACTGGGCTACTACAGCAACCGATTGAGAGGAGCAATTTCCTTGCTTGACTGAAAGAGAAAAGATAAGTGGAGGGAAAGGAAACCAAAAAGGCATGAAGTCACAGGGATCTAAATGCAAAAGCATTGGATTCAGCTCAGCCATAGGCAACAGTTTATTTCATCTTCCTGCACTCTGAAATCTAGATTTAAGATGCTGTCATGTCTAAGAAAATGGAACACTGGCATGAGCAAAAGCTTTGTGTAAGTGAACACGTACGCAGTGCTAGCAAACATAATCATGATTTAACAGACAGAAGGTGCCGTAAATTCGCCGCCAAACGTCTTGCACAATAACCTAATCAAACATAATTATAATGTGGTTATATCAACAGAAAAAGATATAAAGTAACAAAGCTAGCCAGATGCAGTTGTTCTTTTGGAAAAATGCTACCTTAATTACTCTGATATGCTTTTTTAAAATGAGGTCAAGCATTTTCATTTAGACAACTGCTGGTTATAAATTTCATTCAGCAGGAATGCATTAAATTGATCAGAAGTGACAATAAGGACTGAATGCTGTTACAAACAAGTTCTATTTCAGATAAATGTGACCCGTGTTGGCTAAATGAGTCTGCGCATGTGCTAATTATGAGCTACAGGAAAAACGAGCCAAAAATTTGTTGAATTTGATGTTTTCACAAAAATGAGTTCATTAAGCCCTCATCTAGCAATCCAAATGCTTCGAATAGCAATTAAACATCTAAACGTATCTTTATTTGTATGTTTTCTGAGAGGGCTACCTTTCCTTTGTCCATGAAAAACATTTTTCTTTGCTTGCTTTACCACTCGTACTTCCTCAAAGAAACTTCCTCATTAGTTCAAGTTTGGTATCATTTTAAAGCGCAGCATTCCAACTTTGTGAATATCATAACAAGTTTTTGATGGCATGAGTCACATGAAATGTGATTTTCAAACTCATGCTGATGTAAACAAATCAATCTTACTCGTGCTGACAGATCCGAAGCGCGCACACCTCAACGTATGATCTACGCATATAAACAGAATTACAGTATTGCAGTCAAAATATTAGATGTTATTAAGGTATGGTTGCTTGGTGATTTTGTTTCGGAACCTGCAGAAAACTAACTTTTTGTCAGATTCCAACAAATCATACATCATTTTGAGAGACTGTGAAAATAACAATAACTCTTTTTTGAAAATTTGCTCAATGCAGCTCATTTTGCCAGCACAGGTAACAAATGCTTCTATTCATCATATAATCTTTAAAAAAATCTAATTTTCCTCAAAAATATTAAACTGTTTTCAAAATGGATCAGAATGTTCTGAAGGATCATGTAACACTAAAGCCTGAAGTAACGGCTGCTGAAAATGTAACTTTTGTTTTGTAATTTCACTAAAAATCTCACTTTTGTTTTGAATGTACAGTGGGTACGGAAAGTATTCAGATCCCCTTAAATTTTTCACTCTTCGTTATATTGCAGCCGTGTGCTAAAATCATTTAAGTTATTTTTTTTTCTCATTAATGTACACACAGCACCCCATATTGACAGAAAAACACAGAATTGTTGACATTTTTGCAGATTTATTAAAAAAGAAAAACTGAAATATCACATGGTCCTAAGTATTCAGACCCTTTGCTGTGACTCTCATATATTTAACTCAGGTGCTGTCCATTTCTTCTGATTATCCTTGAGATGGTTCTACACCTTCATTTGAGTCCAGCTGTGTTTGATTATACTGATTGGATTTGATTAGGAAAGCCACACACCTGTCTATATAAGACCTTACAGCTCACAGTGCATGTCAGAGCAAATGAGAATCATGAGGTCAAAAGGAACTGCTTGAAGAGCTCAGAGACAGAATTGTGGCAAGGCACAGATCTGGCCAAGGTTACGAAAAAATTTCTGCTGCACCTAAGGTTCCTAAGAGCACAGTGGCCTCCATAATCCTTAAATGGAAGACGTTTGGGACGACCAGAACCCGTCCTAGAGCTGGCCGTCCGGCCAAACTGAGCTATCGGGGGAGAAGAGCCTTGGTGAGAGAGGTAAAGAAGAACCCAAAGATCACTGTGGCTGAGCTCCAGAGATGCAGTCGGGAGATGGGAGAAAGTTGTAGAAAGTCAACCATCACTGCAACCATCCACCAGTCAGGGCTTTATGGCAGAGTGGCCCGACAGAAGCCTCTCCTCAGTGCAAGACACATGAAAGCCCGCATGGAGTTTGCCAAGATGGTGAGAAATAAGATTCTCTGGTCTGATGAGACCAAGATAGAACTTTTTGGCCTTAATTCTAAGCGGTATATGTGGAGAAAACCAGGCACTGCTCATTACCTGTCCAATACAGTCCCAACAGTGAAGCATGGTGGTGGCAGCATCATGCTGTGGGGGTGTTTTTCAGCTGCAGGGACAGGACGACTGGTTGCAATCGAGGGAAAGATGAATGCGGCCAAGTACAGGGATATCCTGGACGAAAACCTTCTCCAGAGTGCTCAGGACCTCAGACTGGGCCGAAGGTTTACCTTTCAACAAGACAATGACCCTAAGCACACAGCTAAAATAACGAGGGAGTGGCTTCACAACAACTCTGTGACTGTTCTTGAATGGCCCAGCCAGAGCCCTGACTTAAACCCAATTAAGCATCTCTGGAGAGACCTAAAAATGGCTGTCCACCAACGTTTACCATCCAACCTGACAGAACTGGAGAGGATCTGCAAGGAGGAATGGCAGAGGATCCCCAAATCCAGGTGTGAAAAACTTGTTGCATCTTTCCCAAAAAGACTCATGGCTGTATTAGATCAAAAGGGTGCTTCTACTAAATACTGAGCAAAGAGTCTGAATACTTAGGACCATGTGATATTTCAGTTTTTCTTTTTTAATAAATCTGCAAAAATGGCAACAATTCTGTGTTTTTCTGTCAATATGGGGTGCTGTGTGTACATTAATGAGGAAAAAAATGAACGTAAATGATTTTAGCAAATGGCTGCAATATAACAAAGAATGAAAAATTTAAGGGGGTCTGAATACTTTCCGTACCCACTGTAAGCATACTCTGTGATTTATGGCCTGTATTTAGTCAAACTATTCCTATAGGAACCCAATAAAGAGGTAATGGAAGAGCGCACTAGTACAAAACTAGCAAAATTGTAAATAAAAATAAGAACATACAGTAAATACAGTGAGAGTACTAACACAATGAACTATTCAGGCCTCAGACACAATGAACTATTCAGGCCTCCTTAGATCAAGGACAAAAGTCTAACACAAGCAGAAACACCGATCCGAGTGTATGCTCTCAGAAGCCAAACCCGTTCCATCTGTTTTTATGTGCCACCAACCACAGGCCAGCAACAGGGAATGAGGTGTCCTGCTGACGTTGCCATGGCAATCCAATCTTTCCACCATTCTAAGACCAGAGTTAGAACATACTGTACTTGGGCACTGGCTCCAGCATTATAATCTCCTCTGACACACATTCAGGTATAATGTGGTAGGCTACGGCATCTCAGAACAAGTCTAAATGCCTCCACTGCCGTGTTTTCAGCCACGGTGGCATTCAAACATAATTGCATTCGCCCCGAAAGAAGCAGAGCAAAATTTGTCATGAGGATAATACCTACAATAATAATGATTATTATGGAGACATCAATCTACAAAATTATACCACAGTCTTTCCTTGGAGCAGCACACTTTGTTTTGGAAACAAAGGGTGCCGTGCGAGGCTGATGAAGGCCTTCATTATAATTGGTATTTGGAATGATTAATGTATACCTCAATTAGGAAAGTGTATGGGTCCCACTATAGAAAGCTGTACGCGGAGAGTGCTGGAAGGAACGGCTCTCTGTATAAAACTCATTCTGTCACATCCCATTGTGCAGCGAGAGAGCGGCTTGCCGCCTGCTCCCTCTGATTAGTTATTTATTTAGTTTGTGCAAGACTGCATTTATTTTTTTATTTTAGTCGGATCATTATTTTCCCATTCTGCAACCATTTCATCAAAAAGATAATTTATCTCTACCCGCTTTAATGAAGTGATAATTTGGCGATAATTAACATAATCTTGCACCAAAGCAAATTTGCCTAATGACTGTTGTTTTGATAGAGTCAGAGAAGGAGGGTCCGAAGCAGTGATGCAGCATGCCAAATCTTGGGGAAAAGAACCAGGAGAATCAGAGTGTGACAAACCTAGAAGCATCAGGGACATCTTGCTTTGTGACCTTAACTCTCTGGAGTGGCTTGCAGACATCAGGCAATTGATTGGACCTGTGTGAGCGATGAAGGATTTATAGGTCACCCAAATGCCCATTTTCTCTTCCACAAAGTTTGAAATAGCTGAAGTAAGAACTTGGAAGGGGGGTGGGGTTAGAAAGCATACACTTGACAAGTGACGGTTTGATGGATCATCAGGTGAGGACACGTAAATGAAGCACTGTCTGTGACATTTCATTTGTGAGAGATATAATCTTGGTCTTTCTATTGGGTGATATTTGGCCATTTCATTTCCCTTTCTATTCTATCAGGTCAGATTAATTTTCTTCAAATCTGCATCTAAAGCTCTCTCATTACCTCTGTGCCTATCACAGAGCTTATATCATCCACTGCAAGAGCTTTATTGACCTGATCAAGGTTGAGGGGACAGGCAAACGCATGCTCCTTTTTCTTTTCTAAATGCCTTCAAATTTACAAGCAAAGCTCAACCACCAAATGCAATGTCCATTTTCCGCAAAGTGGGCATTATGAGGGGCATTAATAATGATACCATTCAGAGATGTAGTTTCATCAGCGAGGCATGAGGAAGGGGTTAGAACAGATCATAGCCTCGGATAACTGGAAAACATCTAGCCAATCAAAACCTCCAGTGTGTGCAAGCAGTCTTTTAGTCTTTGTGTGGAATGAATTATTGGTGAATAGCCCTCTTGTTTGTTTGTTTGTTTGTTTACAGTATGGATAAGGGTGTTGCTGGAATAGTGCAGAATACATAGTATTAAAATTGCTCTTTTTTGTGTGATATTATTTTTAAAATAAGACAAAAAGTTGCAATTGTGAGAAAAAATGCAAAATTTAAAGTCACATTGCGAGTTATACTCACAATTTGGAGATATAAAGTTGCGCTTGTGAGAAAAGTAACCTGCAATTTTGAAAAACAAAATTGCAATTTGTGAAATTTAGTCATTGTGCGATTAAAAAGTTAGAATTGGAGATATAAAATCACAACTGGAAGATAAAAAGATGATTTTAAAGGGATAGTTCACCCAAAAATGAATATTGTCATCATTTACTCACCGTCAAGTTGTCCAAAACCGAGATATAGTAACATTGTAAAATGCATTTAAAATCACATTGTGAGATACACCACAAAGCACACCATTCTTTCTTCATTTCACCAATTCATCATGCCAATTTGGTCAGTGTGATTAAATTCTCATTGAAACACTGGCAAAATGCTGACCTGCCTACGGAACATTTGATAAAAATGATTTTCAGACATTTCGCCTGTCTATTTACCCGCAAATCTTACCACCCTCCCCATCTCCTCTGACTCTCTCCATCTTTATTTGCTTCCATTTCTTTTCACAATGCAGGTACATACAGTTGGCTGAGCAGGGGAATGTGTCTACTGTCCTTGTAACGCTACCCACTCACATTTCATTATCAACAGTGCTTCCATCATCTACTCATATTGACCCTCCTAGTGAGACTAATACATTCTGTATGGCAGCAATAAACTTTTCATGAAAAAACTTGACAGCACCAACTACAATGAAACAAAGTAAGCAATAATTGAGAAGAAAGAAGACAGTAAGATTGAGGGTTAGGGACAGAAAAAAAGAAAGAAAAAGAAAAGGGAAAGAGGAGGGTGGGTTTGGGGGCAGGGGCAGGAGACAAAGCACCCGAAAGAGAAAAAAAAAAAAAAGAAAAAAAGGAGGGGGGTGTGAATGGGAAAACCTGGATCCAAAGGCAATAAAACAGACAAAGCAAATAAAACCTTATGTTTGGGAACATTGTTGACCAAGGGGCTTTAAACACATTACAGCCTGTTTCACTGTTTCCTTGAACCATCTTTAGGGTGGCGTAATCCAGCATGTTGCTAATTGTACTAGAGACAATGGTATAAGACAAGGTGGTCCTCATTAAAGACCACCAATTTGTAAAGAGAACAATGGCATTCCAGTCCATAACACCTTGCGGTGCCAGGCAGCCATACTGCTTTCAAAAAGTCTTAGTATCAATTAAGAAGCTTGGAAAGTTTCCGTGGTAAAACAGACTGCATATTTAAACAGCTGGGGATCAGCTCCTATTAAACAGGCTGCCATCACCGCAGTCCCATTGTGCTGGTGTTTAGAAGATTTCCAGCCGGTTGGATAAACAGAGAGGAGGGGATTTAGAGGAGGAAAGTAGCCGTGCTGTAAAATGGCACACACACAATAAACTGGTGGAGAATTTCGTTGCTTCTTATTCAGGTCAATCCTAAAAAACAGTCCAAATGAAAAAGACGACTCAATCAGACATCAAACATGCAGTAGAATGGAAGCCTTGGCTTTGTTATTAAAGTATATCGTACAGTAATATGCTTTATTAACAAGGAGAAAGAACCTCAGAGGATTTCAAACTGCCTTGAAAACTGAAAGGAAATGGGATGAGGCATAACTTGAAACCTTAGTTAATTGAAGCTTTATGAACTTTGTTCAAAGGTAGTGGAGGAATGTTTTTCCTCAGGGAATATGGTCCCTTACAATTTTATGAATCTATTCTTCTCTATCTTTAAATAGTCCAAAAGAAAACTGTTTTAATTTGACCTCTGATTTTCCTCTGTGATTTAGCTCCTTTGGGAGTAGTAAGTGCCTTTTTTATATATATATATAATTTAATAACTAATGGTGAATTGATAGGAGGTCTGATGAAATCTTGAGTCAGACTAGCTGGGTTTACATCCAAATGTGAAGCAAATCTTTTCAAAGTTCGCAAAAAAAGAAAAAAGGACAAATGCAAATTAGGTGCGTTTCCATCAAGTTGTTCAAGCAGATGACGGTGGTACTGGTAAGGTAAAAAAAATAACTATATCGGTTTCTAATAGGTCACAATAAAAGATAAAAACATTTGGATAAATTCTACAGGCAACACACACTCATATGTTAACCAGGTCACTTAAATATACTCAAATATACTATAATCAGGTTAATAGATTAAAAAAAAAAAAAACTATAAGACAATAGATGTGATGTCGAATTAGTCAATTGTTTTAATGTAATATTTTCAACTTCATTTTCTACTTTATAATAAAACAATCATACATTTTCCTTGCTGCAATAATTTCACTCATCAATTCTTCAACATGACTAATTTCAGCATTGCCTTTTACCGTTAAAACATTGATTATTTCATCCACCCCTCTGTAACCCCTACAGCAAGACAAACAGCTCATTCATATTTAAAGGCTTTTCAAAAGCGATTACTTAGCCAAGGGGATTTCCAAGTTAAACTGGTTAGATAATGGGATCAGAGACTCATCTATATTCACACAGTACAGCTCTAACACCAGCACACTGTTACCAGATTCACAAAGGCAAAGCGACAAACGTTTTTACAGATCTGCGCCTCTTTAATGGATCAGTTAATAGACAAGTTGCTCCTTCAGAATCACAGTCTTGATGTCAATCAGTTTCATCTGAGGCCTACACTGAGGCTTACAGAGACTGTTAAGTAATAGTGGTAGGTGAAAAAATTGTCTGGGGAGTGGGGTAAGCTGTGTCATCGCTTGATCTAAATACTGTGCACAATTTCTGTCATGTAATCATACTTAGAAAGTATCCATATACAAATGAAATACCTGTGGTTAATGACATGACATAGCTCACCACTAACATGGTGATGAAAGTCGAATTACCTCAGACTACATTTTTCTTGGCTAGAGCGCAATTTCAGTAAAACATAGCTTACTTCGAGCTGAGAAGTGAGCACAAATATCATATCTGCCATTTGCACCCCCCTCTGTTAGGACATAATACATTCTCTGTGACATTAATATTAATTTTTGTTATTTTACGGAAGCAGGCCCCAGCCGTGCGGTGCCCAATGTGAGCTGCATATAGCATCAATGAAGACCAAGTCACACTGTCAAACACTGGGGAAGAAGTTGGCTATTTTCTTCTCGAGGGCTCCGTTTTAATGACATGACTGCACACCAATGGCAATTACAATGAGCCTCAAACAGATGCTTTCAGTTTCTAGCTATAATTCACTAAACCATATATCTGCTTTCGCTCCACCATCACAATCTCAATAGTGAGCGCTGCATCCCTGCTACCCCAAAAGGACTAAACGCATCACAGATTATCGGCATGGGGGTGGTGGTGGTGAAAAATATAAATATTTAATATATACTGTTGAAACGTTTGGTGCCAGTAAGATTTTTTGTTTCTTCAAATAAATGAATACATTTATTCAGCAAGGATCAAAAGTGATCAAAAATGACAGTAAAGACATTAATAGAAAAAAAAAAAAGATTTCTATTTGAAATAAATACTTTGTAATTTTGAACTCTTTATTCATTAAAGTATCCTTAAAAATAAAAATCATGGTGCCTACAAAAATATTAATTGTTCACCAAAAATAGTTAACCCAAAAATGAAAATTCTGTCAATTATTCACCCTCATGCCGTTCCAATCCCGTAAGACCACTTAGACACTTTAAGCATTTCTTAAGAGATTGTAAAACTAATCCATATGAATTGAATGGTTTAGTTCAAATTTATATTCAAATTACACAAAAAAACATAACTGGTGTTGCGGCAGTTGAATAGGGAAGGCATAAGATGTACAGTGTTAGCTTTTTGAAGAATACAGAAGGCGGTCTGGTGGAAGCTACATATTTTACTTCATAACTTGTCAAATATGGATTTTTTTTGTTTGTTTTTTTACACAAACTCATCACTTTATTAACCCTCCGGAGGTGTATGGAGTATGTTTATGATGGATGGATGTGGTTGGACGCACTTTCTTCAGCTCATACTTGTTTGGTAACGCATACTGGCAGTCAGGATATTTATTAATATATCTATGACTGTGTTTGTCAGAAACAAGAAAGTCATATACACCTAGGATGGCTTGAGGGTGAGTAAGTAAGTAAGTAAGTAAAGTTTATTTATAGAACGCTTTTCACAGATACAATCACAAAGTGCTTTACAAAGTAAAACCACATTAATATACAAATAAAATTAAAACAGATAAAAAGTCACAAAGTAAACTTAAGCCCAATCAACTAAAAGCTTGTTTAAATAACAGTGTCTTGAGTTGCCTTTTAAAGGATTCAACAGAATCAGCCACACGGAGGCACAAAGGCAAGGCGTTCCACAGTCTGGGGACTACAGCCTCAAAGGACAGATCTCCCCGGGTTTTATAACGAGTCTTTGGGACAATTAAAAGACTTTGGTCTGCTGATCGAAGGGAACGACCTGGGGAGTATATGCATAGCAAGTCAGTGATGTATTGTGGGGCCTGACCATTTAAAGCTCTAAAATTTAAAACTAATATTTTAAAATCAATGCGAAATTTGATAGGTAGCCAGTGTAGGGAGGACAAAATAGGGTTGATGTGAGCCCGTCTGCCAGATCCTGCTAAAAGCCTTGCAGCAGCATTTGGTACCATTTGGAGACGAATTAGAGCAGATTTGTTAAGAAAAGTAAAAAGAGAGTTACAATAATCTAAACGTGAAGAAATAAAAGCATGAATAACCATCTCAAGATCAGAGTCCGTTAAAATCATCCTCAGTTTAGCAATATTTCTTAAGTGATAAAAACCAAAAGTCTCGAATGGCAGTCCAAAGACAACGATTGGTCAAACCAGAAACCTAGATTTCTGATGCTCGACTGGACAGTGGAGCTCAGCGAACCAAGGTGTTGGATAATTGATGGATTTGTTGTCTGGGGCTATAATCAGGGTTTCAGTCTTTTTCGAGTTTAAATGGAGACAGTTACTAGCAAGCCACGCTTTAACACAAGATATACAATTCAATAAATCTGTTAGTTTGTGAAACTCAGAATCATTAAACGAGCAATACAATTGTATGTCACCAGCATAAAAATGGTATGACACATTGTTAAAATGTTTCAAAATATTTCCAAGAGGGGTAATGTACAGTAAAAACAGAAGTGGACCCAGGACAGATCCTTGGGGGACACCATACAATAATGGAGTGGCTTCAGACAATATATCTTTTACATATACAAAAAAAGTTCTATCGCTCAAGTAAGAGGAAAACCATTTTAAAATGGACCCCGCCACACCAAACTCCTTTTCCAATCTATGTAACAGTATTTTGTGGTCCACTGTATCGAAGGCTGATGATAAATCCAATAAAACCAATACTGAGTATCTTCCTGAGTCAGCCGCCATTTGGACTTCGTTAGATACTTTGAGGAGAGCAGTCTCTGTAGAGTGCATCTTTCTAAAGCCAGACTGATACTTATCCAGGAGGCCATTGTTACTTAGAAAAGCTGTCAGCTGCTCAGCTACTACTTTCTCCAAGACTTTTGAAAGAAAAGGCAGTTTAGATATTGGCCTATAATTGCAATGTTCCGCTGGATCCAAATTGGGCTTTTTTAAAATGGGGCTTATCACTGCCTGTTTATAAAAATTTGGGACGATCCCAGTGGAAAGTGAAATGTTAATAATTTTGACAACAATGGGACCAACAAGATCTATTACTTTAACAAACATGGATGCTAGTAATATATCCAATGGGCAAGAGGATGGCTTCATCTTTTTAAGTAAGATCATGACATAATCTAATGAGACGACAGAAAAGTTAGCCCAGGAGCAATTACCTACCACAATAGCTACCACAATTGGGCTCTCATCAGATGCTTTTACACTAGATTTGATTTCATTCATCTTATTTACGAAATATTTTAGGAAATTGTTGCAGTCCTCAATGGTGAAAACAGGCATCAATGGAGTGGAGGGTGAAACAATATTCTGAATAGTATCAGAGACAACTTTAGGGTTTCTTTTATTCTGGTTTACAAGATTAAAAAAATACTTAGATCTGGCCTGCTTCATCATTTCGTTTAGCGAAACAATAAGCTCCTTTAAATGTAGTCTGTGCACTTCCAAGTTAGTGGATTTCCACAAACGCTCTACCTTACAACATATTCTCCTAGAGGAAGCAATTTCCTCATTTAACCAGGGACAAGGATTTTTAGGAGAAGTTGTTTTGTGCTTTACAGGGGACACTATGTCCAGAGCAGAAAGGCAATGGTCATTGAAGTGATTAACAAGGGGTTCTGCATCACTATAATCCTCAAAGAATTTGGGCTGAAAGAAATCTGATAATAACTTTTTGATTTATAATACGTCTTTTGGACACCACTGTATGAGCATCACTGACCATATTACAAGACACATTATAGTATATACAGCAATGGTCAGTCACATGAATATCCACAACATTCAGGCAGTTTATGTCTAGGCCAAAGGAGAAAACAAGATCTAAGGTGTGGCCTTTTTTGTGTGTAGGGCCAGAAACATGTTGCTCTGTAAGTGTTAAAAACTCAGACTCTGCATTACAAAAGGGATCGTCAATGTGGGAATTAAAATCCCCAATAATTAAAACTTTATCTAGTTTAATAATTGTAGATAAAAAAATCTGAAAACTCGTCTAAGAACTTTCGTGCAGGACCAGGAGGTCGGTAAAATAAAATACAATAAAATACAATAAATTAGCCCAGTAAAGCTTGGGCTGATTTTCATTTGAAAGTGATCTAATCCTTTATATATTTTAGGTTATAATATCTGGTTACAAAATTTATCACACACACACACACACACACACACACACACACACACATTATATATATATATATATATATATATATATATATATATATATATATATATATATATATATATATA
This sequence comes from Chanodichthys erythropterus, assembly GCF_024489055.1. Lineage (NCBI taxonomy): Eukaryota > Metazoa > Chordata > Actinopteri > Cypriniformes > Xenocyprididae > Chanodichthys > Chanodichthys erythropterus. The sequence continues at coordinate 14,148,674 of NC_090221.1, read as the reverse complement.
TATATATATATAGAGAGAGAGAGAGAGAGAGAGAGAGAGAGAGAGAGAGAGCAATGGGGGTAAACATTTCTAAGAATTAATAAACAATTAACACTGTGTTCGCTGGGCAAACAGGTTAATTGATCCTAATATTAATTATGCTACATTAAGTAAATTATATTAACTGATCCAAATATTTATAATTAATTATAACAAATTATAATACAGTATTCATATTTCTTTGAGCTAATCAATGTTGAAAAGAGTTGTTTTTTTGTTTTTTTACAAAAGCTCTATTTCAGATAAATACTGTTATTTTGAACTTTCAGTTCATCAAAGAATCCTGAAAAAAAAAAGAAAAAGAAAAAAAACATTTAAACTGTTCAAAATTTATAATAATAAGAAATATATTTTTTTGAGCAGGAAATCAGCATTCTAGGATGCGGTGGCATTTTCATGTGACACTGAAAATTTGAGTAATTATGCTGAAAATTCAGCTTTGCATCACAGGAATAAATAGTATTTTAAAATATATAAAAAAATATTATTTCACAAAATTTCTGTTTTTGCTGTAATTTGGATCGACCAAATAAATGCAGCCTTGGTGAGCAGAAGAGACTTTTAAAAACAAACAAACAAAAAATCTTACCAATCTAAAAACTTTGAATGGTATTAAACCGGGCACACATTTACGACTAGCTAAAACATTCTAAGACTGTGCTCAACATATAGCGATTGTTTCCTGCGACTGAAGCAGATTTATATACTTACACATGGAATGTGAACGACTGTAATCGCAGACTGAACACAACTGGCTCTGACTGGACGCGTTTGAGCGCGATCAGTCATAAGTATCAATTTACATTCATAATCGGTCTTACAATCGTTAAGTGTGTGCGCGGCTTTACACGTTTATTACATGTGTATAGTAAATTTAAAAAATAGCATTGCGCCAAGAACATTTCTGTTCAACACTGACAACATTTTACTTCATATGAACTCTTTTGAATTGTAACAAAAGAAACATGTGTATTGTGTTGGACTGAGCTGAAAAGCCAGCAGCACATAGCAAGCAGGGGTCACAACTGCTTTTAAAGGGAACTGTGAGTGTGTCCTGCTCTAAACATTGCATGATGAAGTCAAAGCGAGAGCACTAATGCATCAGCAATCAGCCTAGAGGGGCTTGGCACATCATGACTAAAGGTTACAAAACACGCCTGGTCCGTGCTATAAACCCCATAACCTTTCAAAATAACAACAGAGAGTGGTGACAGGCAAGCTGCTTCAAATCAGCTCTAATTCACAAATTTGTACTGCATTATAATATACTCTACTCTTAACTCTCGCTCGCCTACAAATGATGGTCTTCAAGGTGAATGGGCTCTGGTACATTAACAGTTAGAGTGAAAGCAAACCATGCTGTTTCGAACAAACTATTCATTTGTTATCTATATATGAAAAGAATTTGTCAATTGCCAATCTGGACTGTTTGTAGAGCTCAGAAACCCAGGACTTTGGGTAGACTGGCACATAAACAACTGGAATTAAAGTGTTTATGAAGAATTGAGCGCATTCTACATATATGTGACCTTGAAGATAATGCAGTATGTATTTAAAAAAATAAATAAATAAATAAAAGCTTGTACTACAAGATCTTGTACTAAAAGCCAAAGCATTAAGTAATCTGCTGTGGAAATGCATAAAACACAAACAACATGGCAAAGCCTGAGCACTAAAACATGTATGGCTGATGTAGCCTTGAAAATAATTTAAATAGTCAGCCATTTTCATCTTTCATCTCACAGTGTCTCAAGCCACACACATCTCAATATGGAGACGCACAGGCCTTTTAATCCTAAGATCAGACATGTATTCAAAATGCCTGGCCACCATGTGATGGCTCATTAGTTGTCCATTAGGCCTACCTACCTGACATCAAAGCTGCCATTTTATTGGAGGAGCTGATATCAAGGGCCTGAATAAGCCGAGCGTCCCTTAGTGCATTGGCTATATTCAGCTTATTCTGAGCAGACCAGCTTTGTTGTCCTGTAGTGACCTGAATAGGTAATGAGGTTCTCAGACTAAGGCCCACGAGCTCTGTAAAGGATGTGGGCCTAATTTGTAATCTGCAAGCTGCTCACAGAAGCACAAGTCTGCCCATTTTCATGCAAACACATACAAACACACATGCCGAAGTATTCTTACACCCTATTGCCATGAGACGCAAATAAAACGACCACTCTTACAGACAGCTTACAAAAGATTGACTTGTGAATAAAAAAAGCTTTTTTTCTATAGGGAAAAGACACACAGGGTAAATTAAAAGGGAAGTTAAAAGGTCCTTGGTCTGACAGCTGAGATTGGGTCCAGACCAAGGACTTACCCAGTTTGGTAGTGGTGTCAGGCAGGCGCCAATAGGAGCCAGGGGAGTGAAGAATCATTTCTTCCTGGCTGGTATTCAAGCTGCATCAGCGCTGGGTACTCTGCTGCATGGACCAATAAGATGAAACTGTGACCTGAATTAATTGGCCCATAAGAGCCGATCACCAAGGTTACTGCAGGAAATCAAATAGAGGAATGCCACAGGAAGTGCTTTGTTCAGAACACATTCCCACAGGTCAGTCTTGATGCCATAGCGATATTAATGACGGCATTCTGAACCAGCATGTGAAATATTTATCTTTCTTTCACATCAAAAAGCACAGCCAATGCCATTATGGGGGCAATTATTCAAAAATCTGCTCTAGGTAGTCTCAACAGTATCCACCATTACTGAATAATGTATTTCAAATAGTTCATCTTGTCTCTCTGCTTTGATCTTTGCATTACTTTTTTATATTGACAGTGTTAAATGAAAACAAAGTCTTAAAGGAACGGTTCGCCCCAAAAAACTTTGTCATCATTTCCAACCCTGTATTTTTTCCCTTTCTTCTGTGAAACACAAAAGGTATGGCTTTTGAGTTTTAGTTTTGTGTTAAACTTTAAAAAAAAAAAAGAGAGAGAGATTTAAAGAAAAGCTGTAATGTTTAAGAATAAATTCATAATAGGCATTTTATAAGAATAAAGCCACAAAGTTTTTATAAGACTGTCAAGTCAAGTCAAGTCAAATTTTATTTATATAGCACAAATTTAACACATCTGTAGTTGATCCAAAGTGCTTTACAGTAAATCGGAAATTAAAATAGAAAAAGAGGGCAAACATGGAGATAAAAGTCAAAAATCAAAGTCATTCAAACAAATTGTACATACATACATAACATGGAACACCAACTATATAAAATATTATATATATATATATATACACACAGCATCACTTGAATGCTAAAGAGTAAAAATAGCTCTTTAAACTGGTTTTAAAAACATCCAGTGATGGAGAGGCCCTGATAAACAAAGGTAGACTGTTCCAGTGCTTTGGGGCGGCTATACAGAGAAAGCTCCATCACCTTTTAATTTGCAACGAGGACGAGGGACAGATAAAAGTATCTGATCACAAGACCTTAATGACCTAACAGCTATGTATGGCTTAATGAGATCAGAAATATAATCCGGGGCCAAGTTGTGCAATGCTTTGTATGCGAAAAGAAGGATCTTAAATTTACTCTAATTTAGTCGACTCTAAATTTAGTAACACTAAAATAGTGATTTAAAGTAGACAATAAAATTCAATACATTAAGTAATATTACGACTAAAACTGTAACATTAAAAGTAGTGATTTAAGTAATAGTGTAGAGGACAACTTAAAAATTAAGGGAGTAAAACGTCATAACATTAAGTTATCTCAATGTTTTGAGAATAATCTTTCATTAGGCTTTTTATGGGAATAAAAGCCAAAGGTTTACATGATTAAAGTCATAACACTGAAAATAAAGTCGTTATTTTTTAATTGTTTTTAAAAGTTTTTTTTTAAGTAAAATAAAAGGTTTTATTTTACTATACAAAAAACAACAACAACAAAACAAAACAAAACAACAACAACAACATAAAAATGCAAAAAGCTTTGCAGGAAAAAAAAAGTACATTGATTACAACATAATCAGTTATTAATATTTCGTTGGTTCTCCCATTTTTGCATGTGTTCATAATTTCTTTTTATGACAGCCTGGCCAAAAATTATGTCCACACAATTTGGCATATTTCATTGTGTTATCAAAAATAAAACAATTGACTCCAAACGCAACTACACAATGTGCTTACAAAATAAAAATATATATATATAATACATATAAATCTTTAACATATTATTAAAATGTTATTTAAATATTAATATATTTTAAATAATAAATTAAAAGGGTGAAGATATCAATTTTCCTAGGCCGGACATCACTTTTGGTCACTACTGTACATATGGCAGAAGTAAAGAAATAAGAAAAGCCAATCAGAGAACAATGGCTTAAATTTCAATCTGTTCCTTACACAAAGCTACTGTATGGATTTGGAAGACTTGGAATATACAATGTGCATTTAACACTGACTATTTTTACGATTCTTCAATATTGCTTTTTTGTCCTTTAGCAGTTTAAGGGTTTTGTTATTCACTCATATTTGAAATATTTGAAATAATATATATATATATATATATATATATATATATATATATATATATATATATATATATATATATATATATTTTTTTTTTTTTTTTTAATTACCTTACAAGTTTCATTAAAATATGAGTAAAATACATTTTATACAATGTAGGGTAATTAAAAATAAATAAAAATAAATATCCCCTCGCCCCTCGAACATGACTTTTGGCCACTATTATATACATTATATACATTATATATATATATATATATATATATATATATATATATATATATATATATATATATATATATATATATATACTATTTTACCCTTAAATCTCATATGCAGTCATTCAAGGGCAAACTATGCATTTACAGCAAAGCATTACATTTCATCCAACTAATATAATAAAGTTTGTAGACAGATGAGAAACCTATTGACTGTCTAGAATTGCTTGGCATAAATTGAATGCCTACACCAGGATTTTCATTTAACCAAAGCTTACCATCAGGATGAAAAGATTGTGATTTGCAGTGCAGGAAAGGGATGCTGGAAGCATTGATGCCTTCTTTAAAGAAAAGAGCATCACAAACCGATCACGGCTTTTTTTTCTTTTTTTTTTTTTTTGCGTGTAAATGTGAGTGTTTCTTGGAGTGCAAAAACATCTTTGGAGGGAGCTTTCAGGTGCTCACAGACAGCATACAGACTGTTTGTCAAGGACTTTAGCTTATGGTCAATAGACTCACTACTGCAAATCCGTCTTTGAAATGGAGTCAAAATATGTGCTTTGAAAAAGAAAAAAGAAAAACTACTGCCATTCAGCATCAGCTTTAAAGGGGTCTTTGATTATTATTTCACTTTTTAAACTTTAGTTAGTGTGTAATTTTGCTGTTTGAGCATAAACAACGTCTGCAAAGTTACAACGCTCAAAGTTCAGTGCAAAGGGAGATATTTTCTTTTAAAGAAATCGCTTTTTAAGGACTACAACAAACAGCTAGGAGGGACTACATTGAGTTTCGTCCCAGGTTGGTGACATCACAAACCCCAACATTTACATAAACCCTGGCTCGAGAAAACGCAACGAAGGCGGTGTGGTAATGCGCTGCTTTACAGAACATTAAGAGTTGTTGTAGTAGAGTGTTGTTGCCATGCCGTCATTTTACACCCGACTGATTCACAAATGAGGGTCAATTCAACACTGGATTTGCACAAAAGATTAACATGACGGCACATGCTAGTTGATGAGTTGAATCAACTCCACAGCAACTACATACATTTATCCACTAACCATTCAGAAATGTCCAGTTGCATTCTATAAGTTGTAACTTCTTCCTGAGTCTCTCCATCAGTGTCTGACTCTGGTTTGAACAATGTAAGGCTGAACACCGTTACTGACAATCGTCATTTTGGCTGCGTGAGATTCTCAGACTTTGTTGTTGTTGAGCAGCTGAAGCAAGCTGTTAAAGCTCCGCCCTCTTCTGGAAAGCAGCCGGGAGCAGCAGCTCACTTGCATTTAAAGGGACACACACAAAAACAGCGTGTTTTTAATCACACCCAAATAGGGGCAAATTTGACAAGCTATAATAAATGATCTGTGGGGTATTTTGAGCATAATAGGTCCCCTTTAAAATCTCAGAGGACATATAACACATGGGGTGTTGCTAGCTGTATAAATGGTATGTTCATATTATGTTTAAATATGATGCACAAGCAACCTACAATGTTTTTGCCAGCTTCATTTTACCATTTTGACAATAATGAGATGAATATGGATGATTCATCACTGAATAGCTACTTATACACACGACTGCACATCTACCATCTGCATCTCGTCCTGTGGTTAACTGTTATCAGATATAGAGCTGCAACTTCAAACGTTCGATTTCAACACGAGGCTGCTGAAGGCACTCTTCTACTGCCTTTTAGAAGACTAACGTCTTGCAATACTGTGAGGAAAAACACAAGCAGTGCCGGCAGGTTAATGAGACATGTGGAGTATCTGAACATGGGATCACACAGTTTTTTAGCTGACAACGGCAGCAGAAGCAGAGACACTCCTATCAACAGAGGTAGCTCTGTAATTAAACCGTTGCTCTCTTCAAAATGAAAGCTGCATGCCACACGCCATAATTATACATTAAGCACTGCCACCTGGGAGTTCCTCGATAAGCAACCACTTTTCCCCGCATTTTATTCCATATTTAGGACACATTCAGTTTGTCTGATGAGAGATAAATGGCATGTGAGGTCGTGAGTGTGATTGGGATGTTATGTGCTGCCGGCCTGGATCTACCTATATAATTGTCCTAAACTGTATTTGCACTGCTTGAAATGATGGTTTGTGGGCCGAGAGGTGGATTAGCTAAGGGCTTGGGTAAGACTTTGCACTTCACAGATGTGTGCGATTCAAGCGCAACGGCAGTGATGGCACCAATCCTTGGCCTTTTGATGCGTTAACAGTTTCTTAACATGCTAGCCTAATTGGTTTAAGGTGGCACAACACATGACAACAAGACATTTAGCATGACCTTGCAAACCTAGCACTACAACATCAGGCTAAGAGATCATCAGACTCAGTGACACTTTCGCCAGTTAGCATCTCAACAGATAATGTAATGGAGAAGGGCAAAGCCTAGGAGAAAATCTCATTTGCATTACCATTCAAAAGTTGTTGTTTTTTTAAGAAATTAATACTTTTATTCAGCACGGATGCAATAAATCGATTAAAAGTGAATACTTAGATTGTTACAAAAACATATGTATTTTTTTTTTATTATGTTTTTTAAACTTTCTATTCATCAATAAAATCCGGAAGCAGCATAATAGCATTGAAATGTTCGCATCAACATTGAAATGTTTCTAGTGCACCAAATCAGCATTTTGAAATGATGAGTGATGAAATAATGAAAATTAATTATAAAAAGTTAGATGTGCCATCACAGGAATAAATTGCATTTTTAAATATATATCACAATAGAAATCAACTATTTTAAATTGTAATAAAATTTCACAATATTAATGTTTTACTGTATTTTTTATCAAATAAATGAAGCCTTGGTAAGCATAAGAGTAAATAATGTTACCTCCATCTCATAGCGGATATAGTGATGGGAAAGAGTTTTAGCCTGCAAGAAATTGTGGAAAAAAAATAAGAAAAGAAAAACACATTACATAAATAAATCAGCAACACTTTTCAGTAATTGCAAGAGACAGTCAAGTTATAAATTATTTGGAAAGCACATTGAGTGTATTAGACATGTATTGTAATCACTTTCTGTTTCTAGTGCAGATTTGACAGCTTATTTGTGAAAACTGTGCTAATTGTACTTATAATTTAACAACAACAGTTAAACAATTTAGGGTCTGAATTCATGTCGCAAGGCTGAGTGAACACTTCTTAAAAGAAATGGGACACATTTATAGCTGTTACTCCTTGCAGGGTCATAGGTCAAACTCTGCTGTCTTTGACTGTCTGCTGTTGGATGTGATTTGCTTAAAAGTCTCAATTTTGCCACAAGGCTTGACGTCTGAGTCCTGGGCACTCTAACCTCTGGCTCCATCCTTCAAGGCACAGTGACACTCCAGAGTCAACCAGGTCAAGCACTTTTCAAGAATAAAGCACATAAGCTGACAAGACTATCTTCACCCTTGTGTCCCACTAGGACCCTAAAAGGTAGGTCTTCCAACTATACCAATTACTGCAAAGTATTCTGATTTTCTAAGAACTCCAGTGCAACTCAAGTGTATACAATGTAGCAAGTTGTAGGGACAGATGCTATTGATCATATGCCAAGAAAAACTGGCTGCTAGCTGCCAGTCTAAAACTCAGCTGTCTTGGTTAACATCCACTGAGAAAAGAAATTATTTACTTTTGACTTATTACATAACAAATCTCAAAATTAAATGCAAAGCGTTGGTTTTCATCTTTTTCTATTTCTTTTGTTTCTTAGTAAATGGTTTCCTAAATTAACAAACTTAAAAGTGCAATATGTAAGATTTTTGCAGTAAAATATCCAAAGACCACTAGGCCAGTCTTATATATTTTGTTCACTTGAGTACTTAAAATATCCCAAATGTTTGCAACTATTTGTAAATCGTGAGAAAATTGCAATTTTAACCAAGGCTCTGGGACGTGTGAGGAGTCGCCTTTCAATTGCAGCATACCCGCGTTACCCTCGGTTTCCAGTTTTATTTTGTAAAAACCATTGAAACACCAAAGACGCTTTAATATATTACATGTTTTAATAGAAAAGGGAACAACTGTTTGGTTACGTTTATAGACAGAAAACTAATTATTGTTATATAGCTCAACACGTTTAGTCTTATTGTTTAAATCTAATTTTCTTGATTTTTTGAGAGTACCATGCTTTACCACGCCTCAGAGAAAAACACTATTTTGTCAAGTAGCTAACATAGCATAATCAGATGCAGCTTTATTTTTAGTAACAGTAATACAGAATTTTCTCCATTATACAATACGTTTTAAAATTAATTGCATGCCATTTATCAACACAAGCCATCCAGCATTTAATATGATATTCTAAAATCAATCTATCTTACTGCAGTGTACCTCAAACAAGTGTCTCACAGCAGCCGCCGAGCGAACGCAAAGAGTAACATTATAGCAACATTTTCAACACACTCAAATGTATCCAATAAGCTGCGTTACCTCCAAGCGGAAACCTCCCCCAGTTTCTCGTGAAGCCAATATGGAAGTAACTTAAACTGCGATTCACTGACTGGCCGCTAGGGACAGGCTGCAAAAGGGAGCAGAATCTCATTGACCATTATGTTAAAACAGCCAAGTTTACAGCAGAAAAAAAAAAAAAAACATGTTTACACTCTGGTTCAAATTGTGTTTTGGTCTATACTGCTAATTTTGCCTTTCATGACAGCTCTGAGGGGGGTGATTTCTTTTATAACTCATCCGTTTAAATTATATTAAGCCTTAAAGTTGTGCATAATTTAGGGGCGTGGTCACTTGAGTGACAGGTGGATTGGCGCTGCTGTCTGTGAGCCGTCATGTTACCTCAGCTAATTCCATCCGCTGAATTTGGCATCTCAGCCGTATTTGTGCCTTTTTTCTGGATTATTTTTATATAATATATGGCTTGCTGCATGAGACAGATGTCAGTCTGTGTACATGTGCTCGCATGCGGAACACACGTTGTTGGATCGTCGTGGCATTGGCTAAAGGATTTGTTCCTGATATTTACTACAATGACAATGCCAGGAGGATATACAACTCTGACAGCACTGCTTGGATATTATAACTAAAACTGCTGCACTATTTAGAAAAATTATACTTTGGACACGTGCTCATTAGTTTGAGAAAACATTTGAGAGGTATACAGATATCTGGTACTCTATGTATAGAGTTTTACATTATAAACAATGCTCAAATTGCATCCCTTCTTGAAGAACGATGATGGAGAGCAAATCATTCCTTAGATATGTAATGCAAACGATGGATAATATATAAAGATTTCATGGATTTAATGCTTTCATGAACAAAAATTATTTTTTTATGTTTTGTAATGGACATTTTACCCAAGTGCAACGGATTGGATTCATCTCACGATCTCTATTTCATTAAAGGAACACTCCACTTTTTTTGAAAATAAGCTCATTTTCCAACTCCCCTAGAGTTAAACAGTTGAGTTTTACCGTTTTCGAATCCATTCAGCCGATTTCCAGTTCTGGCGGTACCACTTTTAGCATAGCTTAGCATAGTTCATTGAATCTGATTAGACCGTTAGCATTGCACTTAAAAATGACCAAAGAGTTTTGATATTTTTCTTATTTAAAACTTGACTCTTCTGTAGTTACATCGTGTACTAAGACCGACAGAAAATGAAAAGTTGCTATTTTCTAGGCTGATATGGCTAAGAACTATACTCTCATTCAGGCGTAATAATCAAGGAACTTTGCTGCCGTATCATGGCTGCAGCAGGCGCAATGATATTACGGTCCTGCTCTGCTTCATACTACAGTAACATTAATAATCTCATCAGTGAACATGATTTCTTCCTAAGTCCTATCCCGATGGTTTCCACCGGCTGTGATGTGAAGACCACATGTCCCAAGATTCCGTGCTCAAACTTGCCGTCATCAATGCCTTTGATTTGAATGGGCCTCTAGCGACCTCTAGCAGACATTATTCCTACATATTGCACCTTTAAAGGATGTTGTCACAAGCTTGTAACTCTTTGCAGCAACAACAACAATGAAAAAAATGTCTTCATGGTGCTTAACACTACTGCGCAATGTCATCTCTAAATGTGTTATTGTATTTTAGTTGATATACAGTCATTATTTATAGTATCACAATGCTGCAACTGTAGAAGTTAATTAGATTCATACAATAATAAAATAAAACAAAATTTCCAGTAAGTAAAAAACAAAAACAAAAAGCACTTGACTAACTAAGAAAGATTTAAGTCTATTGTTTAATACATTTAGTCTATTGTTTTATTCAGAATGAACAGTTTTGTTGTCAAAGATCATTGTCAACTGGTAAACAGCACACGTTCTCAGCATTAAACACACAAAATACATCCAAAAAACAAGATAAATATGTGCTAGGTGCAAAATTCTAATGCTAGAATGAGCAATTATTATCTAGTTATTTATTTAGCCTATTGAGGGTATTGTTAAAACTGATGCACATGCAGTTTGACAGCCACAATCATGCTACAATAAGCATATTTGTTTTGTACTGTATTTGCACCGTTGTTTATCATTTAATTCATTCTTTAAATCCAATTGCAGTGTTTTTTATTTGTTTGTTTGTTTTTACAAGAAATCATTTCAGCCCTATTGTACCTGCTGACTCTTTGTTGAGATGTTCACTCTGCTGTTCACTCTGCTGTATAGTCATGCTCCAGCCGCTCCTTGCACTCCCTCTTTGCAGACATTACATCCTTGTTCAATTTTGTTTCCTTGTCCACCATTCTGCCATCTGATTTGTAGGCCACTTCCTTGCATTTCCTGAGCCCTGTCAAATCTCTAGAGAGAACTTATTATTGTTCTTGGGCAGACAGATTTTCTCACAGAATGAGGCAGACGAGGTGACAGTTTCAGTACATCCATCCATACTGCAGACCATACCACACTCAAGGTTTCCCAGTAAGTAAGTGAAAGGAGTCCAGCATACTTTGTAATGCCTACAACTGTCTCCAATTCAACGTCAATAACATGTCATCAATTTATGCTGTAGAAGTAAAGAACAGGTTTAACCTGCTCAGGCTAGAATGGAAAGATCCAGATGAGCAATGGCTGGAGATCAGAGATATTATCCTCGAAATTGCTGAGAAATATGCTTCTTACCAAAAACCTAAGATGACGAATAGGTGGCTAACCAAGAACAGACAGTTGGATGAACAATGTAGGAAGGGTTACACCAGAGCCATGTTTGCTGCAATGAAGATGCAATCCAGTTGTTCTGCTCAAAAAGGAACGGTCAGGGATTGTGATGGAAATTAACAGAGTGGCCAATCAAAGATAAAGAACAGGTGGAGAGAATATACAGAAGAGCTGTACTACAACAGTTCAATTGATCAAGTTTATTAAATCGCTGTACACCGATTAGGAAGCAACAGTGCAAACACTTTACGGCAGAGGTCTCCAAACTCAGTCCTGGAGGGCCGCTGTCCTGCAAAGTTTAGCTCCAACCCCAATTAAACACATCTGAACCAGCTAATCAATGTCTCAGTAGGCAAACAAGAAACTTTCGAGCAGGTGTGTTGGAGCCTGCTGGAGCTAAACTCTGCAGGACAGCAGCCCTCCTTTACGGTGATACAGATTGGTTCAGGATTGGTAAGGGCTTGAAACGGGGCTGTATTTTGTCTCTATTTCTTTTTGAACTTTATGCTGATGTGTTTATGAAAATTTAGACCTGGACTCATACAACATTGGAGTGAGGATTGGGGGAAGAAGCATCAATAGTTGGAGATATGCAGACAATACAACCTTGATGGCGGATTTTAAAAATCAAGAAAAAAAAAAAGAAAGTCAAGAAAGAATGTAAAAAAAGGGGTTGCACCTTAACATAAAAAACAAAGTTCTTAAAGACAGCAACTAGTGGTGAAGTGAAGATTAAAATCAATGATGAAGAAATTGAATCAGTTTGGGATTTCATCTTCCTCAGTTCAAAAATTGGCCGAGATGGAAAATCCACCCCTGAAATTAAATGCAGGTCGCATTAGGCCATACTGCAGTGGTTGGTATGAATAAGTTCTACCAGAAAGACTCAGGAGGCAAGATAACGTAACACTGATATTTATTACCAAACAGCAAGCAGAATATATAAGGTTAATGATCTTTGGCGTAGGCCCCATCCGTAGCTCACGTCCTGAGGGTTGAAGACTTTGCATTTCCTGCCTGAAGCTGAAGGCAGGGGCGTAGCCAACCCCCGGGGAGTATGGACAGGGACCATTCTGGTGGTGGTGGGGAGGCTGGAGGTGAAAGTTTGCGTCAGCATCTGCGAACTCAGACAAGTGTAAGTACCAATCTTTTATACTCCAAGTGTTAGATAATGATTGGTTAGATCTGAATTGATAAGTGACGTAACATTTGAGTCTTCCCGGCAGAACTTGCGCTAGAGCTTCATATCTGGAAGAGCAAAAACATCACTTAAACTACCAAATGCAGATTAATCAGAACCACAATATTTCCCGTAACATTGTACGGGTGCAAGAGCGGGACATTAAAAAAGGTAGACAGAAGGAAAATCGATGCATTTGAAATGTGGTACTGGTGTTACGAATACCATGGACAGACAAGAAAACAAATAGAGAACTAATTGGATCGCATAAAACCAGGGATGTCACTAGAAGCTGAAATAAGCAGATTGTCTTATTTTGGCCATGTTATGTGCAAACTAGCAAGACTAATCTGTAATGCTGGGGATAGTTAGTGGAACCAGAAGAAGGGGACAGCAAATAACTCGCTGGCTTGACACCTTCAAAACAGACCCCGATATGAACATTAAACAGTTGAAAGAAGCAGTGCTCGACAGGACAGCATGGAGAATATTTTTCTTCCCAGGGGTTCACAGAGTGTCAGACACGACTGAATAGAGAAGGAAGATGAGGAGTCTCCAATGCCAGGCATCAATTCCGGTAGACTTGGACTCTTCCTTTAGTTTGTGATCATCACAATCTCAATTACATGTATGGCCCTCAGAATGGCCCTTTAATGAAGGTCTAAAAGTAGTTTAACTGGTTCCCTTCTCTGGATAAGCCATGGATCTGATTATGTTCGTACTTGGTTAGATCAGTCTTCATGCTGTTATGGTTGAAATCATTAAGGAGAAAATTCTAGAAATGTGAAGTTTCCATTTGACTCAAGGTGAAGTGCAATTTCTGTGGAACTATACAGAACTGAAAAAAATACTCAAACATAGCAATTCCTGAAAGCACTACACAGCCACATTGTTTATATTTTACTTGGAAATCAATCTATGAATGGCTCACTCTGAGTTGTCTATCATTAACTGGTATTGGTTAATGTTATGAACAGAAGCTATGCTAATTATTTTCCATTTGATTTTCTGTTTTATCTTGGGATGCCCATCCCAAGGTATCTAGAGAGTACGCCAGCTCCAGTCTCTTATGAAGACTTCAGATGCCTCAACACCTTTGAAGAGATGACTCCAACCACTGTGAGGACTTGAGATGACGCAAACTCTGGATCAACATGCACCATTCCAAATTTTGCTTTAAATGCCTATCCAAATCATTTGTAAACATGTATTAATTACTTCAGTGAGCCTTAAATTAATACATTGTTTAAATTAATACATTGGTAGCTAACTGTTTGATTTGTATATATGCATTTCTGAAATTGCATAACACAGTCACCTCTGATCACAGAATACTCTAAAGTGTGATGTTTGACATGCATTTTCTGTAAAGCTGTTTTAAACTGATATGTATTGTGAAAAGCACTATACAAATACATGTGAAATGAAATGAAAATGAAATGGTATAAGAGTATTTATAAAAACACATTACCTTTAAGAGGGAATATATACTCCATTATAAACAAAAGAGTGAACCTGACGGTTGAAGTAAAAGGGTCTACAGTAGATAATAATTACATATTCTAGGTCTGGAGTGCAGTGACTGAAATCATTGGCTATATCTCTGCACCAGCTGTTGTTCATAACAAAAAAACATGCTGACTTTTTTCCCTTAAACACTGGGCTGTGTTTCACATTAAACAAAACAAACCCGGCTAGTCCAGCTTCCCTGTACAAAATGCACTGTTTAAGCCTTACAATGGTGAAATAAAACATGTTTCTATGCTTAAACCTGGTCTATTCATTTATTTTATTTATAGTAATAGTAACAGTTATAGTTTATTGTCATTTTGGCATAGATATAGCACAAAAGTATGATGTTATATATCGATATTAAAAATTCTAGCTGATACTGATAATTATTTTCATGTTATAGCTGATAATTTACTACCATAGTAGGAAAAATGAATACTATGGTAGTCAATGAGGTGCGAGGTCTGTTTGGTTACTGATATTCTTCCAAATATCTACAGGTTTGGAATTACCTGAGGGTGAGTAAATGATGACAATTTTCATTTTTGGGTGAACTATCCCTTTAAGACAGTCCTTACACAGAAAAAAATTCCAGTATTTTTTTAAACGCACCCATGACGATTCTTGCTACCATTCTTATTGCATTTAATGGCATGATCAAAATTAAGGTTGAAATGCTTTGGTACTTTTAGTAGTCCAATCAATCACGGCCTGTCAGTAAAGAGAACAATCAAGTACCTTCAAACAAAAGTCATCCATACTGTATATTAGTATTCTAAGAGATGCTTGTAAAATACATTGATTTGGCACTGTCATACCTTTGCAAGAAGCCTTTGAAGGATGAGGACAGCACAAAAAAAAAAAAAAAAAAAAAAGGTGAAAATATTCTGCACTGCCCCACATTAGATTATTTCACTCTTGGTTGCATTTACACTGGCCATTGTTGACCTTTTGTTGGTGCACTCAACCACATGTGACTTTTCTAATGAGAGTCAGAGGGACAAGGCCATTCTTTTACTCAGTTTCCATTTTTATGTTCCTATTTTCACCTTACCTGACTTCAGTCATACACCAATAATTTATCTGCTGACACTGATCCAATATAACCTCTATGTGGAAGAAAGAAGAACTTTGGACAAAATGGTTTCATCAAAGCCAAAGGTTTGCCTCAAGTCACACTAACGCAATTGGAGCAAAGAGACTGTCCAGTACAGATGAAACATGATGTCATCTCCTGTCAGAGAATGCCCTGGCAGTAATTGAACAATCGTCATGGTGAGCATTGCAGGGCCACCAGAGCTTCAAGGTCAAGCTACACTCGGGTCTGAAACCTCTTCAAATGTCATTAAAAGGTCATGCTGGACAACTTCAAGTAAAAGTTTGACGTTCGAAGACAAAGACATTTATCAATTTCTTTTAGAAATGTTAGGTTGCCTAGTATCACCTTTTCTTTTTTGAAAGAATTAAAAAAAAAAGTTGCCTAAATACACTGCGAAAAATGCTGTTCTTACTTAGAATTTTTGTCTTGTTTTTAGTCAAAATATCTTAAAGTTCTTAAATCAAGAAGCATTTTCTTGACAAGTACAATTTATTTTCTTGTTTTCAGGAAAAATAAATCAAAATTGAGTACTTTTTAAAACAAGCAAAATAATCTGCCAATGGGGTAAGCAAAATAATCTTAGCCCAAACTGAAAACAAGATTATATAGCTTATTTTTGGTTTGAAATAAGATTATTTTGCTTACCCCATTGGCAGATTATTTTGCTTGTTTTAAGGAAAGACTTACTTAATTTTGACTTATTTTTCCTGAAAACAAGAAAATAATTTTTACTTGTCAAGAAAATGCGTCTTGATTTAAGAACTTTAAGATATTTTGACTAGAAACAAGACAAAAAATCTAAGTAAGAACAGCATTTTTTGCAGTGTATATTTTTAAAAATGCTGTCTATACAGGAATTAAGTGAATCCGGCATTGACACAAACATGCCCTCAAAATCTAAACTGAATTTGCACGCCATAGTTCGCCACAGATTAAAGTTGATTGCAGAAGGTTAGCGAGTAAACTGAATTCCCACACGCTATCAATGGTTTAGTGATGTACAATCTCTCTTATGCTTAAGGATTAAAGTTCGGTTGTTTCACATTTCAAGGCCAATATTCTTGCAGTCCATAACTTGAATTTTTTCATCCATCAAAAGGCACAACACTTAAATGATCACACAAACAAAAAGCAATTCTTTGTCATGAGTCATTAGATTTCAGACCATTACCGCCACAGTGAAAAATACACTCTCTTTTTCACCAAGTCAATAAAGTACACACACAATGCCAAAGAGTGAGTAAAAGACTTAAGAGCTCTCATAAGCAAAGCAAAAAGTGTTAAGTGTCCAGTACAGTTGACTAAAATCTCATTTGAGCTCCCACTGCCGTGGACGCTTTGCCCTCAATGCACCTGTGAATTCATTTTCAAGGGCAAACTTACTGCAAATAATTCATCTCCCAAAGCATCCATCAGCCAGGCTCCAGCTCAAACAACTCAAATCTGTCTTTCACAAGAAAAAAAGAGGACTCATGATGACTCTAGATTGTGTGATGCAGTCTTTGAAAGTGCCAATTTCTCAAATAAATACTGAGTGGAGATTGCTCCAGAAGATAGAGCTCTAATGCAACCCTCTACTTGCAGGGACAATCTAATCTTTACTAGCATTAATCTAAGAAACTGGCAAGACATCCTGGACAAAAGTGTGTTTCTGCATGCACCATCTGTGCTCCTGCTCCAGTCATTTGTAATCTTCCTTTATCTGTGCTAATTGTCCTTAGCATTTTGCAATTATTACCTCTTACATGTTCGGCGAGGATCTTTCAAGCACACAGCCTTCTAGCAAAGCGATGACTCTTTTGTCAGTTGTCAAAGCATGAGCTTAGAAACTAAATGAAAATGGCTTCATGGCAAATTTGGTCTAGTCATCAATGTGGTTCACCAAACAAGAACCGACATCTTTCTGTAATTGATGCTTTTTGTTTTTCAATCGCTCTTGCAGACTGTCTCAGTATCTATTTTTAATTGATCAGACCCATCCCAAGAGACTTGTCCATTAATCATTTGATGGATCCGACAACATGGCAGATATCCAGCTGGAATGGAAAGACAGCTTCAGAACAGAGTTATTTTTACTAAAGTTGGTCAGCAGAACAAAAGGATACTGCTCATCAAATCCATCTTCACAGTTTTCTACTTTTTTTTCTTCTTTTTTTTATTCCCGTTTAGTATAAAAAGGATGAAAGGCTGATGGCATATCTACATCTTCCTTTTCCCTACCACTGTACTAGAGAGTATGAATACTTTAAAGCAAGACTTGTAGCTAAATTTAAGCCAAATATATTAATTAATCATAAGTGGAAAAAACTCATTTGAAATGTGAATCAATTATTATATGTAAAGACATAACTAGTTCTAATAATGACTATAAAGTACTTCAACGCCACACAAATAAAGCCAGGAGCATATCAATCATTTCAGATGCAAGGATAGAATATGCAACATAAGACAAGATTTTCTGACTGCTGACCAAATTTCATTTTCTCTTCTGTCTGTACTTTGTCTTAATTGAATTCATAACATATGAAAAAGAAAAGAAAATCATGCACTTTCAGAAGCAAGTCTTCAGTTGTGAGATTGTTATAACTTAAACCAACCCTAATCCACTATATATGTACTAGTTTACAGATACCTGTCTGACAAAATATAAAAAAGCTGCTCAGCAAAGGATCACCCCAACAAGAATACAAACAATAAACTGAACTAAAGAGACGAACGTTTCCAAAAAAAAAAAATAATAAATTTCTAAATCCCAACATTCCTAAATCGTATACCACAAAACTGTCAACGAGGATTAAAATTTGTTTTAAAAACACTGAGCAGGCAAAAGCTCACCTCCTTATACTTCTACTTATAGTTATAATTAAAGTACCATATGCATGAAGTAAATAAATGATTAATGTGAAATTATAAGTAATTAGTCTTATCATGTGCAATTATAAGTAATAGGTCTTATCTTAGTTCCTGTCCTATAGAGAAGTATATGTGTGAAAATATTAATCTTATTCATTTTTAGCATCTCTATTTATAGTAGGTGTAATTGCATTTAAATGAAAAATTGCAAATGACATGATTTTCTCTAACTTTTTAATGAAAAATACATTTAAGAGTCACGAATGAGCTGACAAGGTGGCTGGTGTCGATCAATTGCAAAAACACACAAACCGAATTAAACAACTTGCAAAGTGAATTTGCAGCTTTGAGATCAGTGCTGCAAAGCTAACAACACAAGCAAGCATTAAAAACAAAGCACACACAAGCAAAGCCTAAAATAATCAACTTATATTGAAGTTTGATTATTTGGTTTGCCAAGTTTTCAGTACTGAACTGACAAACCGACATTTTTCGACTTTCATGAGGGATACTGTGCATTCAATGTTGGAATAGAATTGTGATAAAAAAATAAAAAAAAACCTTGGGAACAAGTTAAAATGCTGAAACATTGAGCCATAACAAATATTTATCAGATTCAAACACTTATTTTCCTTTAGAATGATGTAACAAAACCTTTTTTTTTTTTTTTTTTAGAAAACTTGCAGAACAATAAAAGCAAACTTTAACAATGCTGACTATATTGTTGCATGGTTCTTCTAGGTCATTCAAGGTCATTCATTCTTTCCAGAATACCATCAGTTCATTCCAATGGATGGTTCTGCCATCTTAAGGGATGCTGCTGGAAATAATAAAAGAATATGCTGATGAGGGGGTGGTTGGGGTTTGTTCACAAGCTTTGGTGACTGGTTGGCGAGCAGGGGGAGTTGCGGGTGTGTTTGTGGGGTCAGAGTATAGGGCAGAAGGTCAGACTAGTTCCACAGAGGCTTAAAATGGATAAACAGAAAGCATTAGCACTGCTTTGTGGTATAGTCTCCCAAAAGCCTCCCGCCTTTGAGGAACTGTGCTCATTGTTCCTAGGCTTGTGGGAGGTCAGGCCTAAAGAAGGCACGGGCAGCAGGGTCAAGGGAAAGGTCAGACAACTTTCTAAAGCCTGGCTTCTCGGAAAGCCCCTGCACTGTTTCGAGGGGGGGGCATGGCAACTGTTGCTATGCCGTGATGACTTGGAATATTAAAGCTACTTATCTTGACGCCCCGCAAACACAATGACAGCTTGGAGGGCTTCTGATGCATGCTTGATACGCTAATCACACCCTCTCCCCATGACCACCTCTTCCTCTCGCTTATGCTAGTGTCCTCTCTGTCTCTTCTGCGCACACACGCAAGTTTACTTTTGAGTAGCAAGCTTTGTGTCTGTGTGTGACAATGTTTATTTTATTACATGGCTGTGAGGGACAGCTCTGCGTCTGAGGCCGTGCTCCCATCACACACCTCCCCGTGTGTGTCCATCTGTGGCCCGCTCTGTGTGTGGAGCAAGAGGGCTTGTAGCTGAGCTTAATGACATCCGTGAGGAGACAGATAATGCCAGAGACCTTGATTTAAGGGTATTCAGAAGCCTAATGAATATTTAATAGCATGAGACACAAAGCATACTCAAGAACTTTTCAGTAGTATATAAATTAATACAATACAATTTCCATGATCAGTTGTTTTGAATTTTTGTTTGACCAAAATAAACCCACTGACCGCTGCTGACAAAGTGGGCATCTTCAATTGAAGAATCGTGGAAGCTTAAATAAAATATAACTCTTGATACTCGATGCATTGCTTCAGTTGTGAACACTGGGGAGTAACTCTCTCTTCAATGTCTCATCTGAAGCTTTCATTCCCCTTCATTTGTGTTAACCTTGATATGGAGGAAGAACCACACTGAAATCAACTAATACAGAATTCATGGATAATATATATGCCCTCTGTAATAGTCTAACAGCCGACATGTTTTGCAAATTAACCTTCGACATTTTGGTTATGTCCTTAATGGAAAAAAATGTGAGAGCTAGCAAAACAGTCTGTTCATCTGAGAAGAAAATTGCAAGACGTTAGCAAACTTTGGTAGTTTTATACTGTATTTTAATATAGATACATATACTCTGTTCACAAACCTTGTAAGGGGCTTATGGAAATGCCATTTTAAGGCATCATATGTATGCTCATGTGACGACTGTTCCAAAGACAACCTAATTATGCTGCCTCTTAAGAAACCTTATTCTGGCCAAAATTCTAAGACAACATCAAATGCATCCTTTAAAGAGAAAATGGTGTGATAAGCTAAATAAAAAATAAATCCAACATAGTGGAAAATGTGAGAGAAATGTTGATTAAAACAATAATCCAATATGCAAAAACATTGATAAAACTATTTATTTTATCAAAAAAGGTGTGAGCTATTTACATATATACACAAATAAAAATAAATATGGAAATAAATATAGAAGTCTAATAGTCTGGGTGGGTGATTGTTGTCTCCGTGATTCGAACGTGACAGACAGATCCAAGTGCAGTAGAGTTTAATGGGTAATCCAAAGTCGTATCCAGAAACAGGCAGGGGTCAAAATCCGCAAAGCAGTCAAAAACAGAAAACCAGAAAACAAAGAAACGGGTGACCAGAACTGAAAACTCCATGACAAAAGCAGAAACAAACCGGGTATAAATAGACAGACACTGATGAGAGAACTCAAAACAGCTGGGTGCAATGACATGAGATAATAGGTCCAGGAAGTGCATTATGGGTGATGAAGTTCATAAGTGGGGTGAGACACAGTCCGGGTTGGAGTGCCCTCTAGTGGCAAACAAGGGCACTCCCAGTAATAATCATGACATTACCTCCCCTCAAAGGAGCGGCTACCAGACGCTCCACCAGACATACAAAAAAAAAAAAAAAACTCAGGAGGGAGGTGGAAAGGAGGACCAGGGGGAGGGATGGTGGGCCAGGTCCAGAGTCTCCAACAGAAGGCCAGGGAGGAGCCGGGGGAACAGTCCATGGAGACTCTAGTTGGGTTGGGGTTCTGGCAAGTTGCCAAGGCAGTGCTGAAGGAACTGACCAAGCAGGTGTCAACAGGTCTGGAGTCCTGGCTGACTGCCAGGACGGCGCTGGAGGAACTGACCAAGCGGGTGTCAACAGGTCTGGAGTCCTGGCTGACTGCCAGGGCGGCGCTGGAGGAACTGACCAAGCGGGTGTCAACAGGTCTGGTGTCCTGGCTGACTGCCAGGGCGGCGCTGGAGGAACTCGGTGACGGCCTCCGTGGCCGTATCAGGAAGAGCGGACGGCTCGGGCTGCTCTGGTGGCAGTGGCAGGGCAAGGCGCTTAGTTGGCGCCGGCAGGGCAAGGTACTTGGGAAAACGAAGAACAACCTCTAGAGTGGTCTCCGGGCCTTGAAGGACGGAGGGAGCCCTTCTCCTCCCTTTCCTCCTCTTATGAGGGTGAGGCTGTGGCTCTGTGCCTACCTCATCTGTAGGCACAGAAGTGGACCCACCGGCTGGAGCGGACCCACCGGCTGGAGCGGACCCACCGGCTGGAGCGGACCCACCGGCTAAAGTGGACCCAACGGCTGGAGCGTACCCAACGGCTGGAGCGGACCCAACGGCTGGAGCGGACCCAACGGCTGGAGCGGACCCACTGGCTGGAGCGGACCCACTGGCTGGAGTGGACCCACTGGCTGGAGTGGGCTCTGGAGCGGACTCACTGGCTGGAGCAGGCTCTGGAGCGGACTCACTGGCTGGAGCGGGCTCCGGGCCTTGAAGGATGAAGGAAGCCTTCCTTCTCCTCCTCCTCCTCCTTTTACCTGGGTGAAGCAAAGGCTCAGTGCCCACCTCCTCTGTGACTTCTAGAATGGGTTCACGGGCTGGAGCGTGCACACTGACTGGAGTGAACTCATGAGTTGGAGCGTGTTCTGGTTGACACGGTACAGCCCCCCTACTCCGACGTTGGAGGTAGTGGACGAACCCCCAAAAGTCTAGGTCTCCCAGTCCATCCATCTCCCACAGAGGTAGCGAGTTATCCAGGCACTCATTCAAAAGGTCCATTAAAGCCGCATCATTATATCCCAGCCCTACCACCAGGGTCCAAAACAATTGGGCAAAACCACCCACCTCATTGCCCTGTTGTTTCAGGGTGGTTAAATTCTCAAGCCGATCCATCCGCTCCCTCACAGTAGCCGGAGGAGTGATTCGAATCCCCATTCTGCTGAATCTAGTTAGGTCGGAGTTTTTGTCACGTTCGAATCACAGAGACAACAGACAGATCCAAGTGCAGTAGAGTTTAATGGGTAATCCAAAGTCGTATCCAGAAACAGGCAGGGGTCAAAATCCACAAAGCAGTCAAAAACAGAAAACCAGAAAACAAACAAAGAAACGGGTGACCAGAACTGAAAACTCCATGACAAAAGCAGAAACAAACAGGTTATAAATAGACAGACACTGATGAGAGAACTCAAAACAGCTGGGTGCAATGACATGAGATAATAGGTCCAGGAAGTGCATTATGGGGTGAGACACAGTCCGGGTTGGAGTGCCCAGTAATGATCATGACAGTGATATAACCAAATTCTTAATTTATTGCACGATATGACAAATTTTATTTCACAGTAATGATACATTCAGATTTCATTCAGTTATTTTGTGTTATTTTATCTCATTTCTGTTATTAATAATAATAAAAAAGAAACAAATTACGAACAAGAGGACAAATACAATATAACAAAAATATGAATTAAACAAATTAAGTTTTTCAGGTACAATAGGTTTATCATATAGTTAGAATTAGTACAAAAATGTAATAGTCAAATGTAAAAAAATAATAATATTGCATAGTCTTCACTGTATGAATTAAATATAATATTATTATTCTTATTAAAGCTCCATTATACTGATACACATCTGGTTTACACCCAACTATTGGTTATGTTTCAGTTGAGACATAACCGGCTGTGTTTATATGAATACTCCACACGATGGGCATTTTGACATAACTGCATGTATTCGATCATTCAAGCGCAATAGGACGTGAAAGAGAATTGAATTTGCTATTGCATGTGGCTTTCTGTGCACGTGCTTATGCTGTGTGTCAGCGCATGCATTGCATTGAGTTCTTTTTCACTGCTTGTTTAACATTGAGCATGTCTTAAATTTGCGATCGCCTTCTGAGAGAGGCAGCTTTCTGTGTGTGCACTTTGGCAGTGTGCTAGTTCATTTTCAGGATGTATATAGGATAATATATACACTTTCTTATTCATGCATCATCACTCTGAAGTGTCAATAGTGCTATATATTTACATACAGTACCACGATATAGCACAATCTCTAACAATGGACATCTTATACCGTGGTAACAATATATACAGTATATTCGTCATACTTCCCAGCCCTAGTTGACATTTGTCCATATAGGATTGTTATCTCATGTACTTGTTATCAAGCTGTAAAGAGTTCTATCAATAGAAGCACTTACCAGCTTAAACTGACCTTTAAGTGACTCCGTGTGGTGCAAACTTACACTGGCCTACGGGCTTCATCAAACACATTGCTTGCTGGTGTTCAGTAATTTCAAGCTACAAGAGGCCCAGGCACAAGCCGTCTTGATGCTTACTGTGCAACCAATGACTGATTGATGGATCAATTTGGAGCTCATTCTCATTTAAACTGAGGAGGAAAGCAAGGCTCTTATGAATCAATATGCTTTAATGATTAATAGAGGAGGAGTGGAGCCGCCTGGTTATTAATGTGTGCCCCTTTTTCAGCCAGTGGCTGTTATATGCCATTACACTGCAGCCACTTCCAATACTCTGGGTGATTACCGTGGCCGACTTCTATTTTTTCTCCAAAATAAGCGGAAGATTGTTGAACTTTAAAACTCTGCAGATCCACCTTTGGCACTTGTCTAATGTCTAATTTGTTCATGTTAAAAACAGAGCTTTGAATCGTGTCATCAAGACATGGCAGCCGTTCTAAAGGACAGCTGTATCCACCAAGTGCACATTTGCCTTCATTTCCCAGCCTGCAAAACACATCCTCCTGCATCACATTGCATACGCTTGTTTCTGTTCCCATTAAATAAACATGCAAGAGAGATAATACCTCCAGTCTGAGTGCTGCTAGACCCATGTCTCCACTGTATATCCCTCGATTACAATCTGCATGTCTGTAGGCTCAATATTGCATTGTTCCAGAGTGTCTGCCTTCACTGACATCAAAACGAATAACAGTCATTTGCAGGGCTGGCACTTAATCTTGCAGACAGTTTGGAGGAAATGAAATTGTACTCCATAACAAGAAAAGACCTTTGATCATAGAATTCGCTGCCTCTTTCTTATACAAAGCGCTTCTTTGTTTGATTGTAGCAAATTTATACACTCGCAGCTCCTCACCTCCCCCCTGACATCCTCATTTGATATGTTATCTCTTGTTTTGAGATGAAGGCGTTGTATTGTGTGTGTACATGCACAGTGCATGGTGATACTTCCCCTCATGTAAGTCTAATTTGTTCAGAGAGTCATTACTCATACAGTGTTCCTGTATAAATGTATTTTCCCTCATTGTTATGACCAGGTGGCGTGCATAAGCAGTAGGTATTGCAGAACATCAGGATTTCAGTTTATCTCTAAACAGTTAGTGTTATAGTCAGTGTAATCAAAGCCACTGGAAGGCAAGCCTGCAACCTTTACCCTAAAAAGCGCAACGGCTAATGCTAACGCTCCGCCTCTGGCGGTACACAGGGAAGGAGACCAGAGGCTGTTTTTTGAATGGATGTCAATGAATGAGAGGCTTCACTATGCTGATCAAACAGCTTTTCTGGAGAAATAGCTAATCATTTAATTAATCGACAGCCTGTTCGCTAATCTTCAACATGTTTTACACTAAACAATACTTTCGTTGGGAACTATATGTAGATTTTAGCTTGATAAAAATGTGTTTTTTAAGAGAACACAGACTTGGGAATGCTGCGACTGATGTCACTGCCATTTCACTATAGGCTGAGAGGTGCTGCACGTGATGAAGTTAGCCGTTACGATTTCTCCAATGGTAAGTGATACAGACCCTCTCATCTCCCTATAATATACAATCTCTGGTGTAATCTCATTAGTATAACTCGTGACACATTTTCAAGTACAATTTTGTATGTTTCAAAAGACACTGAAATGAACAATAATCAGCATACTGACAGCACATAAAGCAGACACTTTTAACAGATCTTTACAAATCCCTGACTAGTTGGAAGACAAAGCTCAACTATATCCAAATATTTATTTATTTATTTTTCCTGGAGATAGCTTTTGCCAGCCAAAGCTTTGCAACGCAAACCACTAGATCTAGTTATAATAGCTATTGGAACAACTTTGTTACATATTTTGATGGCTTGATGGTGGTTCACTTATACAAGAGAGTTAAACCCTGAGTCTAAAGTCTAACCATGTTTAATACTATACTTCCTACAGTAGAACAAGTTCTGCCCTATGGTATCATTACACTGCTATCTGCCTTGTTACCTTTCCTCTTTAGGGGGCATTGAAACACTGTGCCTATCAGTGCATCACTCAGCCATTATTTTTTCATTGAGTACCTGCTGCACAGTCGGTAATGACATTTGTATGGCTCCACTGCTTTTCAACCTCATTGCTCTGATGATGATTCTCATTATAACTCCATCTTCCTCTGTGTGCCTCCGAATCAAAACATAATGCAAATAAATCAGACAAAGCCATCAATAACAGCTTAATATGCACATCTTTATCTAATGAGTGTTTGACAGTTGAAAGGCCGGGGGCTCACGCAGCCAATTATGAGGCAAGCACCTTCAAACTCTCAGCTGAAGAGGTGAATCCTTAAACAGAATGAAGTGAGTGTCTGTCTGCCTTTACTATTCGCTTTGTATCAAGCTAAGAGCATAAACTGTTAACCTATTCAATCCCACATGCATTTAATCTTCAGTAAATGAGTCTTGTTCTATCTAGATCTTCTGTCACATAAAATGAGTAATATCAGATCTGTTTTTGTGGGACAAATGACCTGATTTTTATCTGATTTTCTCAATATTGTAATCAAAATCACGGCATTATCACTTATTCCCCCCAAGCAATCACCTGCCTTCAAACTTCATAGAGAATTAAATTAAATATTAAAATAATATGTAATTTATAAATATATAAAATGTATAAAATAATATTTATTTGTTAAAGAAACAATATTGTGAACTGAAAAAAGGGAAGAGGTTTGTACCAAACTCAGCTTTGTACTTACCCCCCCCCTCCCCCAACACTGTCATTAATAATAACATTAATGCCATGATGATGATGATGATGATAATAATAATAATAATCATATAATTCAAATGGAAGAATGAGATTGTACCTAAAAGGTGCCCAAGAATGCTTTTTCACACGATGTAATATAAGTCTAAGGTGTCTCCTGAATGTGTCTGTGAAGTTTCAGCTCAAAATATCCCATAGATTTTGTTTATTTTTTTTAACTGCCTATTTTGGGGCATCATTAACTATACACTGATTTTGGCAGCGCGCCGCCCCTTTAATTCGCCTGCTCCCTGCCACACGAGCTCTCAACTATATTGCAGTGCATTTACATAGTTCACACAGCTAATATAACCCTCAAATGGATCTTTACAAGATGTTCGTCATGCATGCTGTATGCATGCTTCGAATTATGTGAGTAAAGAATTTATTTTGATGTTTACGTTTGATTCTGTATGAGTTTGAGGCTATGCTCTGTGGCTAACGGCTAATGCTACACTGTTGGAGAGATTTATAAAGAATTAAGTTGTGTTTATGCATTATACAGACTGCAAGTGTTTAAAAATGAAAATAGCGACGGCTCTTGTCTCTGTGAATACAGTAAGAAACGATGGTAACTTTAACCACATTTAACAGTACATTAGCAACATGCTAACGAAACATTTAGAAAGACAATTTACAAATATCACTAAAAATATCATGATATCATGGATCTTGTCAGTTATTATTGCATCTACCATTTTTCGCTGTTGTTCTTGCTTACCTTGTCTGTGCACAGATCCAGACGTTAATACTGCCTTTCCTTGTCTAATGCCTTGAACATGGGCTGCATTGTTACGTAACAGTCGGTGTTATGTTGAGATCCACGTGTTTTCCGGAAGTCTTTTAAACAAATGAGATTTACATAAGGAGGAGGAAGCAATGGGGTTTGAAACTCAATGTATGTTTTTTCCATGTACTGAACTCTTGTTATTTAACTATGCCGAGGTAAATTCTAATTTTGATTCTAGGGCACCTTAAATGTAAAAGAATACCTCCGATCACATGTGGAACAGATTAATCCATATTTTCTAAAACCTTTTTCAATTATCTCAAGAATCAGTAACAAATCCAAACGTTTATTGAATATTCTCTACTGTACTGTGTATTGCTAATCTGTATGACACTCCACTGAACAATGCATTATATTGTATTTTATTGTGTAACATTTGATGCTGCTTGGTTTATATCAACAACAACTTGGGAGCAATTCACTTAGACAAACTCCTGGCAAGTAAAGATTTATTTTGCCAAATTTCTAACACTGTTTACTGGAAAGTGGGAACAGTGAAAACATGAGACTAGCAACAGTGGACATATTCATTTACAGCAACTATGTAATTTGATCACATTTAATATAATGGGTCTAATATGGCTATTCTCATTGCCAAAAATATGAGACCTTGAAATAATCTGATGCCTTGCATTGTCTCAAAACATACAGTATCGAATTCATTCAAACGTAGTATAATGTGCTATCACAGCACACTGAAGCAGGTAGAGTAATTAGGGGATTCACCAAGCGTCTGCACTGAGGGAGGGATGACTGTCAATTGTTGTGATATGCATGCTTCAAGTAAATTATATAGTCTCTTTTATTATCAAGCTTCTTACTTAGCCGGTGAAAAGGAGTGCACCATAATCAAAGCCTGCTGATTGCACTGTATTTATTGATGAGCGTAAATCTGACTATAAGGCCACAAAGTAATTACCCTGTCATTCTTAATGAGCTTCCAATTTACACTGCTTGATTGCTAGCTAGTAAAAAGTATTGTTTTTCTATAGCATTCCATAGACTGCTGAAATTAAATATCTAAATGCGGATAATCAAAAAACAATCTACTATATTTATTTCAGTTAACTAATGACGCCTTGAAAATAAACACTGTTCATGAAAGTAAATTGTTTAAAGAGAATACCCGTGGGAAAACTGAACATTTAAGGAAGCACTGCATCATTTAGCTATTATTTCTTGCACAGAAGCTACGATCTGTAATCTGATCAGCAGCCCTTAGACTAATGAAAAAACAGGATGAAAGAATGAGCACGGGAGAAAAGTTCTGCTGCGTTGCTGATTTGTTGTGATAAAATTTAGTCTATGAGTCAATGCCACATAAATGATTTAGTCAGCACCGCTGGCTCTCACGCTTTGACACATTTTATTAATTTTTATAATTATTATTGCACAGACAGAGCCAGGAGCTCCTGCCCGTTCAGAGCGGTTGGGCGAGGCTTCGTTATTGGAGTCTAAACCCCAGAGACAGAGAAGACGTATCGGGAAACGGTCTCTAAACGCACCCCACCTGTACACCCACCCGCTCACTGACACCCACAAATCTCTAAAGAGACAATCATAGCCACTAGCCCTGAACGGACACGTATGGCCATTTGTCTTTCTGTCTTGGTCCGCTCCATTGCGCCACAGAAGCAGGCATGCCAATACTTCACCTTATCCTGACCTTCCCTTCCACACAACACAACAGCCAGAGCGGCGGCCAGTCGTGAAGTATGCTCATGAATAAAGAATGACTGAATTATGGCTGAGCTCTATTTGATTTGCATTAAACTATCATCTGCAAAAAATAGCTCTTCTTGTTCGCTCATGAGGGCTCACAGGAATAGGGACACGTGGTGGGGAGGGAATTTGAATAATGGATATATCAGATATATCAGGTTTACATTATCTCATTTGAAAGTCAAAACCGAGCCATGTTGCATTGCAGAACTCACCATTTCAGAAGGTTTGAATGTAATAATTAACTGCTGGAATGCATATTATATATATATATATATATATATATATATATATATATATATATATATATATATATATATATATATATATATATACTGTATACAGTACAGTCCAAAAGTTTGGAACCACTAAGATTTTTAATGTTTTTAAAAGAAGTTTCGTCTGCTCACCTAGGCTACATTTATTTAATTAAAAATACAGTAAAAAAAAACAGTAATATTGTGAAATATTATTACAATTTAAAATAACTGTGTACTATTTAAATATATTTGACAAAGTAATTTATTCCTGTGATGCAAAGCTGATTTTTCAGCATCGTTACTCCTGTCTTCAGTGTCACATGATCCTTCAGAAATCATTCTAATATGCTGATCTGCTGCTCAATAAACATTTATGATTATTTTCAATGTTGAAAACTTTTTTCAAAACAACTTTTTTTTTCAGGATTCCTTGATGAATAGAAAGTTCAAAAGAACAGCATTTATCTGAAATACAAAGCTTCTGTAGCATTATACACTACCGTTCAAAAGTTTGGGGTCAGTAAGAATTTTTATTTTTCATTTCTTTAAAAGAAATTAAAGAAATGAATACTTTTATTCAGCAAGGATGCATTAAATCAATCAAAAGTGGCAGTAAAGACATTTATAATGTTACAAAAGATTAGATTTCAGATAAACACTGTTCTTTTGAACTTTCTATTCATCAAATAATCCTGAAAAAAAAATTGTACATAAATATTTTGTACAATTGTACATATTAAATGTTTCTTGAGCAGCAGATCAGCATATTAGAATGATTTCTGAAGGATCATGTGACTGAAGACTGGAGCAATGATGCTGAAAATTCAGCTTTGCATCACAGGAATAAATTACTTTGTGAAATATATTCAAATAGAAAACAGTTATTTTAAAATGTAATAATATTTCACAATATTACTGTTTTTACTGTATTTTTAATTAAATAAATGTAGCCTTGGTGAGCAGACGAAACTTCTTTTAAAAACATTAAAAATCTTAGTGGTTCCAAACTTTTGGACTGTACTGTATATATATTTTTCACCTTAGCTTAAAAAATTTATGTCAGAAAAAAAATGAATCTTAATTATGTCAGATAACACAGATAACCAGCAAAACATAGTCAGGTCAAAGAGTCTGAATAATTTTTGGTCCCAAATTTTTATCAGTTTTACTGGTAGTCCACTGTAGAATTTTTGGGTATGTCACAGTTTACTTTATTTTGCTATCCTCACTTACATAAATAAACTATAGTGTCCTGCACCCACTAGTAAAACTATATCAAAAATATCAAAAATGTCTGAATAATTTTTGGTTTGACTAATTTTTTATATATATATATATATATATATATATATATATATATATATATATATATATATATATATATATATATACACACACACACACACACACACACACACATATACACATATATACACATCTACACAGACTTGACGTGTTTATTTCTCTCCAGTAGATAGCTTCATGGCAGCTGTCACCTCACAGCTGTGTCAAGCATTCCCCAGCCTCATCACCACATGTCCACTTTCACACACACGGCCCAGCCTCGCTCACCGCCAAACTCCAGCTCCAAGTGTGATATTTAAAGGTCACATATTGGAAGAGTCGTGGGGATGTGCGATCGGACTCAATGCAACCGCATTAATTACCGTGCTGCTGATCACCACAGGCTTGGATGGGGAACAACGCGGCTCGTCCAAAAGCAGTTTCATTATGATGTCTGAAAAATCACCAGGCTTCGACTTCTTCTTCTTAAAGAAAAATATGACTTCTTGAGAATTATATAACAAGCCTTCACTAAATTTAAAAATGCTCTCTTACTCTAAACCCCATCAAAAGCGATCAAGTGACAGCTCTAAGTTCAGTAACTGAGCGTCTAATTAACTCAATGCAAGGCCTTTTTGGACTGGCTATTTCCTGGGGGCTGCAATGCATTGCGCTGACCTGATTTGATTGCGCAGGACTAAAATGAGCATCTTAATGTCCCAAATACATGCTACTTCCCTCTCCAGCTGCAACATGGCAGCCCAGCACAGAGCGCTGCAGCATTTCCGCTCCTCTGCAATCAGGCTGACAGAACATGGTTGATGAGGGTACGACGAACAGTGTTCCTCTTGCTGATATTCAAAGGTTAATTTGTTTCCATTAATGATTAAAGGGTGTCCCATTACCTTAACATGGCTTCTAGATGTTTGGTAAATGTTAATTAAGAGGGCTAATTCAGAGTCCTGTCGGGGAAGCGAGAAAGGGAGATGTGTGGGGGTTTTGGGGAGTCCCCCCTCTGTCAAAAGAACAAAAGCGAATATCTCTCAAGTCTCAGTCTAGTCAAACGGTATTGTCTGAAATCAATCTGTGAATCTCGCCCTGAGATATGAATGACAATAGTTGAGTAAGTGTCATTGTCTATGACACTTTAAGCCCACTAGCTGGCATTGTGCTCATTCACATTCATTTTGCTAATGAGGCAGTGTAGAGATGGCCTGTGCATCTGGCTGGTGTGGCCTCGTTTCACCACAGTGCAATGAACGCAGAGATCCACAGAGTTTTGATGACAGAGGCATTAACGCTGAACATCAACAGGCAGACTGCTATTCAAAGCACTGCAGACTGTAGTAATGCTGCAAACTGTGTGACCATTCAAACATCTGCAGAGCACAATTGCTTTTAAAGTGCAGAATTGACATTCTTGTCTGCATCACAATCCAGTAGCTTTTTCTAAAACTATTTTTACTTAAGGGCAAAAAAAAAAAAAGATATTTGCTTTTTTGTTTGTGCTGATACCAAAGAGTATTTTTCTGTGCATCTTTTGACAATTCAATTCTAATAACTCAATCTAAAGATCCCTGGGGTTAATGGGAACAGTGTTGCCAATACTTAATAAATAGGATTGTCAATCAATTCAAATTTTTCAAATAAAAACATTCTTACATTTTGCTGCTGGATGACTGCAGTGGCAATATGTGAACTAAAAATATGAAGTTTATTTTGAATATATTTATTTTTGTTTTTAAGGTAACAAAGTATGTTTCACTTGAAGATACTTACTTGTTAATTAAGTAACAATCATTTAGCAAATTCAAGTTTGCTGATGTCAGAGTGAGTGTGTGAGACCAGGTTATGTGGTTAAAGATAGCATAATTAGTTTTTGAACATGAATTAACACCACAAAAACTCATTAACAACATTAAAACCCTAACATTATATATATATATTTTTTAAATTAACTGCATTAGTTAATTAATATCATTTGCAGCTATGTTACATAGTGAATAGCTAACTTCATGTAAAGGGTCACCTTCATACAGGAGAGCAGGGTTGTCACTTTAAGGCACAATATGTAATTTTCACCACTAGAGGTAGCCTATTCAAAACAAAGGCGTAGTTTGATGACGCCGATATTGAGCACGGAATCATGGGAGATGTTGTCTTCACCTCTAGATCGATATTAGAATATCATATTAATAAATGCTGGATGGCTTGTGTTGCTAAATGGCATGCGATTAATTTTAAAACATTGTATGATGGAGAAAATTCTGTATTACTGTTACTAAAAATAAAGCTGAATCTGATTATGCTGTGTTAGCCACTTGACAAAATAGTGTTTTTTCTGAGGCATGGTAAAAACATGTGGTAAATAAAGAAAACGAGATTCAAACAATAAAACTAACAGTGTTGAGCTATATAACAATGATTGGTTTTCTGTCTGTATCCAAACAATTGTTCCCTTGTCTAATAAAAAATGATATATTAAAGCGTCTTTGATGTTTCCACGGTTCATACAAAATAAAACTGGAAATCAAGGGTAACGCAGAAATGATACACGGTCCTTTTTAAAATTGTTTATATCTCTGTTTACTATACTGTAAGTACACAAGTCAACAAAAAACAGTGTTCTAGTGGTTTTTGGATATTATAACCAATGTTCCCTCTAATTTTTTTTCTCACAGAGCAAAACTTTTCTCTGTTGAGCGCATATTTTGGCCACCCGAGCAAAAACATACTTTATATCAGACCTGTACAATGAACGTAAACACACACACACATTTATCATGCAACTGTAACATTTAACTTTAATGTGCCGTTTCTATTTTATTTGACCTTTGATGTAACTTAGTGATTTATTAAATAATATGCTTGAAAACAAGCAGTTCAGTCACTAAATTATACACATTTTAGGTTACTTGAGATTTTTTCACATTGCTGTATTAACTTTACCAAGAAAATTCTATTAAAAATTAATTTCTGTCCTCCTGCAGGACAGTTCAATTCTTTACAATAATATAATATGAGAAGTTACAATGATGGTTTGGGACAACTATAATGTGTTTTTGTACAGTCAATTATTAGCAACAGACAGTGTTAAACCATCAAAATTACATGTTTATTGCTTATGAATTTCCCAGATTTTATATACCAGGTTAAGATTTTTTGTGGCAAGGAGCCCTAAACAATCCCCTTGTGAGATTAATTTTTATAGGCTTACATTATAATATAATAAAATATAATATAATATAATATAATATAATATAATATAATATAATATAATATAATATAATATAATATAATATAATATAATATAATATAATATAATATAATATAATATTTAAGTATTTAAACTGATATAATACTGTATAATAACTGTATAATAATGCTTCCATTTGTTTTAATATATTATATAGTGAAAACAAACTGAAGCATTTAAACTGATAGCTAAATATTTTTAAGAAAAGTGAACGTTAACTCTTTTATAGTTATCTAAACATCCCTGAAACCCACACCACACACACAATAATCTATTTAAACTGAGGTAAATCACTGATGTATTTTGAGTTTGCAAGCTACACCTGTGGTGGGTGTGTGATTGTAAATTTGTTAGCATTCTGTGCCCATCATCCGTTATTTCCGCCACTTTTCATTAAAACATGACGTTTTATTTTACATTTCGTTTCGCGTTGCCTCTCGTATTGATGTATTTAGTCCGCAAACGTGACAGTATTCTTACCGTGACTGATTTGGCTCAAGGCCAGCCAGCTCACACGCGCTCAACATAGACTGTAAAAAAAGATGGACGACGCGACGCCGCTTCCTTCCATTGTAATGAACTGAAGCCAAAATGGCCGACCGAATGGGCGCTGACATGTTACGCAATACGTCAAAAAAAAAAAAGTTTGGAGCCTGGGCATGCGCAGAAGGAACCGTCAGTGGAGCCGGAGGCGGAGCCGCGGTATCAAGCTTCCGCCCAAACGCACTCGCAATCAACCACGCCCCCCTGAACTTCTTACTCGTTTTTTTTATTGGCGGTTCACATTGAACTTCTCTTTTGCTTGCTGAAATAAGGTAAGTTAAATACAAATATAACAACTAACGACTTAAATTTAAAGACATAATAATATACTATATTAAAACTGACGAACAACTCATTTTGTCGTTGTAAAAATAACACAGAAATCGAAAATTAAAAGTTAGTGATATATCTTCAATCTCCCCTCGAAGCTCCGACAGTTAAGAGAAGCTGTCAATCAAAACTGTCAATCAAACCGACAGCCCCGTTTCTATATCATCAAATTGCTAGCTAAAATCAAACTTATCACAAAAAAACACAATTGAATATATATCAGCGTGATAACAACTACCTTAAATGACCAAAACCATCTTTCTGAAATTTTTTATTGGAGAGTAATTAATTTTTTTTTTTTTTTGACAAGCGGCATTCGTTTGCATTGAGAGGGCGGGGTTTATGACTTGTACTGCATCCAGCCTCCAGGGGGCGATGAAAGAGCCCGTGGCTTCACTTTTCAGAACGTATGAGACACACCCGGCGCTCAATCGTTCTTTTTCTATGAAACCTGTAAACCGCATTCACCGGTTCTAACTATATAGCGACAATAATTCTATAGCGGTTGTCCAGAGCACTGCAATTATTTCTCATTTAAAACTACTACAATCATTTTCATGTCTTTTCTCTGCGCGGCAATTGTTTCTTCTGCGCGGCCACGGCTTCAGAAGTGCGCGGCCGCGCACGCACGCAGCTTAGAGGGAACATGATTATAACCCAAATCTTACATATTGTGCCTTCCTTTAAATTCACACAAATTCCAAAGTAAATTAGAAACCTATACTCTAAATTCCCTTGACAGATCCCTTTCATCAAAGGGCCAAGGTAAAGCGTTTGCAGTTGTTGTCCCCCTGACAAGCCTAGTGTTTTTCTTTGCTTCCTCTGTCTCTCTCGATAGAGGTAATCCTGTCAGAGGAGGCCTCCAATGCGATAGCAGCGAACCAAACATGGTGGTGACAATAAACAAAAGCAACCATCAGGTCAGACGACAAAACCTGTGACAAAAAAACAACAAAAACAGGACAATGGTGTGCTTATGTGAGAGGAATCCATTGAAATTCCATTTGATGATTTGATGGGTTGGGTGCAAAGAAAAGAAAAAAAAAGAGAGAGAGAGAAAGCATGGTCCACAAGCGTGGGACTCTCAGCTTTATCCTCCGTTGAATTACAAAGTGCAGTTCCTTCCTGTGATCAGTCAGCCCTTGGCAAAACTGGCACGGCTTTCTCCTGCGCTGCACCCTGGGCACTCTGCCATGATACAAAACTTCCTTTGAACCAAACAGCTGTGGGCTGCAGGATTGATATAATATTTAATGTATTAATTACATACACAGAAAAAGGGCCATAGTTAGACAGCCTGTCTTTCATGCAAGCAGATGAGCCAGGCATGCAACTTCAATTTATGAGCTCCTATTCATTCTCCATCTCTGTCTGTTACACTCATCATTTGTTTGCATTTCCTGTCCAACATCCCTGAAAGAACGATAGGCCATTACACTTCTTGAGAAAATAGTTTTTGTTTCCTCAAGGATAAATCAAAATTAAACAACGATGTGGACAAACATACATGTCCATCTGTGGCTTACACAACAGATTTACAAAACTGTTGACAAATCTGAGTAATGTGTGTTCTTTCAAACAAGTCCAGATTCCCTCTGTATTCTGATGTATGTCCTTGGTTTCATTGTACTAATTTGTTTTTCTTATGCTGCAGTTCCTGTCAGCAAACAAATTCCATACGTATTGTACATATTACCTGTCTTGTACCAGCACAGATCATTCACCATCTCCAAAAGGTCAGGTGACTGAACACGTACACAAACCAACAGCAATGATGCTTCAAACTGCTCTTACTGTCCTCTGCTCATCACATGCAGCATAAGGCTGGGCAATATATCTCATAGTTCAAAATATACAGTCAAACCAATTTGACACAATTCAGATACTAGATATTAATTTTTTTTATATTTTTTTACTAGGACACTATAGTTCATTTATGTAAGTGAGGATAGCAAAATAAACTGTGACATATTATACCCAAAAATTCTTCATACAGTGGACTACCAGTAAAATTGATAATAATTTGGGACCAAAAATTATTCAGACACTTTGACCTGACCAAGTGTTATCTGACATAAATTATTTTTTTCTGTTTAAATCTGAGAACTTGTCATATTGTATTAACATTTTTTAACTATAGTGAATAAACTGTAATAATGAATGAAATGTGTCTGAATAATTTTTGGTTTGACTATCTCATATACATCTCAGACTTTTCAGACAGTTTTTTTTTTTTTTTTTTTTTTTCAAATCAGAGGAAGGATGACTTAAATAGGAAGACTATTTAAGTTTCATTTACACATATCAATATTTAAAAGACAATATTTACTTGCACATATTTTTCTTTAAAACATTAAGGGCCAGATTTACTGAACAGAGCAAATTAGCATGAGAGCACAATTCCAATACAGCGCCGATGAGAGTGGAAAGTTCTGCACGTGATCTACCGATGATGTACAAATTAAAGAACACGGACACAGCCAGATAATTTACATAATGACCAACGTAATGTACCAAGAGCAGCGCAAATTAGCGTCTGGTTTAAGACATGCTTTTTGGGGCAGAAAATAATGCCCAAAATACCAGAAAATTGACTAGCGCAAACCTTACGATGTAAAAAAATGACCGTGATTTTAACAGTAAAAGACTGTAAAAATGCTGCGGTGAAAAACTGTCAGTTGGTTTACAGAAAGTTTCCGTACTATATACGGTGAATAACTGTAATAGATCTAACGGTACATTTAATGTAATTTTACGGTAAAATACCATTAAATTTAGTTTTTGGAAGTGAAAAATAACAATTCATTGTGAAATTTACAGGGAAAAAACGTAATTTGACATTCCCACAATTCCCTGCGTGACACTTCACATTTGATATATATTACATTGAAATAACTCTGTTTCTTCTTAATTTTTCTCATTTTTTTCTAATCAGTTATGTACAATAGGGTTTTATGTTACATCTAATGTTGTTAAATTAATGTTTATTGCATTTTTAAAATTTCATGCATGTTACCATGATGGTGTTTAGTGTGTGTGTGAATGACACTGTTTGCACCTTCTATACGTCAGTGTTGTCCTTCTGAACTTGTGGAAAATTTGCTTGTGATGAACTTTGATTCATCATGTGACTCTTATCACCACTGTGTTTGGTGACTGTCAGTGTATTATAAAGGTACAAAACAGATATTAGTACTTCATTAGGTTGGTAAATTAACATTATATCAGTTAATGAAATACGTTATTTTACCGTAAATTTAACAGATTTTTTTTTTTACATTGCTACTGTATTTTTTACGGTAAAGTTCTGGCAACCACAGCTGCCGTTTTTTTACCATAAATTTTACTGGGATTTTTTTTACAGTGTAGTAAATCACCTTGCATCATTCATTTTAACCGACAGTATTCTTTTAATGCCAAAAGACGGTTTGCGCTGGTACAAGCTGTTAGTAAATATGGTCCTAGATTTGCATAATATATGATACAACCTATCACAGAACTACATTCCATAATAGAATGATGAAGAGCAAAAATATAAAATCATTGAATCAATTAACTAAAATGTACAGTTTGACAGTTGATTTTACCAATGTTTAGAATTAATTTTTTGCTAAAATTAAAATCATATACACTTTTAAGACATCCACCTTAAAGGGGTAATTCACTGCTGGCAAGTGAGCTTTTAATAACATGTGGCGTTAATTTTAACAAAAGCCCAGGAGCTGTCAAAAAAGTGCGCTGGATGCTTTTGCAGACAAATAAAGGGAAGTACAGGTAAAATGACGAAAAAGTACAAACTGTTCATTTATAGTACTGACAATGTAACAATAAAAAGCTGGTTGAAAATCTGCCAACTTGTCCTTTAATAATCTCATACTCAAGTTGTGAGACAAGGAATGGTCACAAACTTATCTAGGGGGGAACTTGATGGCCAAGTAAATATTGCATTAAAAGACATAATATTCACAATTATGCTTAATTTTACATTGCCAGCATCATTGCAAACATTTTGAGAGGATACAACATATCACCCATACCAGACACAGATCTGTCAGAAAAACATCAAATACTTAAACACCTTAAAGCATAGCACAACGTGAGTCACAAGCTGAACTCCACCTTGCATTATTCTACCCATGATTTCCCAACATTTTCCACCATTCCTATAAATAAAAGTAGCAAAAAGCCAAATAATGTCAAAGATGAAGAAAGGAGGGAATACACAGTTCAGACCAACAACAGATTCTTCCATTATACTGATTATGTTCTTTGAGGCGACAGATTGCCTTAAGTGGAAAAAGAGAGATTTCTTTTTTTTCTTCACACTATTGCTCGACACACACACTCACTCTCTATATAAATATATAGATATATAGTTGCTCACTGGCAACAAGTTCTCAATAACAGATAGATGCTGTTGCTTAGCAACTGCTGTGAGGCAGGCATGGCTTGTACCTGCTCCTTAAGGCAGCCTCCATCTTGTGTGGCTCTCTTACATCTAATTGGTCAGGTGGTAAAAACTGAGCATGTGAAATACCGCCTTCCCCATTGCAGTCAAGGTCTGTAAATGACAGGTAGCACAGACATTATTTTAGCATTCTGTCTGTAGAAATGTG
This sequence comes from Chanodichthys erythropterus, assembly GCF_024489055.1. Taxonomy (NCBI): domain Eukaryota; kingdom Metazoa; phylum Chordata; class Actinopteri; order Cypriniformes; family Xenocyprididae; genus Chanodichthys; species Chanodichthys erythropterus. The sequence continues at coordinate 14,109,033 of NC_090221.1, read as the reverse complement.
CACAAATACACTGCTACTGGTGTGAATAAAAAATGACAGGGTAAAATATGGAAGACATTTATCTCCCAGTAGAGAGGTTCATAAATCCAGTGCCTAAAAGTATCTTGCGCTCCAACAATACATCAAATTTGGCTGGCCATCATTCCTGATCATTAAAAAAATTAATAACCACGTAAATTATGTTGTACGCTCTACATGGGCTACAGACGTCGATGTAAAGTTTGATTTACTGTAATAAGCTCAGCTGGATGAAGAAGGCAGAGAAAGCCAGGTTAAATGAGACATTGAAGAGATGACGTACATTTGCTCTACTTCTGATAATGTAACAGTCACAGAGGCTGAAAAAGGGATGGATTTAAAGCTATTTTGCTACAATGTTTGCTTTTAATAATTCAATTTCTCAAAACACAGCTCAGCCTCATGCATTTTTATTAGAGGGAAAGCTTCAGAGTTTCATGATTTTTTTCCTCCCCTCTTACCCCCTGGATACCCCAGATTGAAAAAGTAAGTCTAATTTTAATATGGTTTCTGGCAGAGAAGCGACTGCCCTTTAATTTTTCTGCCCTTCTCACATCCAGTCCTGTGGTCTTCTGAAATCACTCTCAGCTGGAAAAGACAGAGATCCATCAGTCTGAACAAAGGCAAGGAAATACGAGTTAAAGGGATAGTTCACCAAAAAAAAAAAAAAAAGAACATTCGGTCATCATTTACTCCCCCTCAACTTGTTCCAGACTTGTATACATTTCTTTGTTCTGCTGAACACAAAGGAAGATATTTTGAAAAATGTTTGTATGCAACCAGGCTATTTTGAAGCTCCACTAACTTCCATAGTAGGGGACAAAAAATACTATGGAAAGCAGAACTGTTCTGTTCAGAACAAAGAAATTTACACAGGTTTGGAACAAACAGAGGGTAAGTAAATAATGACGGAATGTTCAATTTGGGTGAACTATCCCTTTAAGAGGGGATTGCATCGTTGCAGTTCAAAGCAGAGCATAACATTGAGGACATGTGACAGATTAATTATTCCAATGTGTCTTAATGTGTGATGCATTATCATTATCTAGAAAAGTAAATTGGCAGAATATTCTTCAAACATTTTGTCCTTTATGGAAGAAAGTCATAGGTTTGGAATAACAAGGATGAGTAAAAGAAGACTGAGTTAAAAAGTTTTAAATTTTAAGCTTTAAAATCATCATGAAATCAAAATTGACCCTATTTACTTTGTTAGTGCATATTACTAGTCTTGTGTTGAACAATTAATCCATGCAAGTTAATACACAGAAAAAAAAAAAAAATGTTTGTCGTGGTAATCTTAAATCAAAATCTTGTGGAATGTTGTTCCTTCTCTGATGATGTCAGTTTGACAGCTTGGGTTGAAAACGCTTAAACCACTCCCCTCCAACCGTTAGTCGGCTATGAGCGAGAGATGGAGAGGAGGAGCGCTAAGGTAAAACCCTGCCCTCTATTCAATATTCCATTTCACTTGGAAATACGTCACAATACTGGAGAAAAGTTGTTTGCAACTTCCGGTTCACGGGGACTTTAATGGGTCATCCTTAAATCAAGCATGGAAATTAATTTTCACTTATGCATCTTGGTTTGGCCTTTAATATTATCCCATAGTTCATTATGTAAATTTATTTATTTATTTATTTATTTTTTTTATTTTTTTTTATTATTATTATACAACTGTAGAATGCAACAATATTTACATTACAAACACATACATTAACAGCCAACAATAAGTACAAGTCTAGTACAATAGCTCCTGTACGTGTATGTGTGTGCACGTGTATGCGTGTGTGGGTGTTTGTGTATGTGTGTGAGTGTATCTGGGTGTTAAAATGCAGACATATGAAACAAATATAAATCAAAGAGTAGAATATCTAACAGACATAACCATATAACCAGTGTAACAATAAAACAGTAAGGACAACAAAAACTTTTAACAAAAATAATTATAATAATAGTAATTATAACATTTATAATAATATTAATAATAATAATAATAATAATAATAATAATGTTAAGAAATGGGGAAGGGGGGTTAGTTCACTTAAAGGAGTAATAAAAAAAAAATCAAATATAGTAAAAGCTGTAATATTATAAAATATTATTATAAATCATATAATTTATTCCTGTGATGGCAAAGCTGAAATCAGTTTTAAATGATTCTTTAGAAATCAATTTGATATGCTGATTTGCACTCAAGAAACATTTCTTATTATTATCTTATTATGCTGAAAACATTGCTTAATATTTTTGTGGAAACACTTTTTTGTCAGGATTATGTGATGAATAGAAAGTTCAAAAGAACATCATTCATTTGAAATTGAAATATTTCATGACATTATAATATTTTATAACATTATAAATGCCTTTACTGTCACTTAATGTGTCCTTGCTGAATTAAAAGCATTAATCTCTTAAACAAAATGTTATTGCCCCAAAATCTTTGAATAGTATTGTAGATTTTTAATTCTAAATTGCTCTTCAACAAGTTGTCAGAGAATATTCTTAGTATTCTGATGTGAGCAGTGGAGCCATTTAAAAAATCTTACTGAACTCTGGAATCTTATTCAATATTCATTAATGTGAATGCTCCCTAACTACAATACTTACTCTGCTTCACTGTTAGCCCCAGTCTGATCAATAATTCAGTACTATATGGGTGCACTGACAGCCAAGCAACATGTTCTCGTACACTTTTCTTCTGACCTTAAGATATCACCAACAAAACAATACAACAACAAACTAGAAAATCAATTATTCTTTGTGGCAGTGCATCACATGCATTATACAGTGCCTTGAAAACACACACACATATATAAGGTGTGTAACGGTACACAATAATGACAGTTCCGTACGGGTTCGGTACAGCAAGGGGGAGAAAACTAGAAATAAAATTGCTTTTTATATTAAACAGTGGTTTACTGAACAAATTGTGTCTCTGTCTTTAATTCAATAATTGCATTTTTTAAACAAATATAAAAAGTATATAATGAATATATAAAGCATATAGTGCATATATTGCCTCTCTCTAGAGTTCATTTCTCTAATGAACTAACAAGCTCTAGTCACTGAATGACTTGCCAGAGGTAAATGTTTTCCTACATGACATTGTTTACAAGCTGTTTTACTGATGTCTTTCTGAGGTCAAAACACTGACTGAGCGATTACGCGAGATATATGTTACAGTAAGTTGTGCTATATCTTTCAACATACTTCAGATATTCATTCATGTTTATTCTGTAACTAGTATTAAAGAGGAAGGGATGATCGTGTTCACTTGCGCTCTGGGCTGCTGCTTGAACTGTGGCGTCTACAGTGATCTGTCACACCACATTGAAGTGCGTCAAAACAGCATTTATTGTTTGAATTTCGTGATAAAATGGACAGAATTTGAAATATGACACTTTGTTTCTTATTGAAAGTAACACAACACAGAGCATATTGCGATTGTTGGTGGACCGTGCTGGAAAAATGAGTTGCAATGAGCAAATTTTCAAACGAGTTATTGTTCTTCTCAAATTCTATATTTAAAAATCTTCAAAAGGAGGTATGATTTGTTGAAATCCGACAAAAAGTGACTGAGCTACACTGGTTTGAAGTTGATAGAGTCAACAAAGTCAATTTTGAGAGAAATCGATTTTTCTGAAGGTTTCAAAACAAAATCAACTACCAACCTTACCTAAAAATCCCTGGTATACCACCATATTTGGCACATGAAAACCTATATCTACAGGAAAAAACATATATTCACCTTTTTTTCCACGATTCAACAATTGTTTGATTAACATTAATAAAACAGACAGCCTATATATTAAGACCTACTGTACCACACAGATCTAATCTAAATGTTACACATCAGATGTTTTTCCCCAACATTTAATCAAACGTTCACTTAAGACATAACAGATATTGGGCCCTATAATACACCCGGCGCAATGCGATGCAAGGCGCAGCGCAAGTGTGTTTGCTAGTTTGCATCTGGCGCCGTTCGAGTGCGCCCATGGGCGTGCTGGTCTAAAAAAGAGATGTGTTCAGGCGCATTGCTGGCGCATTGCTATTTTAAGGAGCTGAAAATAGACTGCGCCATAGACCAACTCAAACCTGGTTTAAAGTCTAAAGTCAATGGCGCAATATGTTTTTTGTTAGAGCGTGTTGGTAGAAACTGCGCCTCTGGGCGCGTTCACTGTGCGCGTTGACTTTGCTTATTACACACAGGGATGCGCATCACACAAACATGCCAAATATTAAAATCAAAAGGATTACAGTGTAAAAGAATATAATTGTGTAGGCTTCATAAATATAAAAATGTAATGATGAATAGTCATTGCGTGTATTAGAATTAGGCTACCTATTTTCAATTCAGCCTATTAATACTTATAATGATGAATGAAACTGGTTAATTAATTGAACAATCGTGCCAATACACACACATATATATTAACTGACTCATCGCGCAGAGCTATTTGAAAGCCTGCATTTGCAAGCCCACTTTAACTTCACGCACGAGCAGATTGGTTTCTTCGCTTGAAAAGCGTTCAGCTTTTCCGCCAACAACTTCCGCCATGTAAATAGCAATCCGCCATGGCGCGAGCGCATCTCGCTCTTAAAGGGAATGGGAGATGACACTCTGATTGGTTTATTGAACGTTACGCCCATTACTCATTAAGAGAATAGGGACAACCCACTTTTAAAAAATGCGCCCCGGCGCACGGACCGTTTTTCCGTCGTTAAAATAGCAAAAGTGGATTTGGACACGCCCTGAGTGCACCTGCGCCGTGCGCTTTACACTTTGCGTTTAGATCATTAAAATAGGGCCCAATGTGTGTGTGAATACTCACCAAAACAGATTTTTTTAAATACTGTAATTCTGTGTATATGTGTATATTGGGATCGTGGTGTCTTTGTGCACGTGCTTCAGATCTGTCAGTCATTGTGGGTAACATCATTTTGTTCAGCATGCGTTTGAAAATCACATTTCATTGGATCATACTCATGCCAGTAGTTGTCCAGAATCGAGTAGAAAAAAAAAAAATAGCATTTTTCATGGTCAGAGGAAAGGTAGCCTACTCCTCTCAGAAAACGTACAAATAAACATACTTTTAGATGTTTACACACACACACACAGGTTTGTTTTGCTATCTTTGTGAAGACATTCCATAGGCGTAATGGTTTTTATACTGTACAAACTGTACATTCTATCTCCCTACTCCTAAACCTACATATCACAGAAAACATTCTGCATTTTTACATTTTTAATAAAACATTTAGTATCTTTTTAAAGCTATTTTAAGTATGAGGACTCATGAAATGTCTTCATATTTCATGTTTACGTCATAATACCAGTGTAATACCCATGTCATTATACAAATTTGTGTCCTCATAAATCAAAAAAACACACGCACACACACTCACATGGAAACACTGTGATGGTGGCAGCCCAAGGGAGACTGTTTTATTTTCAGGTGCTGCAGTGATTGTGTGGGTCATCTGTTGAGTCTAGCTCAATGTCAGCCCCTCCAGAAGAAGAGTGGAGACTGAGCAGGGTGGCTGATCACTGACATCCCAGGCCACATCTCACTCTCCTCTCCACAGGCAGGCAGAGAAAAAGACCCCGGCATTCATGATAAAAGGCATTCAGTTGAGAACACCAAAGACCTAATCGCCAAAAACAGCCTTGAGATTGCTCCCGATCCCAGAGGGCGCCAAACAAAAAGAAAAAAGAAAAAAAAAAGAGAGAGAGAGAGAGAGAGAGAGAGAGAGAGAGATAGGGGATTTCTGTACCCCGCACTAATATTTTTTATTTATTTATTTATTTCCCTCTTGACACATCTCAAACGAGATTAGGATCCAATTCAATTAACTTTTATCTGGGTGAAAAAAAAAAACTTCTTGGAAAAAAAAGACAAGAAAGAGATCATGGCTGCACTTCAACAAAGAGTTTCTCATACTGGGATCACAGTCATGTTTCTGTGTTGCAACAAAGTGGATTTACATTGCAAATCAAACCCAGATGGGGTCGATTTTGCATTTTAATGTGCTTCCTCTGGAGAGGAACTCTGCCACTCTGACAAGTTTTGCCTGCTCTGGTTTGCTTCCTAAACAACAACCTGTCCTGGCCATCTTTACACACTGGCTGATGGCAAAATGGAGAGGAAATGGAAAGAAAGCACCATACAGTCAGTAGAATTGCACATTTACACATTTCAAAAGAGTCGGGTGCAGAGCAATTGGAAAAGCAAGAGGATGGTAACGCTTTATTTCTCTTTCTGTCACCTTTTTTTTTTCATCCACTAGAAACACACAAAATTTGACTGATAAACACATGAGGAACGATCAAAGAAAGATTTTGGTAAATCAATGTTTAAGGCTCATAGTGGGCTTTCAAACAGCTAATATACAAACGCAAGCTCGAACCAGTCTCGCTTTTGAATAACGCGCACTGTATTCAAACTATTGGTATAAAATTCTTTGTAGAGCCATTGATTTTTTTCTCTCTTTCTCTCTCTTTTTTGTTTAGCCAACCTTGAAGGAGTCCAACAACAATCCCAGAGAGGCCGGTTTTGTTCACTCTGAATACATCATATTTTCAGTAGGTTCAAAAGGTCTTTAGTGCATCATCTTAAAATAACAGAAAAATAATGCATGTACATAGCCGTTTTCGCAGTACTCCGCTGCCGTAAGTATTATGCATTTAGATGAAAGCGTTTCGAAAGTCTTTTGAGAAGAGAAACCGAGCAGTGTTGCAATCCATTGGAGGTGATAAAGTTCATGCGTCAGGGCTAAACAGAGGAATAGACAATAAGAGTATGCTAATAATGCTTGGCAAAAAGGCAAACCCACCAGGCATCTCTTCTTGAAGTGCTGTATTGCATGCAAAATTGTTGATTCAAGTGTTTTTAATTAGAGTCACAGTAAGAGGTGAATTTTTTAATTTCACATCAGGCTGTAGACGTCCACTTAGACATGGCTGCGCAGGTATGGACGCTATCAGAGGGGATATTATTCTTCTAGCAGTGCTGCTTATGAGCACCTCATCACTATTTAAGAACTGCTGAAGAGGACATGGTGAGTCTTTATTGCCTGTATCCCGCTGCTATTTCTGTATTTCTACGGGTCATCGAGGCTGCATGGGGGACCGTGATTAAAACACACGCTGTGGGGTTACGGCGGTTCGCTCACACCATGCGTTTCAGAAGAATTCTTAAGTGTTTGTAAATTATGAAACAATACGTTCCGTCTGTCGGAAAGATTGGAAGAATGACAGTTTGTCAATTAAAGTTCTCGTAATCACCCCTGTCACGGAGCTGCCAGATTCCATTACAGCCCCTGCCAGGATGGCGGAGTTTTCACGTTCTTAATTGCACTGCTCATTTGAGGGAAAAATAAAATATTTTAAGCAGAACATTCCAGCTAATGTTTTAATTGTGTTTTTATCTTGAGCATTATGAAAAGACATCTTCTCCTGGGAGAGCCTCAGCTGGCAGTATTCTCGAGACTCTGTGACAGCATTAATGAATGACAGATGTGTCCGTCGGATCAAAGATGCCCTAATTTATCTGATTCAAATCTCTCAGGACATGTAATATGCAGATGTGGAGGGAAACGAGCTGACTATCTCAATATACCTTTCTCCTGAAAATTAGGTGCGAAATGAAGTGGACGTGTCAAGCTGCACTTCGCAACACATGTATTGCAAATACGCTTGGTCTGCTTGAAACGATTTCTAAATATAGTCCTTCTGTTCTGATGGAGGATCAGATCGCAATGGTCTTTTTATCTGCACAACCATTAAAGAAGCTCAAATTTAGCCATCTATCATAAAAATGAAAACAACAACTTGTAAAATATGTAGAACAGATGTTTTTATACTCATGCAAGTGAAGAAGCAATCATTGGTACTAACGTAGTTATTCCAGAACAGTAACACTGAGATGATTTACAACACACATGGTTCATAACTCACCAAATTTCCTCTCTGAACTCCGGTAAGTGTCTGGACAGCCACAGCAGTGCTTTCTGGGTCAAAGCCTAGCTGATCAATGAGCATGGATAGAAATTTGGGACTTTGGAGACTGCAAATGTAAGCAGCTCTGACCCAAATACAGAGCGATGTGGGCAGTAAAAGGGCACGGAGATAATGAGAAACTGGACAGGCAGTGGCACGGCGCAGCATGCAGATGTAGGTTGAGAGATTGCCACTTGTGACAGGTGCTCCGTCACAGACAGGCAAATCATGGCCTGCGGTAATCTACGATTGGCACTTAATGAGCAAACGTCACTGACATGAAGGCCACTACCTTGATGGAAAAAATGACAGCAAAGGTAATGTAATTATCCAATATTGACCAATACAGACTTACATAAAAGATACCATGCATCTCTAAGAAAAAAAAAAGTGTTATTTATTTATATGAAATATTATGCAAACAGGTGTATATAAAAATGAAAGTGAAAGTGACAAGTATAGTAACCCATACACGGAATTTGTCCTCAGCATTTAACTGCAGTTAGTGCACACATTAGGAGTAGCAAGTAGTAAACACACACACAGTGCAAACTGTGGACACACTCATTTGGAGCAGTGGGCAGCCATTTTTTACTGTGGTGCCTGAGGAGCAATTGGGGGTTAGGTGTCTTGCTTAAGGGCACTTCAGTCATTTCCTGCCAGTATTGACTCAAACAACGCAATCTTCTATGCTAACATTGCTATGCATATGCTAACATATAAAAAAATGCTAGCATTATGATATGGTCGTGTCTCATGTGGACTAACTGGATATGAAAATGCATGATGAAGACATAATTGAATTGGGTCCCTGGTTTTCTGCTGTAATATAGAGACCCAAGTAATATATTCACTTCCAAAACCTCTTTTAAAGCAGTTAAGCCTCTGTAAAGCAGGTCGTCTCAATGTGCTACTCAACAAATGTCTTCAGGTCTACCTGACACAGGTGCCAATGATTAATGGCCCTGTTAAGGGCCTCCCCTCATATCTCCATCTAGTAAAAGAAAACCAACCATACCTCCTGGCATGGCACCTTGCACTTGACTTGGCCCTCTATGCCTTATGAAATGTCTCATTAGCATTCCCTAGCCATTGCACTTCATAAAAGGAGCTAGTAATTCCAGGCAGGCACCCTCTGAGATGACTTCTCCCATTTTCAGATCCCTCATGCCTGCGTGAAGCATTCTCCCTCCGTCTGCAAGCTGCAAACTGTCTGGGCTGGGTTTACCTCACTGCGCTGCAGCCGTGTGCCTCCTCATTACACTATCCATTCATCAGAGCCGGCTGGAGTCTCCGGAGTTCAATCGTGACGCGAGAGTGCTGGGAATCTGGTGAGGTCTGTGCTGACCCCTACTGCGCAGCAGGGATGGAGAGAGAATCATTCATTAGCGTATTGAGGTAAATTCACAGGATGTTATATGTAAGGCCTAAAATGATTAATTTCTGGAGAATATGTTTGCATCAAAAGCGGTTAAATGTCACTCGGAAGGTTTATTCCAACCAACATTGCATGGATTATATAAACAGGATTATCAACATGCATAGGCAAGCAATGTGGCTCTTTAGGGCATACGTTTTCACGATTGGATTACACAGGCCTGTTTCATATGCAGGGCACATGTTTTGAGCAGTGAGAGGCAAGACACAAGGGTGTTAGATAGTTGGTGAACTGTGAGGATGTAGCATGCATGGCGATGAGCAGCACGTGAGCTGGTGCACATCACCAGTGATTATATCAGTTACTCATACATAAGGGAGCAGCAGTGACATGACTTTTAATGGCTTCTACTTACTTAACTGGAAGTATTTGAGTCTTTCAACTCTCACAGTTGGAGTTCCGACATACCCGCCGACCTTGGCTCTAACTTCAGTTACTTGGATTTCTTCTTTTTCTTCCCAAGAAGAAAGAGCAGAGCTCATTTTCCTTTTTTAATACATCTACTTTCCTAACATCTCATGAGGTTCATGCTTTTACATGCTTTTTTTCCATTGAAAAAACTTCATTCACTATTTTGCCTATGGTCAGACAAGGTCTAGATATATTTTGGAGTTCACTACTAATTTACTTGGTGTTTGTCGATTTGAAAATGTAACTGTAATAAAAAATAACCCTGAAACTCTTTGAGAAAAAAAAACAACAAAAACAACATGAAAAAAACAAACAAACATGAAAAGCAAAAAAAAATTAAAATAAAAAATGAATAATTGTTTTCCACAAATGACATAGCACAACAACAACTGCTAATTTTTTGCTAATACGCCAAAGAAAAAAATCTAATTGATGCTTCTGATTGAACCAAAATGTGGGAAACTCACCATTGCTGACTGCTTTAGTGTGGATGTAGGCTACACCTTAGAGGGATAATTCACCCATAAAAGGAAAATTATGTCATCATTTGCTTACATGGTGTTGGGCATTATCGTTCCCAAAGTGTCACTGACGTTCTCTCGAAAGGGAATGTCTCAGGTTACATTCAAAACCCTTTCTGAATATCTTTCTTTGGTGGAACAAAACGTCTCGGGTTATGTCTGTAACCATAGTTCCCTGAAACGGGATCGAGACGCTGCATCAACAACGCTTTCAGAAAGTCTCTGTGTGATTGCTTCTGAAGCGCATGTCAACTAGTCCAATGGTGAGATGGAACATCACAAGCGGGTGACGTCATGACCAGGAAAGCATAAAAGCACATCCAGAATTTTGGCGTTAGCTTCAATTAGCCAAAGGAAGTAAGGCAAAATGATGCAGCGTCTTATTCTCGCTCTAAGACAGCCAAAGGGTGAAGGCTGACCAGAAACCTCATAAGCCAGATAAATAGCCTCAACTATCCATCTGCTGACTGTCTGTTTGGACGCAGGGAACCCCTTCTAAGGTGATGCAAAACAGACAAATAGCGGCAGCTCTGTGGACATAAGTATCCAGCGCTCTCACTGGATACAAATGGTTTAGCTTTTCCTGGTCCTGATCTCCAAAAGGAGGAGGGCAGAAGGCCTGAAAAACAATGGGCCGTGGTACATTGGTCGGCATCTTAGGGACATAGTCCGGCTTTGGGTACAGGGATGCCTTGACCAACCCCGGTGCAAACTCAAGGCAGGTGGAGGATACCGACAGGGCCTGAAGATCCTTACTGTTTTTAGAGATGAAATGGCTAGAAGGTTTTTTTTTTTAAGGTCAGAATATTTTCTGGAACCATCTCAAGTGGCTGAAAGGGAGCCACAGATAGACCTTCTAGCACAATAGCCATTTCCCGAGCTGGAACTCCGGAATGAATTACAGGCCTTAAGGGCCTTTCACACAGGACGCGGTATGCGCTGCGCTGCGAAACCCATTCATTTCAATGGCTTGCGCCGCGCGAGGACGGCGTCGGCCAAAGCGCAAGCGCAAGCGCAAGCGCAAGCGCAGCGCAGCGCGGCACAGCACAGCTTGCGCGCACGCCGCGGTCAAAGTTCAAAATAGTTCAACTTTTGCCGCTGCGCTCTGTGACGATTACCCGCGCGGCCAATAGAAACGGAGCATCTAAACAATCGGAAAGCAAAATGGATGAACAGCTACTGAGTTGTAATTTCCAGAGCTATACAATACAAGTTTGCTGGTCGTATAGTGACATCGGGAGAAAAGCTGTGTCATGGAGATATGACAGACACTGTCAAGAGCTGCTCTCTTTCTTCTTCTTACAAGCAGGGCTATTGCTATTGCTCACTTCTTAGCACGGCCCGGGACATATACTTTACTGCTGACCGAAAGGTGGAACAACAATCAAATGACTATGTATAAAACTCCCGCTACATGTTTGGAAAACTCCGCCTACTGCTCTGGCCAGTGCAGCGCAAATCGTTTTGTATCTGAAGGGCTGCGCTGAACCCAGCGGCGAGCGCAGCGCATGCCGCGTCCTGTGTGAAAGGGCCTTTAGCCTTGTAGTGCCATGAAGGAAACACATTATTAACAGTCCCTCCCCAAAGATACACCACCCAAAAGGACATGGTATGCCACAATGGCCACCACATACACCTTTAGTGTTGAAGGGGAAATCCCTGCAGAAAACTGATCTTAAGGAAATTCTAGCACTAAGCCAACCGGGTAGTTAACTGGATCACTGTCACATTTTGTACCAAGAAGTGAAGACTCTCCACTTCAAGGCATACAGTTTCCTCATGGAAGGAGCTCTGGAGTGAAGTATGGTCTCAACAACCTCAGTTGAGAGACCTGAGTCTATGAGTCAGGCCCCCTCAGAGGCCAAATCCACAGGTTACATATCTCCGAGCGGGGGTGAAGGACTGTGCCTCCCACCTGAGACAGAAGGTCCCTCCTGACCGGAATCTCCAGGGGGAGAGCCATCACGGAGGGACACTAGGTCCAAGAACCATATTCAGCTTGGTCAGTATGTTGCTACTAGGAGTACACTTATTCCATCCCGGCAGATCTTCTCCAGAACTCCTGGGAGAAGAGCAAATGGGGGAAATGCGTACAGACACAGTCTCAGCCATGTCTGTACCATAGCATCCAGCCTCAGAACAGTGTGTTGTATCCTGAGATTCCCCAGGTCTCAGCCCCTATCTCATCAGGATATATGCTCCTACATTCTGGTACCCCAGGATGTATACCGCTCTCAGAGAGAGCAGTTTCCTTAGGGACCACAGGAGGATCTGTTGTGCCAGTTTGCATAGTGGACGCGAAGGCAGACCCCCCATCAGAACTAACAGTCTTTGAAACTGTTTCACAGTGAGTGACTGGCCTAGCTTTATCTCTTTTTTTTGTCTGTGAGGATCGCAGCAACACGACCAGGCGATAGGATGGCCTGTATCATTACTGAATCCCACACCACACCAAGAAAAGTGGTCCTCTGAAGCACACTCTTGTCATTCAGTTTTAACCCCAACTTTTTCATTTAAGCATTGAGAATGACATCTCGATGCCAAACCGCCATCTGCTCCGACTCTGCTAGAATAAGCCATGCATCAATGTAGTTCAGAACACAAATTCCTTGCAGTCTGAGCGGCGCCAGAGATGCATCTGCGCATTTCATGAATGAGCAGGGCGATAGAGCTAGGCCGACAGGAAGAACGTGATACTGATAAGCTTCACCCCCGAACACGAGTCTGAACACTCTCCTCAAAGAGTGACAGGCAGGAGCGAAGTATGCAAAGCGGCAGCCTCTCAAAATGCTCGCAGTCAGCCCCTTCGAAGGTTGACAGAGCACGTTCCACTCCCAAACACAACACACAAGTCTTGTGTATTCCCACCTGTAAGGCTGTAAGGAAATGAGGGCAAGGAGGAACACATGACTTGAATGCCTGTTTATTCGCCATTTGAAATATATATATATGATTGTGGTGTACAAAATCAGGACAAACAACAATAAATAAAACAAACAGTATGACACTTGCTGAGGCACAGAAGCTAACACCGGTGAAAAGCACATATTCCAGATGTGCTTTTATGCCTTCCTGGTTGTGACATCACTAGCCTGTGACGTTCTGTCTCACCACTGGACTAGTTGACACACATGCTTCAGACACAATCACGCAGAGGCGTTCTCAAAGCGTCACTGATGCAGTGCGAGTCTCTCGAAAAGGGAACAGAAGATATTTTGAGAAATTTATCTTGCATGTCAATTGTACCCACAACTGTTTGCCTATACCAACATTCTTCAAAATATCTTTTCTGTTCTGCAGAATCAAGAGCCAATGATGACAGGATTTTCGTTTTTGGGTGAATTACCCCTTTAAAACTTATATAGTGCACCAGCATTGTTTGATTATCTCCTAATCCTACAGGGGGGAAAAAATACTCTTGTACTTTTCTGTCCTTCTTGATTAAGAGTTTACGTACAATGACTTATTAAACCAATTTGTCATAATGTAACTTCCATATATACCTACATATGGTTGTCTGTCTATCAACTAAGTAAATTAGATTTAGAAAAAGAGGGAGAAAGATGACGATAGAGATGCCATTCATTTTTAATCGTTTGTGCGCACATGGCCATGATAAGGATCTGCGATATCAAATGAATTCCTCGTGATTTCAGTTTTTTAATTGGGTTCAGTTGATAAAGGGAATCCGTTATCTAAGTGGGAGGATGCTTGTGTCTCTGGGCAAAGGCAGATGGATGTGAATCGGTGAGAGCAAACATTGTCTCATCTCTACAAGACCAATTGTGCTCGTCTTGAATATCTTTTCTTAGACATCAAACTCATTACACACTGAAGCACCAGAGTCTGAACAACAATGTGGGCAGATCCCTGGAGTTCACTACAAAGGGCAAGAGGAGAAATAAGAAAAATAATAGAATACCATTCAGGGGTCAGAGGGTAAAGTGTGAAGTGGTCTGAAGGCAATCAATCATAACCGAGGCTCCGCCGGGTGAGTCTTACAGTGCCACTGACAATAATATGCTACGAGGACCTCACTTTCCCCAAACAGTCTGCCTTAATTCATGCACAATCATCAAAGCAGAAACTAATTATTCCAAGCAATAATTTTCCATTTGATAACGCCATTCAGTAGGCCTCTCCCATGCTGCTCAGCTAGCAGGCGGTCGAGGCAACAGTCCTTCATACAAGCTACAGACACTTTATTCAGCTAATTTGTGGGTGAAAAAAAAAAAAAAAATCTACAGATGGACTCTATCCAGACTCAAAATGAATTCCTTTGAGGAGGCCTATTGATTCTCTCTTTTTCTACCCTATTAATGACGTTTTCCCTCACTGCCCTCATGTAGGAGTATGACTTCTGCTACTGATGGTGGGGTGGAGTCAGACAGGCTAGAACTGGAGCTTCTAATGTAACTCATGCAGCAGACCTGTATCCTTTTATGCACAGTGACATCTGAGGAGTGAAGTGTGTGTGTGAGGTGAGGTTAAGGGGCATGGCCAGACAGTACTTTAGCTGTGAACAGTCTCAGTGTAATGCTCTGCTGGGTGCATCACAACAGGAAGAACGAAAACACCAAAGGTCATGATACCACAGGGAGAGGACAAGAACAAGGCAGAACCCAAAAGCAGCACTAGAAAGGCCAGACTGTGTTGCTGACTAAACACAGGAAAGGTGAAATATCTGAAACACTTTCATACTTTCAGCTGTGCAAGAAATTAAAGGGGTCCTATCATGAAAAATGGAATTCTCCTTGATCTTTTGGGATAAAAAAAATCTCAGTGTACCATATAGACACATCCTCAAGGCTTCAGAAATGAAAATGATTTCCCCAGTTCAACTAAGACACAAAAAAGGTTGATTCACAAAGAGGCTGTTATTGAAAGATGGGGCAACACAAACTATATTCATTGTAAAAAGGATTGATGTCTCGAAAGACGGGGGTGAATGGTTGTGTAAATATAAATTACAATAGTAATTATTATGACGTCTAGAGGAAAAAAAAAACTAAAATTTTGTTTTAAAAATGCATACCTTCAAACATATACTGTCAACAGGGTGTTTTGTTGATACTAACCATGATCATGTGAATTCCTCAAACAGATGAAAAGGTAACCAGTTCTGAATATAGTCATTCATACATGCCTTTACCAAGAGTAAATTAAATTATATTTTAGATCAGAAAGAATGGCATCTTTTTTTTTCTTTCTGCACAACTTGCTTTGTTGATTTTCTCCATATAAATGATTTCATTGCTTTTCTTGATTGCACTGTAGCCTATCTAGTATTTGTCTGACAAAACTGTGCCTTAATAGACTATTAAACTTAAATCACAAAACTAAATGAGGAAGAAACATATGTCTCACATCTCTGATATGGATATACAGCTGATATGTTTCTGGTTTGAATGAGACACCTCAAAAAATTGCACTAGCAAATGAAATTGCACTAGCAGCCCTCACAGGGGAACAGATCTTACACTTTCACAAAAGTTCTTATTCTATTTATTAAAAATGGGACCACCTCTTTTGCAAAGCAGGAACAACATAAGGACCTACACTGTTATTCCCAAACACAAGAACAACTTATTTACTTATATTTATATTGATTGTTTTACTGTGTTTAGGGATAATATCTATACAGTTTCTTTCTGTGACTGTTACTCTACACTTAATACTATTGCATGCATACTATTTTTAATACATATTTCAAAAAAAGAAGGGAAAACACAATTAAATCACCAAAACACTATATAAAATATGCAGAATATGCAGAATGTATATATATATATATATATATATATATATATATAATATGCAGAATATGCAGAATGTATATATATATATATATATATATATATATATATAATGTTAATTTTTTTAACAAACAAATTAAAATGAGGGTTATGGATGGCAAAGCACATTCATTTGTTTTGAATCACTCTCATGCTTTTCTTCAAACACTGCAAACATACACCAGGAAGCTGTTTGCCTCTTCTTTCATAAAGAACATTGCTCCAGCGCCGCTGTAGGTGATCTTCAGTCAGCATGAGTCAACAGTAATGTTCTGAAGAGTAGTAGTTTCCTCCATGGCAACTCATCAAAACAACACTTCAGAGCACTTCTAATGGTAGACCGATAAATCATCGGTAAACACCAATGTTATCAAGCGCAAGAGCTACCAGCGGCAGTTTTTACGTGGGGTTCTTTGTGTCTTGTCTGATTTTATGTCGTGCCTTTGAACTGATCTTTGCAGGACGCCCACTCTTAGGGAAAGTAGCAACAGTTCTGTATTTCTATCTGCCTCACTATGTGGCCAGATGGAGGCTCAAGTCTTTAGAAATCCTTTTGTAATCCTTTCTCGTCTTATGAGCCTCAAATACTCTTGTTACTCTTGTTCTGAAGACCTTTGAAATCTCTTTTGATGGGGCCATATTGCACTGTGAAGAACAGGTAAGCAAAAGTGTTTTTTTTTTTTTTTTTTTTTTTTTTCTCCATATTACAGATCAAAACACACTCAGTCTAATTAGAACATCTGACTCCAATTACCTCCTTTTAAGAGGTCATATTTAGACCTCTGTTAGCAACACTGGCTGTTTAGACCATATGTTCAGTAAATATTCAGAAATGTAAATTATTTTGTGCTGTTTGTTATATAAATGCTTTATAATTATCATATAGATAGAGCCAATTTTTGCCTTTAGAAATGTGTGGTGCTACGAATTGAAAATTGAAATGCTATGAAATTTAACACCATGAAATTCAAAGAATAATACAAATGTATCTGAATGATATCACAGCCTATTTAATCAGTATGACCTACAGCACAACATCAGTTCTGCAGATGCATTACTACATTCACTAAGGCAAAGCAATCTGACCAACTTTCTCCTAAATATGGTTACTTCACTGTAAATCTTGTCTAACGAAACTAATGCAACTGACTTGTGCTCGACATTGGGGAAAAATACAGAAGCAATGAATATATCAATAAAGGAATCTGTTTATCTCTTCTGTACCTCATACCTGTGAGACTTGGGTTCAAAAAGTATTTTCTTGGTTGTGATTCTACATATTTTCTTTGATTTCCAGCAATACTGCATAAACACATAAAATAGTTATTATGTTGGGTCTATCAAAACACTGCAAATTATATTATTTTTTTTTTTTCCAGAGTTCTAAGAAAATAAATCTTTAAATACCTCACCCACACCTTATACGGAGAGGAACAATTGAAATGAATAATTGAGAGAAGGGTCTACCACCCACCTGCATTATTGAATGCCTTGGTTTTAGTACGTTATTTACACAATGCAGAAAGCCACAGGATAAATTCCTCAAGCATGAGCAACATCAAGATGTAGCCCTTGTTTACTTTTTGAAGTGATGAATAATTTTTTGCCTTTCGCTTTGTGATGAGGGATGGAAATATTTGTCAAAAAGTGTCCTTCAAGGCATATATTTTCATAATCACTTCAAAATGACTATTTGTTCATACAAAAATTCAATAAGTCAAATAAGTCAAACCAACTTGCTTACTCATTCAGCAGCTCTGGCAATGCTCGGTTAATATGTTTTGTTTCTTTCCCCCTACACATATAAAAAGATTCATTTATCACCACATATAACTCTGTCACTCCACTAAATGACGTTTGTTATAAATCATTTTTACAAAATCTTTCTAAAAGGGAAAACTTAAAATCTCTTTTCCAAGTAAACCGCATCTGAACTAAATCATTCATTTGAATTCAATTGAATCATTCTTGTAATTTCTCTTACCATCTGTATAGGATGCTTGAGGATGTGGAAATCTGTCACGCAAGGTCACATCTCAAATCTTCAACCAATTCCATACTGTGTTTCCTGACACTATCTGCTAGCTTTAACACTTCTAATATCAGAGTTCACTGGGAATAAAAAGGGGGAAACCTGATTATGGAACTGCTTCCCATATGGCCTCCCACGCACTCACCTCAGAGAAAAAAAAAATATATATATTATATTTACATTTATTCATTTGGCAGACGCTTTTATCCAAAGCAACTTACAAGTGAGGAATACAACAAGCGAGTCGTCATGACGAGGCAAATAGACAAGAAGTGCTCACAATACAAGTTGTAGTGTTCTCGTGCAGTGTGTTGAAACTCTGACTAAACACCAAGTTAAACCGTAGCCAATGAAGACAGAGTCGTAGTAAGTTTTACATCATTTACTGTCACTCTTTGTCATTGACATGTTGCGGTGAAAACTGTAATAAAACAATACAACACAACAATATTCAATGTCTATGTTTTGATTAATCATACAATTATAAATCTCTGTAACAAACAATCACAGCTATCGTCACTGTAGTAGCAGCTATAATGGCTGTTAGCATCACAGTTAGCTTGTTTTTAACAACTTATTAAACATCGTCTTTTTAACAAAATCCTTACAAATATATAATCTTTAACATGTCTAATGTCACATAGATGAACTTACGGCATTGCCTCTATGATGGATTAGAGTGGATGCAATGGATTGTTGGAGCGAGAGCACACCATGACTGTCTCCTTGTTTTCATGTAGAACCAGGAAGTATTTTAGAGGAAGTGACTAAACAGGCAGTGACATCATCAAGTAACAAATAATATTAATTTTTACAAATGAGGTAGATAAACAGAAAAGTAATTATGAACTTCTTATTTTGCCTGAGAATATATATCAACAAAAATAAAGCAGATATTTAAAAGTTAAATCCCTTAAAGGGCAACACACTCCCCGCCTGACCTATGTGAGGTCACTGAATTTTTGAGAGTGTTAAACCATAACCTCTAGATCATTCTTTGGGTAGAAGTAAAACAACTTCTGCAACTGGCCTTAGAAAGGTTTTTCTATTGCCTTGGTCACTTGTAGTCACCTCAACCTTTCTTACATGTCCATCCTTCCCAGGGAATATGGCAGTGATTCTGGCCATGGGCCAGCAGTTGCGGGCTATCTGCTTGTCCCTGAGCAGAACTAGATCTCCAACTTGAAGGTTTCTGCGAGGTACTGTCCACTTCTGTCTGTGTTGCAAGCAAGGTAAGTATTCACGGCTCCAGCGGGTCCAGAATTGGTTTGCAAGAGCCTGAACTTGTCTCCATTGCTTTGTGTACAGGTCCTTGTCTGAGAAGTCGCCAGGAGGAGGTGGAACTCCTGTCTTCTGTGTAAGGAGCATTGATGGTGAAAGTATGAAAGGTTGTTCCGGGTCTGCAGAGACAGGTAAGAGTGGTCGTGCATTAATAATAGCAGTAACTTCTGCCATTAGTGTGCAAAGAACTTCATGTGTTAAGCGAGTGTTCAGCTGCAGAAACATTGAATCTAGGATTCTTCTGGCAATGCCAATCATACGCTCCCACGAGCCTCCCATGTGAGAACTGTGTGGTGGGTTGAATTCCCAGCTGCATCCTTGCTCACTGAGGTACCTCTGCACCATTTTGTCCATTCCAAGCTCCTTGCACGCTCCAATGAAATTGGTACCGTAATCGGAACGGAGCTGTTTTGCAGGTCCTCTGAGTGCAAAGAATCTCCTGAGAGCATTTATACAGCTTGAGGTGTCCATAGACTCAATTACCTCGACATGTACAGCTCTCGAACTCATACAGCAGAACATGATGGCCCACCGCTTGCTCTCTGCCTGCCCTCCTCTGGTCCGTCTGGTTGTGACAGACCAGGGTCCAAATACATCTAGCCCCACATACGTAAAGGGAGGGCAGGTTTTGAGGCGTTCAGGTGGCAAGTCCGCCATGCGTTGTTCTTCCAGCTTTCCACGCAGCTTGCGACAGATTATGCATTTGTGGAGTACTGAATTGATTAGTGCCTTGCCTCCCAAGATCCACAGTCCTGCTGCCCTAATCGCTCCTTCCGTCAAGTGACGGCCTTGATGTTTCACTTGCTCATGGTGATGCAGAGTGAGCAGTAGGGAGATGTGGCTATCTTTGGGCAGAATTATTGGGTTCTTTTCTACAACTGCAACTTGAGAGTGCTTTAGTCGTCCTCCAACACAGATGAAATCATTCTCCATGATCGGACTGAGTTTCCGCAAGCGGCTACTTTTGGACACTGCTTGGTTAGTTTGAAGGGCCGACAGTTCTTTTGCAAAAGCAGCTTTTTGTGTTGCTTTAAGGATAACGTTCCTTGCTTGATCCATTTCATCTGGAGTACGAGGTAAGTGACATCGGTGCCAACTTTTGCATTTACCGTTTTGGTTTGTGTGTTTGCAGGATTTTGCTATGTGAACTAGAAATGCTACTCCTCTTACCAGGGAGGTGAAGGTGGAGAACCGTTGGAATCGGTCGGAGGTAAGCTCTGGTTTTTCCAGGTTAGTAGCACATGTTTGCACTTGTGGCCGGATTTCTGAGTCCTTTTCAGGTTCAATTAGCTCAAATGTTTCATTTGTTTGTGTTTTCTCTGCAGATGGCTGATGCAGGAAGGAGGGACCGGTGAACCAAGAAGTCTGCACCAGGAAGGATGCAGATAAGGATCTTGATGCATGATCTGCAGGGTTTTCTTCTGTACGTACATAGTTCCACTGCTCAGGTCTTGAGGACTGACGGATACGTTGGACTCTATTGTGAACATAAACATAGAATCGTTTTGACTCATTATAAATATAGCCAAGGACTACTTTGCTGTCTGTAAAGAACTTTACACCATTCAACTCTAGATCTAGCTCGTCCTGGATCAGATCTGCCATCTCTACTGCCAAGACAGCAGCGCACAGCTCTAGCCTTGGGATTGTGGGTTCAGACAGGGGTGCTAGCTTTGCCTTGCCCATAACAAATCCTACTTCAACTTGCCCATCTTTCTGAAGCGCTTTCAGATACGCCACAGCACCTATGGCCTTTGTCGATGCATCTGAGAATACACACAATTCTGTGTGAACTGCTTCAGTGAGTGAGGTTGTAGTGTATGTACGTCTAACATGAAGCTTTTTCAGGTCTTGGAGAGAATCTCTCCAGACTTCCCATTTGCTTAGTTTGTCCTCCGGGAGGGGCGTGTCCCAGTCTGACAGTTCAGAGGTAAGTTCTCTGAGAAGGGCTCTTCCCTGGATCATGACAGGTGCCAGTAGACCCAGAGGATCGAAAACACTGTTGACAGTGGAGAGGACTCCACGGCGGGTGAATGGTTTGTTTATGGTCGATGTGGAGTAGGTGAATGTGTCTGTTGTGATCTCCCACAGCAGACCTAAACTCCGTTGTGTGGGTGAAGTTTCTCCACTCAGATCTAGGTCCTTGATTACTGGAGCACAATCTTCAGGAGGGAAAGCTTCCATTACCGTCTGAGAGTTCGAAGCAAACTTGTGTAAGCGGAGATTTGACTCAGCTAGTGAAGCCTGTGTTCGTTGGAGCAAATCAATTGCCTCAGCTTCAGAAGTTACAGATACCAAACCATCATCAACATAGAAATGTCTTTCCACAAACTTGACGGTATCAGCACCATGCTCCTGTGCACCTTCTCTGATGGCTCTTCGCAACCCGTAAATGGCCACTGCAGGAGATGGTGCATTTCCAAAGACATGGACCTTCATCCGATACTCAACAACTTCCTTGTTGACATCATTGTCCTTGTGCCATAGAAAACGTAGGAAGTTGCGATGGTCTTCACGCACCAAGAAACAGTGGAACATCTGCTGAATGTCCGCTAGGATTGCAACTTTCTCTTTCCGAAAGCGCAGAAGGACGCCCACAAGAGAGTTATTAAGGTCGGGGCCCGTGAGGAGCACGTCGTTGAGAGAGACACCAGAGCATCGAGCACTGGAATCAAAGACCACCCTGATTTGACTGGGTTTTTGTGGATGGTAGACCCCGAATGTTGGAAGATACCAGCATTCATCATCTTCTTTCAGTGGTGGTGCTACCTCAGCATGTCCATTATCAAATATCTTTTCCATAAATTCCACATACTGTTGCTGCATCTCAGGTTTCCTCTTCAGGGTACGTTGAAGGGATGTAAATCGATTAACTACTTGCTCTTTGTTGTTTGGCAGGGGCTGGCGTGGTTCTCTGAACGGTAAAGGAGCTACCCAGCTTTTAGCATCATTTCTGTAGACATGTGTGTCCATTATTTTCAAGAAAGCTGTATCTTCCATGGATGGAGCAGGTTTGTTGTCATGCTCAGTTCTGTTGAACACTGTCTGTCCTAGTGTCTTCTCAGTTGCCTTGCCAGACATGTTACAGCTTTGCTGCATCTCTTTGATCTGCATAAAGCTTGTGCAGGGTTGAAAGATTGAATGGCGACCACTTTCCAGCACATTGGTCTTGAATGTGTTGACTGTTGGCTTATGTACATTACCCAGACACACCTCTCCTATTACTACCCAGCCCAGGTCCAGACGTT
The DNA here is from genome assembly GCF_024489055.1 of Chanodichthys erythropterus. NCBI lineage: Eukaryota > Metazoa > Chordata > Actinopteri > Cypriniformes > Xenocyprididae > Chanodichthys > Chanodichthys erythropterus. The sequence goes on along the minus strand of NC_090221.1, from coordinate 14,086,287 downwards.
GGGCAAAGGGGGCGTTGTTTGGTCCATTGACCTGCTGCCTGACCTTGTGTACCCTTATGACATCTCTTCCAAGTAGCAGAAGTATTTCTGCTTCTGGTTCCAGCTCTGGAATGTGCTTGGCAATGCGTCGGAGATGAGGTTGGTGTAAGACTGCACTTGGTGTTGGTATTTCAGACCGATTATTCAAGATCTCATGACACTCAAGGAGTGGTGGAAGAGAGATAAAACATTTTCCATCCAGTGACTCAATCTGGAAATCTTCTGCTTTCCTGCCGGAGGTTTCTACAATGCCAGAGCAAGTTCTGAGATTATATGAGAATGGTTTGCTCTCCACATTGAACAGCTCAAAGAACTCTGGTCTAGCTAATGAACGATTGCTCTGGTCATCCAGAATTACATAGGCTTTGATGGCCAAGTCCTTGAAACCCTTGGGGTATATCTTTGCAAGGCAGATTTTTGAGCATGAGCGACTCCACTGACCTGGACTGCAAACTTCTGTGCAGCTTGAACTGACAACGGCCGTGTTAGGACGATCTTCTCCCTCCCCGCCATCCTCTTGTGGTGGTGAAGGAGCCTTAGTTACTTGAGGTGATGGGCCAGGGTGCATGGCTGCATCATGATTGGTGCTGCCGCATTCAGTGCACTTCACAGAAGACCTGCATTCTTTAGCGAGGTGAGAAACTGAAGAACAGCATTTGAAACATATTCCTTTCTCCTTGAGGAAGGCCTTTCTGTCATCAAGGAGTTTGTTCCTAAATGTTCTGCATTTTTTCAAGGGGTGTGGTTTATTGTGTAATGGACAGTTTTTGTTGGGGTCATCATTGACTGCACACACATCTGTTTTGTGCACTGAGATAGGTTTGTTGGTATGGAAACTCTTCACGATGGATCTGTCAGGCTTTGTGGGTGCTGTAGCACTGCTTTGATGCATAAAGCTAGGGTCGTTTCGCTTCTTTGCCTCATGGCACACAAAGTTACAGAAATACTCAAAGGGAGGAAATTGACCATGATTTTCTTCCTTGTAGAATGACCCAGAAGTCACCCACTTATCCTGAAGCCCATATGGAAGCTTGTCTACAATTGGTGCAATTCCACGTGAAGTGTCGAGGTATGAAAGACCTGTGAGGTAGCCGTCTTCTTTAGCACCTTGAATTTCCATAAGCAAATCTCCGAGTTCACGTAATTTGGTGTGGTCTTTACCTGAAATCCTAGGAAAGCTGTCCAACCTCTGAAATAGTGACTTTTCAATGATTTCAGGTGCAGCATAGCACTCACGTAGTCTCTCCCATGCTTTATGTAAAGCGAGATTGGGGTTGCTGACATGCACTGAGCGGATGCGTTTCACCTGTTCGCCAGATTCCTTTCCCAGCCATTTAGTCATGAGGTCTAATTCTTGGGTTGCTGTGAGGTGAACTTCACGAGCTGCACTGGTGAACGAAGAATACCATGACCGGTAATTCTCGGGCTTATCGTCAAATTGATACAGTCCTGAATTAACGAGGTCCCTTCGTGCTAAATACTGTGCCAAAGGCTCTGCCTGAGGTGGCGTGCTAACTGGAGGAATGTATCTAGGAACATATGACTTAGCATGCACGTTCATGATGGGGCTTCTGACTTCAGACTTCATCGCACCTGCAGACAGATCAGGTAGGTTTGATGCGGGTAAGTGCATACTATCAGCTTTCTCAGACTTTGGCTTATTGATAGACGGTGCACGTGAAATGTCTCTCACAGGTGGACTCCATGTTATGAAGCTGGTATGTGAATAAGCGTGGGATGGAGGAACGACGGGTGAGGCTGATAAGACTGGAGAGGGAGAATGACTCTGAAGGTTAATTTGAGAATTGACATATTCACTGGTACGTTCAATTTTAACTTTCTCCGATTCAGACCTTCCTCTTTCAACTGCAGCATGCATTGATAGTTCAGCATCTTCCAGTACTTGCGCCTCCACTGCGGCTGCATCAGCTTCTCTATGTAGCGTTAACACTTCCAACTCAGTGTCTATTCTTACTTTTTCCAGCTGATTTTGAGCTTCCCTTTCAGCCTTTTCCATTTTCAGTTTAGCCTCCTGGCTAGCATATGACGCTCTCACTTTGGCGGCTTCAGCTCTGGCCCGGGCATGAGCTGCACTCGCAGACGACGTGGATGACTTGCCACTTCTAGCACTGCACACAGATGACTTGCTGCTGGTTGCCATCTTAACCACTTTAAACATCAAACGGTGCCTTTTCACTGTAGTGTTCTCGTGCAGTGTGTTGAAACTCTGACTAAACACCAAGTTAAACCGTAGCCAATGAAGACAGAGTCGTAGTAAGTTTTACATCATTTACTGTCACTCTTTGTCATTGACATGTTGCGGTGAAAACTGTAATAAAACAATACAACACAACAATATTCAATGTCTATGTTTTGATTAATCATACAATTATAAATCTCTGTAACAAACAATCACAGCTATCGTCACTGTAGTAGCAGCTATAATGGCTGTTAGCATCACAGTTAGCTTGTTTTTAACAACTTATTAAACATCGTCTTTTTAACAAAATCCTTACAAATATATAATCTTTAACATGTCTAATGTCACATAGATGAACTTACGGCATTGCCTCTATGATGGATTAGAGTGGATGCAATGGATTGTTGGAGCGAGAGCACACCATGACTGTCTCCTTGTTTTCATGTAGAACCAGGAAGTATTTTAGAGGAAGTGACTAAACAGGCAATGACATCATCAAGTAACAAATAATATTAATTTTTACAAATGAGGTAGATAAACAGAAAAGTAATTATGAACTTCTTATTTTGCCTGAGAATATATATCAACAAAAATAAAGCAGATATTTAAAAGTTAAATCCCTTAAAGGGCAACACACAAGTTATAGTCAGTGCTTAGAGTATCATAAGCTACAATAGAGAGGGATTATAGGAAGTGAAAGGATAGGTATAAGAATGTTCTTTTTCTTTTTTTTCTTTTTTTTTTTTTTAAGATGAGGTTAAGTGCTCACGAAAGAGATGAGTTTTCAACTGTCTTTTGAATACTGCCAGGGATTCAGCATTCCGAATGAAGGCAGGAAGATCATTCCACTAGCAAGGGACATTATATATATGTATATATGAAAACTAATCGGTAAGGACTAAATGGATATTTGTGAGGTACATGTGCTCATCCTAAAGCTTAATAAAGCTGCCATAAAACTGAGATAAGGCAGGAAATGCTAGAGTATTTTACACTGTACTGAATCTACATAAGGGTGGTACAAACTCTATATTATGACTGTGGTGTCTTACCTGAACCCACAGTGTGGGTCACAACATCCGTAAATCTCACAGCCGTGCATTTCTCACCTCTCTGAAGGACATACGCAGTCACCTCAGATTGATTGTAATTAGTATGGCCCAACAGCCTAATGAGAATGCAGGAGTGCAGCAGAGCTGAAGTGAGGCTATTGATATTTAAGGATAAATTCCTAGTAATATATCTGGAATTAAACCACTGTAGAATTTTGTGCATGACATGAAATAAGAAGTCTTTGACTGTGCTCTCACACCATTCAGGAGGATGCGCACATTTCGTCCTGTTGCAAACCTAATGCTTTTTTCCACATGAATAATGGCTTTGAGGTTATCATGGCATCTTGTGTGCACAAAGATATTAGAGGTACGCTATTGAAAATGAGATCGACAGTATCTGTATTCTGCATATTCTAAAGGCAGAAGGATTGAGCAAGTGCTCAAATCGCTACAACTGAATCAGCCAGTGTAACAATAAGAAGACACAAAGGTCCCAGTAAACGCACAAGCCATTGAAATGCGGGCCAAGATGGATGGCGGTCATTACTGCGGATCTGTATGTATTTCATGGGGCATTTATTGTCTAAAGCTGAAACGGCCAGTGCAATACTCCCACCTCTTTGTAGAATGTGAAGGCAAATCTAATATAAGGTGAAGGCTCTCTAGATACACATTGTAAGCTAGTGTTGAGAGGCACAATTGCTCTCCGACCGACTGGAGAATGGGAAAAAAAAAAAAAAACCTATCTTACAATTCAAAGAGACACGAGAGCTGGAAAGCACTGGCCAGGCTATAAAATGCTCAGGGAGGAAAAAATAATTTCATATTTGTGGAGCTTTGATTAAAGTCCCTCCTTTCCCTCAACTCTCGCTGCGAGAGTGAGCTTGGCATGACTTCAGAAGTCTCACTTGGACACATGGCCGGGATGTGGAGGTTGCAGGTGTTGATTAGACGTCAGGTTCGCTTTAGGAGGCGAAACGGCATAGGAACTGGGCATTCTTACACTTCAAGGACACAGGTTTGAGAAAGCGCCAGTCATTTCTGCCACCGTGGAGTAAAACACAAAATATAAGGAGGTAAACATAAGCTTTGATGCACAACCTGAGCATTGTATCAATACCCTCAATTTGACAAAATCTTATTTTGGTGCAAAATCATTTTGCACAACAATTGCATTTTATCAACTTTAAAGAGATCTGTTCTGCAATGCTCTATGCTTGCTGGTCATTGTTTTTGTTATGTTACAAAAGTGACTGACAACTCAAATTTACTGGCATGTTAAATTTAACTGAGCGATATAGGTTAGATGTGCTGCTTTTGCAAACCTCCAATACCCACAAGATAGAGTGGGCCCCGTGCCTGGCATTGACATTGTGTTAAAACAACGCAATGGGTACTTATGTCATGGCTGCCTAGCAACACAAGCCACTTGGTTATTTATTGAATAAAATGAAAAGAGTGTGTTTGGGGGGGGGTTCAGAAAAGTCTATTATCCATGCAAATGACTGTTATTTGCCCTATTTTGGCAAAGCTTTTTGTCTCACGACTTCTTGAAGGCTATGTGATTGGGCTGCTCAGATACTTATCAAAATGACAGGCACCCGAACTGGACAGATCGAAGTGGCATGCGACAAGACGAGGGCCTTTATAACAGGTTTCTGAGAGTGCCTCCATCCATTTAATACAAGGTCTGTTTGCTCTATGAACAAACCCTTCTCTGACAATATCAACAGTATTGACGGCATTAAATGTTTACCTTCCTGTTTACCTTAAGAGGTTCACAAAATGACCACTGAATGAATATATTATATAATATATATATATATATATATATATATATATATATATATATATATATATATATATATATATATATATATAAAATCAATGAACTCTTCGACAATTCTGAATTTGTCTGTTTAAAAAAATAAATAAATAAATAAACATGAAATGTTTAACTTTCTATATTGTCAAAATAAATAATTGCAACAGTTCTATCATACTTAAAATTAAACTCAGTAGGCCTATAAAGAAAAAAAAAAAATGTGTTCTCTTTTGAATTCCCATTTGCTGATGTGGAAGTCAACAGCACATAAAATGCCAGAATGTAAAATTAATTATGCATTTAAATGTGATACATTTTTATTCGTACTTTATAAATTAACGCACAATTAGTATCTTCGAATACAAATGCACAGTTCTTACATTTATTTATGCATTAAAAAATCACATATAAACTTGTGCCTTATATTGTGATCTCACATAGCAGAATATTTTAGTCCAGAGACATGTGACGCATACATGCATGCAGTTTCAACGCAGCTTTAATCGCCTTTTTTGGTTATTTCATGACTTAATAGATGACAGAACTACGACGTTGCATTTATAGAGAGTAATATACAGCGCGTGATTTGCGCGTGACTGAAAAGTGCGCGCGGTCTTGCAACCCACCAGTTGAGAAACATTTACGTAAGCTATAGATATATATAAGGTTCGCCGTTCACTGTTGTTCTGCTGAAGCTCATTCGGCACCTGTATCGTTTCTGCGCGCGTTTGACTTGCACCTGGCGCTGAGGTGAAGTTGTGGTCTTAAAGAGACGATTCTGCGTTTGAATAAACGCAATTCTTGTCAACAACAAAAGTAGACTGAAACAGCAATTGTGAGCGGGGTGGCCAAAGGGGCTAACCCCTGGCCACCCCCTGGCTCCGCCCCTGGAACTAACGAACTGGGGACTCTGAATGACTTGCCTCAGAAACATTTACCAAAGAAATGTACTACGTGACATATTGTTCACAAGCTGTTTTATTGACGTCTTTCCGCCATTGAAACACTTACACGAGATACGTTTCAGTAAGTTGTACTGTATCCTTCAACATACCTTCAAATTTTTATTAATGTTTATGCTGTAACTAGAATTTAAGAGGAAGCAATGTCGCGTTAACTCACGCTCCACGCTGCCGCTTGAACTGAGCATCTATGCAGTGATCGGTCACACCACATCAAAGAGCGTCAATTTCATTTTTTTATCACGTTCAAGTTTGAATTTCATGATAAAATGGTCAGTGAGATGAGAATTTGTTTCTTATAGAAAGTAACACACACGCACAATTTCCACAAAAATATTAAGCAGCACTAATGTTTTTTTTACACTCAATATAAATAATGTTTCTTGAGCACCAAATCAGCATAATGATTTCTGAAGCATAATGAGAAAATATATTTTATGTTTTTACTGTATTTTTGATCAAATAAATGCAGCCTTGGGGAGAATAAGATACGTTGTTCAAAAACATTATAAAAAAACCTTACCAACCCCAAATGGTAGTGTATATAAAATGACAGTGTGGTAATGCCAACTTTTTTATACAGAATTTCCCCCGTTGAATTTCCAGCAAAAAAACAACAACAAAAAACCCTATATGATATATACATTTTTAATAGCGCTAAAAGTCACACCTCAACTACAAATCATAAACATAAAACAATCTCTGTGACTGAACTTAATGGGCTTACCTACAAGACATCAATGAACACATCACCTAGAGACAATAAGACCCCTAGAAGCTATCCATTTCACAGAATGTAGGTCATCATAATCCCTTCCACACACACACACAAATCCAAATGGTGCCTATGGAGTAAAGAGGTCATTGGCGGGACACTAATCCATGGTCTCACTGAGTTTCAAATTCAATCTCACTTTTTATAGCTTTCTTTCTCTCAAGATGTCCAAGTCCCATATGGTTTCGGGGAGATAGTTTACTGCTAATCTGATCAATGTTCACATTAAGTCATGCTACCCGAGATCTATGGATGAGAGTTTATTATCAATATGGGCTGAGGATTGGGAGACACGCTCTGGAGGAAGAGATAACCGGAATAAAATGTTGATGTAACCACGGACTAAGATAACCTTCCATTAAGAAAACAAGATTAGGAAAAAAACAAGGCTGTAAATTACTTAAATTAGCCTCTGTGAACTTAGGTAAGGAATGGGGCAAATCCCACATAAACATTTACTCATTTCTAAAAAATGGCACACATAGGTTAAGTGCAAAGTAGAAGTGATCCAAGGAACACTTGGCAAGTGACACGAGATCATACTTCATATTAGTGCAGCCCCAACAGAGCTGCTAATCTTCTTTTGGGAAGGCGTCAAATTCAAATGTGGACAACATGCAGTGAATGACATGTGATGTTCATAAATCCAGAGCCGTATGTGCGACCCACGCAAAACACATCCATCCCTCGAGGGGAAGAGCTGGATCTGAGTCAGTGCTGTCTCACTGCGCTCTTCAGATACAGTAAGACAGTAAACACGCACAATAACATGAGTACTTGCACCTGGTTTGTGTCAAAGGTTAGGCTTTTGTGACAGCATGCTAACATCGATAGAATGTTTCTTGTTGATTCATTCTAGCGGTTTATTAATCATTGTAGCTGCACCTTAAACAAGGACTATGTGTTTGCAGAGGTTTGTTTCGCAGCCAACCGAGAAATGAGGCTACACCTGCATCTAATCAAAGCATCTATCAATGAAACAAGATGCTAAAAACAACAGTTTGGCTTGACTAACAACACCATACTTCATGCAAAATTATGATTTAAAAGACAGTGTTCTAAAGTTAATGACAGGAATGCTTTGCTGATATATTATTCACATATTGTACATTTAATTAAATCCATATCCTTTTTTCTCTCCGCGATCTGGATAACAAATTAAGCACATCTGCACAGCTGTGTCAGAGCCAAAGAGGCGACCTGTTGTTAAACTCATTCGCACACAGTCATAGACCCACGCTATCAAACACAAACCCTCAAATAAGCATAGTCAGGCATTTTTGGGGTTTCGGGAAGCCTGACAACTGTATACTTCAGCCAGATTTACTTGTGCAATTACCTTCTAAACCCCAGCCCACACGCGTCTCTCATACTTCCTCTATGATTCTGCACATCCCTCATGTTGGACGATAAGCATATGAGACAGGAGATTACACAGAAACAAACCTGTTGCTATATTTCACTGGCACTCATCCATTTCATACAGCGGTATTGTCTCGAAATAAAACTAATCCAGTTGTTGGCCATTTCTGAGGTCTCCAAATTCATACTCCCTCTCTTATACACACACGTAGCACGCATGTCTCATAATTAATTTCAATCTCTTCATAAAAGGCTTACACCCTCATACATGTGGATCAAGCCTGCTGCACAGTGGCAGGGTAAGTTAATATCTTCACACGCTGCTGATCCCACTGGAGGGACTTCTAACTGATTAAAGCTGGCTTTAAAGACAATCCTGCACTGACATTCACCTGTATTTAGCACTAATGCTGTGTTTATTACCTGCCCACTGAATGACTGAATGAAAAAATAATGGCCTGCTTTTTGAAAAACCCACTGGACATCACTGCGCAAAAAGATTTTCTAAGAAGCTTTCTTAGACTGACTTTTGAAGCAAAGCATGCACAGAATATGATATGTTCTGATAAATAGTTCCATTTCAAATTCACACACTTTATATGATATCCTTGACTTTGCTGACTCTCAAAATACTGGGAGATTTTTGCTACCTTGTTGCTGTGGAAACCCTAAGGAATAATTCAATCAAACTGATAAACTGCCATTGTGGCAACAAAACCAGACAAACCAGATCATTTATTTACTTAAAAGAACTTGAAGCATTTTGCACAATTTAGCACTTATTTAAAAGCATATTCTATTTGACCACCTATTAACACGCTTTTGGTGGCCTGACTAAAAAAATCATTATTAACACCTCATGACCTAAATAGCAATTTTCACGCTCTATCTAAAGGGCGGTCTTGCATAACCTTTGAGACCCATATGCTTGGATCATTTAAAATGGTCTTTTAAATTTAATGCTGCACCCTTGCAAAAACCACTGGGAAAAAAAGACTGCACACAAATTTATATTTATATATATTAGGGTTGTCAACATTAACACGTTAACACATGCGATTAATTCAAAATTCAGTTAGATGATCTTAAAGTCCATGCTGATTATATCAGAGATGGCAGAGAGAATGAATCATTCCAGTGTCTGTTTTGCTTTAAAGGTGCCTTAGAACTTTTTTTTTTTTTTTTAAGATGTAATATAAGTCTAAGGTGTCCCCTGAATGGGTCTGTGAAGTTTCAGCTCAAAATACCCCATAGATTTTTTTAAATTCATTTTTTTTAACTGCCTATTTTGGGGCATCATTATAAATGAGCCGATTCAGGGCTACTGGCCCTTTAATTCTCGTGCTCCACGCCCACGGAGCTCGCACTTGCCTTGAACAGTGCATAAACAAAGTTCACACAGCTAATATAACCCTCAAATGGATCTTTACAAAGTGTTCGTCATGCATGCGGCATGCATGCGTCAGATTATGTGAGTATTGTATACTGTTATATTGTTTACATTGATTCTGAATGAATTTGAGGCTGTGCTCCGTGGCTAACGGCTAATGCTACACTGTTGGAGAGATAAAGAATGAAGTTGTGTTTATGCATTATACAGACTGCAAGTGTATGAAAATAGCGACGGCTCTTGACTCTGTGAATACAGTAAGAAACGATGGTAACTTTAACCACATTTAACAGTACATTACATGCTAACGAAACATTTAGAAAGACAATTTACAAATATCACTAAAAATATCATGTTATCATGGATCATGTCAGTTATTATTGCTCCATCTGCCATTTTTCGCTATTGTTATTGCTTGTTTACCTAGTCTGTTGATTCACCTGTGCAGATCCAGACATTAACTGGCTGCCCTTGTCTAATGCTTTTCATAATGTTGGGAACATGGGCTGGCATATGCAAATATTGGGGTGTACACCCCGTTACGTAACAGTCGGTGTTATGTTGAGATTCGCCTGTTCTTCGGAGGTCTTTTAAACAAATTATATTTATATAAGAAGGAGGAAACAATGGAGTTTGAGACTCAATGTATGTCATTTCCATGTACTGAACTCTTGTTATTTGACTATGCCAAGATAAATTCAATTTTTCATTCGAGGGCACCTTTAAAAGACGAACTCTCTATCATACTCTGTCTTTGTAACTGAGAGCGCGAGCCCCCCAGCATCTCGCTGTTCCTGTCTGAACTTATGTTGCTGTAGGGATGGAACCGTTCGATCTCCACCCACGGTTCGGCACGCGCTTGCACCGCGGTTCATCCCAAATCTGACGACGCATTTATAATAGGGTTTGTTAAAAAAACAACGTGCAAAACAGAAAGACTGATTCGGCTAATGTTTCAGTCGATGGATGTGCATTCTGGTTTCCCAATACTTCACAACAGCGATGATCAAAAGAACATGGACAAAATGCTCTATGCCCAGTCAATTGTGACACTTGAACATCTCATGTTGCTATCTTTGTTTAAACTAAACTCATTTAAACCATGACAATTTAAACATTCATCCGTAAGACGCAAAAGAGAGCTCGCGCGCTCTGTGAGATATTGTGTGTGCGCTCATCCGAAGCGCATTCATGGAGAGCCGCGTCACAGCGCGCAAATACTCTCGCGCAAATCTCTTTCAAGTCTTGCACCTAAACGGACAAATTCACACAACAATTATGTCAACATGCCCATCGTAGCGAGTATCCTAACAAACATGGTCTTAAGAGAAAAATGAGACAGACAGCGCATGTGTATCAGTCTCAGTGTACTGGATCTTTGAATTATGTCTTAAAGGGACAGCAGTCTAATAGTCACGCTATCTGAAAACTATTGTTAGATAGTTGAAAAACTTATAAAGCATTGTTAATTATTATTATTATTATTTATTTTTTATTTTTTATTTTTTTTTGTGTGTGTGGATGCTTTGGTGTACATAAATGTATGAATTATATTAAATCATATACTTTGGTTATTTGGTGTCCTTTTTTTGGAAAGACATCTAAATTTATATTGAAAAATACAGTTTTGTGAAATTCACACTTCAATCTGATGGTTTACTTTGTTGGATATAGGCAATGATGGCAAAATGGACGTGGTAAACAAGATAAATGGTGTATGCTTAATTTCATGATAAGTGTGTGATTAATCGTGATTAAGGGTGCACCATTAAAAAAAATAATCTATTGACAGCCCTAATATACAGTATATATATATATATATATATATATATATATATATATATATATATATATATATATATTTATTTATTTATTTATTTATTTTTTCGGGCCCCATCTCTCAAAATTGCCATATTCACCATACAAATGAAACGGTATGCAAAAATCATCCGTTTAGCCTACCTAAATCAACGCTTTCATATATGTCTCTCACTCAGTTTGCAAGCGGTTATCAATGTTTATAGTGGCGGATTAATTTCGATCTGTAATCAAACAAACTGGAACTACATGTGCATTAAACGGTTTTACTGCACACCTTCTAGCCAATCAGAATCGAGTATTTAAACACACCAAGGTATAAATTATTTCTAATGTTTTGTTTTGGTTTGTTTAGTCTATGGATTGTGGGTAGTATTAGGGTCACTTTTCTCGCGTTTTGTGCTTAAGTTCATTATAGTTCTGTCAAATTAAATGTGTGACTAAGATAAACACAAAGAAAATAATTAATATTTTAGATAATGCTTCAATACCTTGTGAGTAAATCGTTCTGTGAGTGAAATCGAGTCCTGGTTCAGGACAGGCACAAGGGTTTCATTCGTGTTTGTCATGCTTGTGTGATACGGCTCGACTCTCTTGTTGCTTTCATCGGTCCGTTAGACCCTCCCAGGGCTGTTGTTGCCTCAGTAATCCCGTAGGTACACTCATATATCATTATGTGATGGGCGACGGTGCGCTTCATCGATTCAGAGCACGGTGTTACAACGCCTCTCAGCTAGGAATCTGTCGCGTTTTCCTTTAAGCGCGCACCATTGTTGGGCCTAGCGTGTGGTGAGGAGTTGCGCGGACGTTCACAGCTCATCAGCAGCGTTTCATGCATCGACCTTGTGATAGAAACACCTGGAGGATTCTTTACGTTTAATTACATCTCCTCTCATTCCTCGCGTGCCTCATCTGTCTTCCCTAAACCTCTGCATAATGCTAAAAAAGGTAAACAAGGAGTTATTTTAAAACGATATGAAGTTATGTTTTGCAGATAAGGCCAGAAACCTACTCTACGCAAGTAAGTAAACAACATAAAACAAGATCTGTCAAGCGTCGTTGCATTCTAAAATGTGTCAGAGAAGTGCATTTAAAGAGTTAGTTCACCCAAAAATGAAAAATGTCATTAATTACTCATTATTAATTACCCTCATGTCGTTCCAAACCTGTAAGGCTTTCGTTTATCTTCGGAACACAGATGAAGATCTTTTTTTATGAAATCTGAGAGCTTTCTGTCCCTCCATAGATGGCTACACAATTTTTTACAGAATTAGGCATACCAGAATTTAAAAAAGAGCCCTACTAGCATACTTTGGAAAAAAATAGATAAAAATGGTCTCATTTTACAGAAAACTCTCTGAATTTTAAAACATGGGTAAAATATTGCATATTTTGTATTGTATATGTTTACAATACTGTGATAAACACTAACAAAAAGTCAGATTTTCGTTATTTTTTTTTTTTTTTTATTAAGTTTTTATTTAAGAGTCTGTAATTTAGGACATGTTTGGTCTATGTCGCTTCAGACAATCTCTTTTGATTCCACTAGGTGGCAATAAACAGGAGAAAAAATAATTTTTTTGATAACATCTTCTAAGCAAAAGTTATTTAGCTTTAATCGAAAGGAGGCGTTTGACTCTCCAAGTGTACTTTTACAGTCACCATTTTTGATTTCTGAAACCAGTAGGCATACCTGAACTTAAAAGACAGCCCTACTCACATACTTTGGAATAAATTGATAAAAATGGTCTTATTTTACAGAAAACTCTTGGAAGTTTAACACAAGTGCAAGATAATAAAAGCACGCAATAATTCGCCATCCAAAATCACAAACCAACTTCCAATCAACTCCATCATCTGCACCCGTTTGATGGCGTGCATGCGATTCGTGTTCTTTAGTCCCACCTCCTCAACTTTGGAAAGGAAAAACTCGAGCTCTGAATGGTCTAGAAGCTTGATCGATGTGTCTATGGAGAGGGGGGGTCGTCAGCTTTCATGACATAGGACGCACTGCGTGATGACGTCATTGCAAGTCGACAGGAATCAAAGAGAGTCAAATACTGGTCATAAATGTTTTACACTGAATCGTGTGTTTTGATCTGCGCATCTGAGACATATTATAGTGCCGTTTAGCCATGCATGCTCACTGACACACGAGAATGGTCTCATTTTGAAGAAAACAACCTAAAGTAAAAGCTGATATAGGATATTTTAGGCTAGTATGTGAGCACAGATGTAGTTATCAGTGCAGAAATGATGCATACGTTTGCTTGTTCACAGGACTCATTTCAGTTTTCGTGATTCTTTTAAAAATTATTCTTTGTTATGTCACTATAATGTATAAGATCTGTGAAGTACACAGTAACATTCCTTAGAGTGAGAGCTTTCATTTGATGTGTGACTTGTCTATGTTTGGTGAGTTTGTGTGCTATAAATATGAAATATGAACATTATTCATCTGATTTTCTCAAGGGGGTGTTGTTGCGGAAGAACGAATTTAGACCATATTATTTTCTTTTATGTAAAATTAATGCAAATATCATGGGACTTGCAAGAAAGCAGAGGTTCTACGCTTTCAAAAAATACCATGTATGACTAGTTTTGTGTTTCAAAGTTTATAGATTTTTAAAAAATAATATCATGACCCACCGGTGGGTCCTAGGGTGTGGCCAGTGCTCAAGGGGTTAAAAAAGTCCATAAAGAGAAAACAAAACTGGTATGAATTGAGTGGTTTAGTCCAAATTTTCTGAGGAGACACAATCACTTTATATGATGAACAGTTTGAATTTAGGCTTTTAAATATATTTATAGTAATTTACCTGAATAATAACATATGCGGTTTAATGGAAGAAACATCTGGAGCTCTTGCCCCTTATGTAGACTAACGCAAGAGTGCACGTCAAGTACAGTGCTCAGCGTAAATGAGTACGCCCCCTTTGAAAAGTAACATTTTAAACAATATCTCAATGAACACAAAAATGATTACCAAAATGTTGACAAGACTTAGTTTTATTTTACACCTGTTTAACTTATAACATGAAAGTAAGGGTAATGATATAACTTAGAAAACAATTTTCAGTTTTATTCAAGTTAGGGTGATGCAAAAATGAGTACACCCCACTGAAAGTCTCTGGAGCAGAGCTAAATTTTAGACTACAAATGTTTAATTGAACAAAAATTCAACCACAGGTGAGTCAAATTATTCTTTGTTCATTCGTGACTATAAAAGGGTGTTAAAACCCCTTTCCATTTCATGCTGTCAGCAATGGCACCATATGGAAGAGAAATGTCACAAGACCTGAGAAAGAAAATAATTTCTTTACACCAGAAAGGTGAAGGCTACAAGAAGATCAGCAAAGCTTTACTTATCAGTCAGAATACTGTAGTGGTACAAAAATTTAAAAAAGGTGGAACTGCAACCATCTCACGGAGATATCCAGGTCGTCCAAAAAAAGTTAACACCTCAACAGGAGCGTCTTCTGATGAGAAAGCATGCAAGTTCACTGCAGTTATCTAAAGAAGTAGAAAGCCAAACTGGGGTGACTATTTCCCATGACACAATACAGCGTATGCTGCAGAGGAATGGCATGCATGGGTGCTGTCCATGAAAGAAGCCTCTCAAGCCCAGGCACAAAAAAGACCACCTTCAAAACTGTATGGTGTCGCAAAGGTGAGGAATACAAAGAAAAATGCATGGTGCCTACAGTGAAACACAGTGGTGGAAGTGTCCTTATGTGGGGCTGCATTTTATTGATGACATCATGAATTCACAGATTTACTGCTCCATACTGAAAGAGAAGATGCTTCCATCACTCTGTGCCCTTGGTTGTCGTGCACGTTTCCAACATGACAATGATGCCAAACACACATCTAAGGCCACTGTTGGATTTCTGAAGAAGAACAGGGTAAAAGTGAATCAGTGGCCAAGTGACTCCTGATCTGAACCCAATCGAACACCTATGGGGAATTCTGAAGAGACATGTTGAGCATCACTCTCCATCCAGCATCCAGTCTCTAAAAGAGGTTACTCTTGAAGAATGGAAAAAGATAGATGTTGCAAAATGTTGCCAACTTGTTCATTCCATGAACTAGAAGACTTTGTGCTGCCATTAAAAATCATAGAGGCCATACAAAGTACTAGATGTAGTAGTTTTTGTTGTGTGTACTCATTTTTGCATCACCCTAATTTGAGTAAAACTGAAAAATTAGTAATCTAAGTTATATTATTAACCTTACTTTAATGTTATAAGTTAAACAGATGTTCTATTAAACTTAGTCTTGTCAACATTTTGGAAATTGTTTCTGTGTTCATTGAGATATTGTTTAAAATGTTACTTTTCAAAGGGCGTGTACTCATTTACGCTGAGCACTGTATGTAGCCTCTATGTTCTCTATAGTGCACTGTAGTATTAGTGTTCTATCATTTAAACCCATAATTTTCTTTGATTTGTAATGTACAACCATTTTTTTGTAAATACATGAAAGTCAAAAAATATACAGTTGTGCTCAAAAGTTTACATAACCCTTGCAGAATCTGCAAAAAAAAAAATAAAAAAAAATAATAATAATTTTAACAAATTAACAGGGATCATAAAAATTACATTTTTTATTGTAATTTTATTTTTATTTCATACTGTCCTGAATAAGCTATTTCACATATCAGATGTTTACATACAGTCCATAAGACAAAATAATAGCTTGTGATAGTTGTTCATGAAGGTCCCTTGTTTGTACTGAGCAGCTAAGCCGCCCACTGTTCTTCAGAAAAAACTCTAGGTCCTGCACTGGTTGGACTGATTTTGAGATGACTGAAGGACTCATACACAACTATTACAAAAGCTGCAAACATTCACTGATGCTCAAGAACACAATCCATTAAGAGCCAAGCATCTAAACTTTTTTGTCTTCTGGGAAACACGTAAGTATTTTCTGTAGCTTCTGGAGGACAATACTAAATGGGAAAAAAAGGTCTTTAATCAAAATAAGAAAAATGTACACATCATCATCCTGTTCAAATGTTTACACCCCCCGGATCTTAATGCATCTTGTTTCTTGTGCATCAGTAAATGTTTGCAGCTTTTGTAATTGTTGTGTATGTCTTTCAGTTGTCCTCAGCATGAAAAGTTGGATCTCAAAATCATAAACCCACAGCTGAAAATGGTTAAACATACAGAAGATGCTGGAAAGCCAAACAGTCGGGGATCATTCAGGTCAGACAATGTGTATTAAGATTTAAGTGTATGAAAACTTTTGAACAGGGTCATTAAAAAGATAAAGGGTCATTTGCAGATTCTGCAAGGGGTATGTAAACTTATGAGCAAAAATGTGCAGAGTGGAATGTTTGCTTGTTGCATTATTGTGAACTCAGAACTTGTGTTGATTCTTGTTGGCAGTTTTTTTTTTAATCATTATAAACAAATAAATTAAACATGACCAACAGAACAAAAACTTATAATATTGTCAAACCGTCCATGATAACAAAAAAAATGACACATATACTTCTGAAATTAAGTTCATCATCATCATCATCATCATCATCATCATCATCATCATCATCATCATCATCATCATCATCAATCATTCTCATAATTTTCCAAGATAAAATACATGTAAAATATAGAACATACAGTCAAACCAAAATTACTAGTAAAATTGATTAAAAAAAAAAATGGGACCAAAAATTAATCAGACACTTTGACCTGACTAGGTTTTGCTTAAGTGTTATCTGACATAATTAAAATTAATTCTTTCTGACACAGTTTAACTCTGAGATCTTGTCATATTTTATTACCATTTTTTAAACTATAGTGAATAAACTGTAAAAAATAAATGAAATCTTCAAGGTGTCTGAATAAATTTTGGTTTGCCTGTTTATGTGACGATCATAACAGGGACACACTTACACTATCACACTATATAGGGAATAGTGAATGAGTGAGAAATTTTGGACTGAGCCTATTATGTCCTGGCCAAATTATCTTCAATAGAAATAAGTCCGTAAAGGAAACTGCAGGGTTTTAAAAACAATTCAACATAATGACCCATAATACAGAGTTTTATAGTGTATTCTGACAAAGCTGATAGTCCTTCAAGTTGTTGCATATGGTGTTTTGACTACAATACAAAACCAATTTCCCCACTTACTTGAGAACATGAAAGCACAATCAACAAGGGAAACAAGAGAACAAATAAATGCATAAACAAATAATTTAACCTTAATATGCACCTCTGTCACATTTACCAGTTAACACAGCTCATGTAAACCAGAATGTGTTAAGCAGACGCGTGGTGGATCATTTGTGTATGCAAAGTGGCAGTACATTTAGCAACTGTCTCATTGGAAAAGCATAAATTCAAGCAGAGATGCAGCTCTCTGTGCTTTCCTGATATCTCACAATGCGGAACCATGACTGTTCTGAGCATTTACAATACTGCCACTGTTGAAGTGGAGTGTCAAATACAGATTACTCAAGAGAAGGCAATTGCAGCCTAACCTGAGAGGAATATAAAACCATAGGTGGAACATTTCATTTTGTTCACATACAGCTTGACTATATCACAGAAATAGCATGATTTTGGATTTATTTAACAAAAGAATTGTAGGACCAAAAGTAACTCATTCTTCTGTTGTGTACTGCAAAGAGATACACTGATAAATATTGTATTTGCACTGAAACAGACCAAAGCGCAGACTTTTATTTTAAGAGTGAATGCCTTTCATGTAGCTCAGGTGCACTGCAATGAAAAAAAAGGAATGAAGAAATAAATATGATGCACACAGACGTTTTCCACAGCATCGTTGCATCCATAATCCAGGGTAATATCCAATGTTAGATTGCATTGACTTGCTGTATCTGCAAAAGAGAACAGTAATAGATTGCATACTGGAAAATGGAAATAATTTGTAGTGTGGACTCTATTCCTAACCACACACAATATGCTTTGGTCCATTCTCAGAGGAGCCAGCCTGGAGGAAGAGACCAATCCAACATGCAATTTGGTATCATTGATGCATGGGTGCAGAAGAGCACTTCTTTGCTGAAGTCTGCCGTTCACTCGTAGCCTTGGTGGGGAAACAAGAGGCAGTAATGAGGACAGATGAGATCTGCAGTGCTAACGGCTGGCTAGCAGTCAGAGCTCTCTTTCTCTCATTCTCTCAGTACCATGCCCAAACACCTCTCACTTAACTTTCCAATCAATCTCTCTCTCCGTTTCAGGATACTCCAGCAATTTGGCCCCTCAGGAGACAATGGGTCGCAGTTAAGACATATTTTGCTAATTTGACCTTGTTAGCATTTGGATTTTTTTAACATTTCAGTGTTTTCAGTTTTCACCACTATCTTGGCAGCACCAATTAGTTACAGATGGACTATGACAGTTTTACTGCATATTTTAAAAATACACCAATTTCCAAATCTGTATACGGACAGCTGAACCCCTCAGGCTGGAATTTTCTTACTCAATGCCTATAGTCGCTCCAAATGAAAAACACAACTTTACAAATACAACAGGTTTGTCTCCTTGACAATAAGTGGCATGTAATCAGTTGATTGCATGTTCATGCTTTTTGTTTGTTGTTTCTAGCGGAGCAAAAGTGATTGGTTGATACCTCTGCCTGGTGCCATAAAGCTCAAACAGACGATGACTTCTCACAAAGGGCCTGTAGTGCTTTCATGACCCTTTGCAATGCTAATTGACTGCATCCCTTCATTGTCATCCTCCATTGTGCAGACTTTATGGCTGCAGCTGCCACCTGTCCTGTAATGTTTTCAATACCACACCCCATGGCATGGCAAAACAGAGGCTGTATGGTGTGCCAATAGCCTGTTTGTGGATATGGAAGTTATGTTTCTACTTTTTTTAACAGTTAATTTGAGGCAATATAAAATTCTTTTAGATAGCATGCTTCCACTTGTGAACTACAAAGAGAATAGCAAAATCTTCAACCCTTATTTTGCACTGATAATTGTATCGAACTCCCCTCTGCACTGTACGTTTATACCCATTAGCTGCCGAGACAAATCAGACGTATTCAGAGAGGGGCAGGACATTCTTATTAATGAGTAATTGGCTCTAAAATTAGTTTTATATTGAACACAACACCTTCCTGATCAATAGCACTGGTCGGTGTGATTAAAATCACTTATCTGGGATAAGTCTCTGCAGTGAAAGGTAGAGGTAATGCACTTCTATTCTTTGCACTGCTCCAGGTCGATAAAGAGGTGAGCCTTACACCAGTGGGCCCCATATTGATGTCAAGAAGAGGGGAGGTAAGAGGAACACAATGCATATCTTACTATCATTTACTGATATTATGGTATCTGGCAAGTGGGGCGGAATTCCATCTCCTGTATTTTGAAGCCCTGCTTAGCCAATTTCACAATGTAATGTATTCTGCAATGAGAGCACTGGAGAGGCACATTCTCCTTGGATATCGAGTTCAGTGTGGCCATGACGTGCTGTTGTGATATTTGCTTTGTATAGCAAATAAGGTATCACTGTTTTTACCTTTCACAGCTATGAACCATGATTTGCTACTTGCTTGTTGGCTGTAGGAAGAGGACCATCCTGACAAAAAATTATATAGTGCAACATGAGTTATTTATATTTATATTATATTTTCCTGGAAGAGAGACATTTTAAACATGTATGTCTGCAAGAAGTGAATTGGGAGTACAATAGTACATATAGTACTGTAGATATAGTATACATTCCCTTCTTCAGTGAATTCATTTAAAGGGATAATCCACCAAATAAATAAAACATATTTCATTGTTTTCTCATCCTCTGCCGTCCCAGATGTATATGACTTTCTAGTAGAAGATGCCAAAAAAATAACAAGATGAAGGTGGAAACAAAAATGGATATACAAGGAGGTCAGATGGTACCTGCATTTTCAATGGAGTTTTAAAGATACATACTAACCTCTACAGTAGTGTTTCTCAATTCTGGTCCTGGAAGACTCAACAGTATACATTTTGTTTATCTCCCTTATATGGCACAACCTTTTAGTAGAAACTCAAACTGAAAAAGTCAATAATTTTCAAGCAGGTGTGTGTTTGGAGACAAAATGCAGCACAACATTGGTCTACAGATCTGGGTCAGCTGTACTGTTTTTCCCAAAAGCACTGGATGCTTAAAGTACTGTAGATCATAGAAACCATTGGCACCAATGGTCTGTA
Source organism: Chanodichthys erythropterus (assembly GCF_024489055.1). Lineage (NCBI taxonomy): Eukaryota > Metazoa > Chordata > Actinopteri > Cypriniformes > Xenocyprididae > Chanodichthys > Chanodichthys erythropterus. Next base: position 14,065,679 of record NC_090221.1, on the reverse strand, counting down.
CGAAATTCTTTTTTTTTTTTTTTCTCGTTTTCAACTAAGGGTATGTTTACATGACAACAATGTGCTAAAAATGGTAAAGTTTTTTTTTGGGGGGGTCAAAACGATCCCCGTTAGGACCCGCAAAAATGACCAAAAACTCTGTTTCAAAATGCAAGTTTTCCCTCTCCTTTTAAACTACAAAAAACACGAATTTATGAAAACAGTGAAGTCATTTACACACGTTACATGTTCAGTCTATAGGCGCATAGTCTTTCTTTTCAAATTGTCATCGCCAAATACTGGCCTGGCATGCATAAGTGTGTTTAGTTGTTTTTGCAGATCTGTGTGAATGGGGATTGTTTTGACAATGTTGTCGTCTAAAAAAAGTCAATTTTTAGTACATTGTTATCATGTAAATGTATCATTACGTATACAATGCTTTTAAATGCAGCCCAGGTGGAATTTCAGTCATGGTCAGTCTAGTATATTCAAAAAGGCTAAAACACTTGACAGAAAGTAACGGCAGGCAGAAAAAATGAAGCATACCGCAGGCTACAGGCTTCAGCTTTTGAACGTGTTCCGCCACATCAGTTTTCCATTTTAGTACAGAATGAGAGGGTGTCGCCTGCTACAATCAGTCCAACTGCTGAGACAGATATGACACTTGTCTTCTTTGCCCTTCGCCTATTCTGCACCAGGAGCTTTCCTCAATAATAATGCTAATTCTGTTTTTATTGTGTTTATTTTCATTTGTATCTCTTATGCAGCAATAACCTTTGTTAATATATAAAATGTTCCTCCATAGATGGTGCATTCAACAATACCATCAACAATGCAGAATGTCAGAGGAAACAGACTGGGCTGCCACAGATGTCCAGTTAGGCACACATTCTCTCTCCTCTAGTTAGCAGACTCTGGTCTAGCACTTCCACTGGGGGCATTTTAGATTGTTTAGATGGCTGTTTGGGTGAAATGGACTGAATTAGGCTGTGAGAAGAATGTCTTATCCGTGCCAAAGTGCTTCCAACAGGGACAAATTGATGAAAGCAGGCACAGCTTTCAAGCCGAGGCTTAGTAAAAACTCCAATATTTCAGCTGGCCAGTAATTCAAATGCCAAGACAACACTGCATATGGCAATAACAGAGAGATGTGACATGATAACACAAAATAAAGCTATAAACAAATGCAGCATGATTCCAATAACAAAAGCATCACTATTTGTTATTGGAAAGAAAGGATTATAGAATTAGGCATGGTAGTGCACTTCATGTTATGACATCAGCTTTAAATATGTCAGAAAATCTGATGGTATTGGAAATGTAAAAAAAAAAAAAAAAAAAATGAGGTGAATGATGTGGGAAAAATTTTGATTTAAAAAAAACTTGTATGTCTCTTTTTACAGCACTACATGGAAGCCTTTAAACCAGACCTGTTAGAAGTTTCTTCATTAGGTTTGTATGACTGTTTAGCACACATCTGCAAAAAACAAAAACTAAAATGTTTCAAACATTTCTTAGCTTAACAATATGTCTTGCAAATTTAAAAAAAATATTTATCCTGTCCTGTGCAATTTTCCTTTGTGTATTTACAATACTGCAAACAATTATATTCTACTGAGCAGTGAAACATTTTTATGTGCACACACACATAAAAATTAAGAAAAATTACAGAAATATTAGAATTTTAATATTACAAAAGAATATTTGTGCTGGAAACATTTTAAAAACATGCCAGAGTGTATGGTTAGTTAGTGTAGTAACGTATGTTGTTATGGGAAGAAGGAGGCGGTAACCGGCAAACGTTAAACATAACTTTAATAATATTCCAAATTAACAAACAACAAAACAAAAGTAATGCCGGCAGTCCCTCACAGACAACTGCAGGCCGCACAAACATAATAAAAACAAAATCCAGGCCTGGTCCTCTCTCGTCCTTCATTGTCGTCGCTCCTCCTTTTATGCTTCCTGCTCGTCACAGTTAGTTAGAAAGTAAGTAAGTAAAGTAAATAAAGTACATTCTGATAAATCAAAACTTTTAAAAGTAAGATTAATATATCAAATATTTGAGACTCTTATTTGACACTGTTTTGCTCTTTTGTTAAATCACATTTCTAGTCTTAACTGTGTTTAAAGGGATAGTTCACCCAAAAATGAAAATTCTGTCATTTATTACTTACCCTCATGCCGTTCCACACCCGTAAGACCTTCGTTAATCTTCGGAACACAAATTAAGATATTTTAGTTGAAATCCGATGGCTCCGTGACACCTCCATAGGGAGCAATGACATTTCCTCTCTCAAGATCCATAAAGGTACTAAAACATATTTAAATCGGTTCATGTGAGACAGTGATTCAATATTAATATTATAAAGCAACGAGAATATTTTTGGAGCGCCAAAAAAAACAAAATAACGACTTATTTAGTGATGGCCGATTTCAAAACACTGCTTCAGGAAGATTCGGAGCACAAATGAATCAGTGTATCGAATCTGCTGTTCAGAGCGCCAAAGTCACCTGATTTCAGCCGCTGGCAGTTTGACATGCGATCTGAATCATGATGCGATACACTGATTCATTGTGGTCCGATGCTTCCTGAAGCAGTGTTTTGAAATCGGCCATCACTAAATAAGTCGTTATTTGGGTTTTTTTTTCGGTGCACCAAAAATATTCTCGTCGCTTTATAATATTGAACCACTGTACTCTCATGAACCGATTTAAATTTGTTTTTAGTACCTTTATGGATCTTGACAGAGGAAGTGTCATTGCTCCCTATGGAGGCCTCACGGAGCCATCGGATTTCAACAAAAATATCTTAATTTGTGTTCCGAAGATGAACGAAGGTTTTACGGGTGTGGAACGGCATGAGGGTGATCAATAAATGACAGAATTTTTATTTTTGGGTGAACTAACCCTTTAATGCGGGGCTGTTTAGTTTGATTTACCCTTTTTGGATTATTCTCTTATTGTCTTCATCGTCCGATTATATCATCTTCCTGTTTTGTTTAAATTAAAACATAGATCCTCATCTCTATTCTTCCCTGTACTACAGTTATACAGTTTCATGTCAACATGTTTCATTATTGAACACGTGGCACGTGTTGTACCTACCATGTTAGAAACCTCAAAGTCATTTAGATTGATTTTGCATGGAACCAGCAGGCTTTCTATGTCTGACTCTTAAACCTAATCCTTTCCTTTGACCAATATGATTAAAAAGCAGTAATAGTAATCAGCACCAAGAGCCTTTAAATGCTTTCTAAATATATTAACAATGTGAATAAATTACCCTCATTTAAAACTGATGAATTCTCAGTTGATTCTTAAATTGTAATTAACCACTGAGTTCAAGATAGCATGTCCAATATTACTCTAATAGCTTATGGGTTTTTGTTTATTAATTTCTTTTAATATTGGTTTAATATCAAGCGTAATGAATCCGCCAGTTAAAGCTTTGCTATCAAATTGCCAGTACTAATTTGTAAAATGACGCAGTCTGCTGTGCGACTTGCAATGCATACTTCCTAATAGAGTGGAAACTGCTGACACTGCACTACGTTCCTCAGAGGCCTATTGAGCAGAAAATTATAATTAATTAATCATGGAGTGCAGCGCATGCTCTTCCAGATCAACCCCTTGGTTATGGACTCCACCTGGGATGTCCACAGGGACATGACTCAAAAGCTGCCAATGGCACTAGCCAAGGCCCAGGCAGGCTGGATAGACTGTAAACACAGTCACGGCACTTCCTGTTCAATAGGAAGTTGTGAATAAAGCCTACTCTTCCCTCCTGATCAGCTGTAACTTGCAATGAAAGGCTGTACAGCACTAGTGGTCTTAAATTATTCTAAATACATCCAGTCATTTTATCAAGTATTCTAATTACTTAGTAATGTCACACCTGCAAAATATGACTTTGTAATCTAAATCACTCAGAGGATGTGCGTGAGTTGCACTAGACGTTTTGTATACAGCAATCTTGATCTCTATACAAAGGAGCTCATCAGCATGTTGCTCACATTGTAGTAGATACTCAAATATATCGGTATCTGTAAGAAATTAACATCTGTCGCGTTTTGATGTACTATGCATATTCACATAGTCATAAATCTCAACAGAAATGTTTGCAAAGAAAAAGAAAATTACTTTGTAAAAGTGTAAATTAATGTCCGTCCATATTAAATCTCTAGAGAATGTCAAGGCTGTATCGAACAACCTTGGAGAAGGAAAGAATGTGGAAGAAGTGAGTGGGGGGAGTGAGGGTAGTTAGTTCAGATTTTCAAGTACTTAATATTAAAAAACCAAGATACAGAGAGCTTACTAGCTTGTGAAAACCTTGGCTGTGTTCAAAATTTGTCTTACTAGATAGTGTTTCACGTATAAAGGCTTCTTTTAAGAAAACTATATAGTTGTTACGTTAAGATGAAGAAGATGATACAGAGAGCATAGCAGATTGTAATAAACAGCTTAAATTTATAAAAACAAAAGAATATAATAAGGCAAAAATAGTGTGCACTAAACACAACCAACACAAGACCCTGAACTCAGAGAACAGAAGGCATTTTACACAGGATAATTGAACTGAATATGAAACAGGTGTGAAGTAATTGATGACACAATGAATCACCTTGACAACTGAAAATTGGAAGAAAACACAGGAAATAATGATAACAAACTAAAAGTCCTTGAAAATGAAACCAAAACGCCAACATAACATAACAATCGCCATGTCTTCTGATCCGAAACAAATTCAAATTTTAAAGATATAAGAAACAATTTAGTGAAAAACGCAAAGTCATAAAATGTTTTTAAAGTAAAGGGTTTTTTTTTTTTTTTTTTACAACCAACCTGCGAACCAAGATTGTGGGATATCATACTAACTTAATAATGTTGGATTAACACAACAAGTAACCCAACTATGGATTGGTATTGCACCTTCCCAACTGTTGGTAATTTTAACCCAAAGAATTGAGTTCAAAGTAACCCAACAGTTGAGTTTTATTCATGTTTCAATACATTATTAATACATTACATCAATACATTATTTCAATAAATAAAATATACTTTGTTTTCAAATACAGATCATTTATTTATATAAAACAATACATATGTTTTACCAAATATATTTTTAAATTACAAATATTGGGGTGTCTAGCACTCAGGGAATTGTTTACATATTAAATACAAAATACATAAGTGTACATACAGCACACAAAACTTCAAAATGAACACTAAATTTAAAACTAAATAAAAGTGTACAGTACAAATATTAAATTAAAAACCTGTACAAAAATATGGACAGAATACACATACATTCATAACAATAAATCCTTCAAGAAATAAACATAACTTTATTAAAAAAGTCTACACTGTATACATTGATGTGTTGTAAACATACCTACAATAAAACTACAAATGCATTGACTGCTGGACCTATGAAAGTCTAAGTTCAGCAGCAATGTGTTGATGGAACTCCTCCGGATATATTAAAGTTTGCATGCTGCAAAAACTCCCAAATGCACTGTGGCAACATCAGCAGTGTTAAATTATGTAAAAGTTACACCGAAGCAGTGATGTACTAAATTCAAATATAGTCACTCTAATTAGTCATTACACCTGCTGTCAAAGGGTTAGTTCTCCCAAAAATTCTGTCTTTAATTACTCACCCTCATGCCACTCCAACCCCATAAGGAATTTGTTCATCTTCAGAACATAAATGAAGATCGTTTTAATGAAATCGGAGCGATTTGTGTCCCTCCATTGACATTCCATGCAACTTCCACTTTCAAGCCACAGAAAGGCAGTAAAGACATTAAAGTAATCCATGTGATTCCAGTGGTTTAACCTCAATTTGAAGGCAATGAAACGACGTGGGTATATTCTATCCCTTTACCCTCTACCGCATAGTGTTGCCATATGCCAGCATACTCTTTGTGTTCATTTGCCTGCCACAGTCTCTTTAAGAGAACATTCTCGTTTTTTTTGTTGGTAAGAGAAGACCTTAGTTTAGCCAATGATGTGCTATGGTTAATCACATGACATGCATTTTTTTTTCTGTGGCACGATTTCTGACAGACTGCCGTCTCTTGTCAGTAGTTGCTGAACGCAAACTAAAACGTCAGTAACAAACAAGGACCCGCCCATGTCATAATCACAAAAAAATTGGTAACATCATCTCAGGTAAGTTATGATGACATATTCACCACTGAAAAAAGTTTTTTATGAAATTAGTTTTTGGTAAATCGATAAAAAGTCTCTGTTGCCATATGGCAACACTGTGCAATAATGGAATGACATTATTATAATAGTTTAGCTAGCTAGCAAAGGCCAGCTGCAGTCTGTTAAGATGTAACAATAACAACATTAATGCTAGTGATATAATGTTGATTAGTCTTATGTCAAGGACTGCCATGACATTTGTATTATGGATTAAATCAACATCAGAGATCTGCCACCACAGCCATTATACTGGCCCAGACCAACCACTGGCCTACCATGGTGTCTCAAAAAGGCAGGTGCAAGTGGCTGTAAGTGTATTGTTAGGGTGAAGTGCACCAAATATGATGTGTACATGTGTCTCACTTCTGAAAAAAAATGCTTTTTGAAGTTTCGTACAGAAAAAAGGTGTTTCAAGGATTATGGAGGGTTCATGTTCATAACCTTCCTCTCGTTTTCATGAACTGCAATGTTTTTGGTTTTATGTCAATGTTTAATGATACATGATGAACAGTATTACATTTGTTTTTAACTGTCTACATTTGCAATTTAAATAATATTCATGAAAAAACGTAATGAAATTCAAAGAATATAAAGCATTATTCAGCAAAAGAGAATGGAATAAATAAAAGCACAAGATGTTGGAAAATAAGTATAAGGTGTTGTTTATAATTACTGCTAAAGCTTATAATGGCACCAATTTATTCAATAAAAACAACATTTCTGAAGAAAAATATTAACTATATACACTTACACTTATTCTAAGTTATTTCCACTATTGTATGTTGTTGCCATATGGCAACATATCATAAAGTACCTTAAAATAATTTTTGTTTTAAAAAAAAAAAACTTTTTTACAGCACTTCAAGTTAAGCCATTCTAAGAAAAGAAAAAGAGTCAAAGATTTTTTTTCTATAGATTTATCATAATGCATGTGGTAGAGAGTTTATGATGATTTACCACTTTATTTACCAAATATTCATGTACAACGCACGAGAGCACCTCAATGCATGTGTGTTGTGTTGATGTGTGAACGCAACAATTATATTTTTTTGCACACAGCACTCATGTTGCAGCAAAGGTGCTGCCTGTGTTAAGCAGGATGTTATCCAGACTTTCGATTCAGATGCCTTGTCGCCTTCCCTCCAAATATGGAGGGAATTTTTTTTTCTTTTTTTTTTTTAGCTTTAGAATAGGCATTTTTTTCACATTGCCCTTATTCAATGCCACTTGAGATCCAAACAAGCATCAGTACTTAATGAATGTAAATGTATCTTCATCATTCATCTGACTCAATCCCTGCTGTATATAATATAGGTAATACTCATACAAAACCCTTTTTATGCATCCCTCAGATAAACAGTTACATGGATCCACAAAAGATAATCTGGCGTGCAGTTTACATCTCTCTCTCTTTCCTAATAGCATTCCTGTCAGTGCAATTTGAATTGGTGGCATTACATTTATTGCCCTTCTATCCCTGTTTGAAATAACAGAGCAGAATGCAATCACAATGAACTGATCACACATTATGAGAGATTCAGATGTGCTTCATGGTGATAACTATGCAGCTGTCTTATTTTTATTTATTTATTTATAATTATTTTTTTTTCTCCGCCAGAGATGTAAACAAGAGCAACTGATAAAGAGATAAGACTCACGTCTCTCAGGCTGGGACAGATAAGTTCTACTAAGCCTCCAGAGGGGAAAAGGCTATTTTGATTGGCACAATAAGGCAGACGGAGACACAGGTGGTGCCCAAACGGAGATGGAGGGAATCCCTGAAGACCAGATAAAAGCCCTGACAGAGACCCAGCCACTTGATGCCTGTCTGATCTGCATTTGATTAAACTTTAAACATAAACAGCATGCCTGTTCCAAATGAACGGCAATAACTTGAATGATGAACATCTGACATCCTCTTGGCTGTTCAACCATCACTGAATTTGAACACCCTGTCTACATATTTTCTCTTTTACTACGATATTGTCTGTTGTGAATGTAACAATCACAAATCTGAGCTCCATCTGAATTCTTGCACTTTCATAGAATGACTACTATAGTATGCTTATAGGGAGCAGGAATATCTGGACGTGGGGAGGGTTAGTGAAGGACATAACAACTACCTCTGACATCTAGAATACCCTTCACATAAGAAACACATTCATTCTGCTCTACATTGAGACAGATCAGAATTTACGTTTGCTATAAAATGTCTCCAAGTGAGGTTTAATGTGGCTGGTGGTCTGGCAAGGACGGTAGAATTAGCCTCATTCACATTCATTAACCTCATTCACATTCTACAGAGCAACTGTAAAGCTGTGTGTCACCATGCCTGGGAGATGATGAATTGCTAATCAGCTGAGAGCTGTCAAGAAAGCCCCAGGAATGTACGATTTACACACTTGTTTGCTGCTGCATTAACCATTTGTAATCAAATCACTATTTATTGTTGGCTTGGTCAGATGTGGTTTATGAGTTGGTGTTGTCATGTCTGCAAGTCGTCAAGGGAAAGGGAGTGTTTCTTATTTCCTGTAGGAAGACACTAGGTGAGCAGCCAAAGCATCACATGTATATACTATATATCAGGATGTTTGAAATGAAATTATTTGTCTGTAAAATAATGATAATGCAAAACTTCTAACTCATTACAGTCATAAAATCTATATCATTAGGGATGGAGATCATAAGTAATTTAATGAGCTCATTTCCGGTTTCCGATTCCTCATAATGGTTCCTTAATGATTCCATTGACATTTGTTTTAATTGTCTGTTTTTAAAGAAGAAATATCTAAAATCTGAACAGAAATGTAAAACCATCGCCAAATGATTAGATGAATTCGATAGTGAATTCATTTAAAACAGTTCTTGTAAAATGTGTGTTTACACTGATCTTGTAGAGACATTTCTTTTGGGAGGCAGCATATGCAATCCAATAAGTGGCCTTAACTAACTAATTGTTACTTAAGATGGAATATATATATATATATATATATATATATATATATATATATATATATATATATATATATATATATATATATATATTTAATGTCATTAATGTTTCAAGGTAACGTTTCATAAATTTTTTTATAAAATACCACTGTTTTTAATGACTTTTCACTGTTTTTAGATTTGTTGTTAACAACACTGTAAAAAAAATTATCGTGATTTTAATGGTAAAAGATTGTAAAAATGCTACAGTGAAAAACTATTAATTTGTTAACACTACAAAAAGTTTCCGTACTATATACGGTTAATAACTGTAATAGATCTAACCATACATTTAATGTACATTTACTGTTTTACAGTAAAATAGTTACATTTACAGTTTTTGGAAGTGAATAAGAACAAGTCATAATTAATTCATTTATAGTAAAAAATAATTTACAGTAAAAAAAAAAAAAAAAAAAGAAGTAAATTGACATTCCCAGAATTCCCTGCATGATGCTTCACATTTAATGATTTGTTGTGTGAATGACACTGTGCACCTTGGTGGATGGCTGTGTATTATTATAAAGGTATTATAAAGATATAATGTTAATTGGTAAATTAACATTATATCAGTTAATGAAATGGTATTTTACTGTGAATTTAAGTTAAATCTGTAAAATTGAAAACGTTGTATACCATATTTTTATGGGAAATTTCTGGCAACTACAGCTGCCTTTTTTTTTTTTTTTTTTTTTTTTCGTAAATTTAAGGGATTTTTTACAGTGAATAGTAACAATTAACCTTAATGCTTAATGAACAAAATGTGATATATTTCCGTCATAAACTTACTTTTTTAAAATGCTACTGAAAAAAGCCTTAACTATACACATTCACATGAACAAGAAATTACACTAATTTATGGGGATATTTACACAACACCGTTTTCAACTAAAAACAGAAAACGTTTTATGCATTTTGGTCGTTCATTTACACAACAAAATAACATTTTGGGAGCCTGAAAACAAACTTTTGAAAACGGGTTTCAAAGTGCAAGTTTTTGAAAACAGTACTGTTATCATCTTTGTGTAAACTAAAAAAAAAAAAATGCAAATTTGTGAAAACTGTGACGTCATGTCTATAGGCGCGTAGTGTTTCTTTACAAAGTGACCACCAACTACTGGCCTGACATGCATAATACAGCATTTTTAGTTGTTTTCATGTGTAGAGATTCTGGACTATCCTCATACAAAGGCACCACAAATTTAGTTATTTGTGGTCTTAAATATTAATATTTTGTATTAATATTGAGTTTTTTGGTCACACATCACCTAAGGTGAGTATGAAAGCATCGGATGATTCTTTCCAATATTTCAGGGCACCAACCAAGGAATCTAACCTTGACAATGAAGAACAATTATGGAAGATTGTTGACTAAATTAAAATTATATAAATTGGAGGCAATTTATCATCTGACCAATCTGAAGGATTTGTTAACTTGTAGAGCATCTTACTGTATTATCAACACAAGGAAGACACAAGTGTAATAAAAGGGTTTTAGACAAGAGTAACTAACATCTACTGAATAGATAAAGTGCAAAAAGATTGATAAATGCAAGTGAATGAGTAGGATGTCACTATGGCAGTTACAAGTTAAAGGGGGGTCTAATGCTATTTCATGCATTCTGACTTATTTACACTGTTAGAGTTGCTTTCTCATACTAAACATGGCCAAAGTTTCAAAACAAGAGTTGGACCTATGACGGAGTATTTATGTGCCAAATACACTACTTCCGGTTTCTGAGAGTTTTTTTCGAGTATGGCTTGTATGACGTCAAAAGAGAGCGGAATTCCTTGTATAGGCACTTTTCCCTGCATACAAACATCACCCAGAACAATAGCACGGCCATCATCTCGCTTCGTTCGGGATACAGAGGCCAGGAGATTTTTCAACAATGGCTGTGTCCCAATTCAGTGGCTGTACCCTTTGAAGGCTGCGTACATCATCGAGGCAGTCTCATTTAAGAAAAAACGAATACTTTGTAAACAAGTCCCAGTTCGGCGCTGGATTTGCAGATCGCGAGTGGTGAGTAAAGCTGCATCAGATGTCTGTGTTTTGTTGGCAATTGGCACGCAAGTGAATATAATGTAAACAACATGAACGTTTTTTTGTTCCCTTTTTATTTCTAATGATGGCGCAGCTAGCAGACGATCTCTACGCAAAAGCTGTGCACGCTTGTGATATAGATATAAGATATGGGGTAAACCTTATTCTGAAACCGAGAGCTTATTTATTATTAACTGATATCAACTATGCAAAATCAAATGCAAAATATCATATACTGACAATATACACTAATGCCAAGGTCTCTGGAAAGAGGTTTGGTAAGTGGTATTTACGTCTGCCTGGTCGTGCTGAATCCGAGGGTGACGTCTTCCACTTGTTGAGCTGGGCAGCCTTGCAGTGGGAAGAAAGGAGTTGAAATCCATTTCACAGCCTTGAACATGAAGTATTTGAAAGTTGAACTCCTAAAGCACAGAGAAGGTCCTTTTCCTGGAACACGCAGAAGAAGAAGCCTTGAAGTTGAAAGTTATAACGTCTGTGCAGACAATTCTTATTCTCTGGAACACGCTGGAAGGATCTTTAATCGGTGCAGATCCGGTCAGTCTGGAACACGCAGATCTGGAGGATCTCTGATGAGAAGATTTTGAAGTTGGTGCAGAAGATATTTTGAAGATGAAGGCTAAGCTTGTCATTGTTGTCTCCGTTGCAAACTTCCCAAATTCACTTCTTGCAGAACTTCCTTGTTTCTCTGTTTAGAGCTTCAGAGTCTTGAGAGAACAACTTCACAACTCTGTAGAGTTGGACTTAGCTTAGCACATTTTGGGACCCGAATCTTGAACCGGGACTGGAGCAGGAACTGGAGCCTTGAACCAGAACAGGAAACTGCAGCAACTCAGAAACTGGAACAATTCACTGTCTCATAGACAAGCTTATTAATCTGTCCTGAGAAGGACGGAAATGCAAATTGGCACCTTTCAGGTCCAGTGTTTTGATTGGCTGATGGCCCCTCTCTTGCAAGAGGTTCATTTGCATAGTTTAAAGTTCATGTTTAGAACAATGTATTTAAAGTTTTCCCTGTGCATAATCCACATCCCAAACCAATTTCAGATTAACTTAGGCATCAGGCTAAAAACATAAAGTCCAAACGTCATTGGGTTGTGTTGAACTACCTATGCAAACAGCACACAAACAGTATATACAGTTCTGTTAATAGAAATGGAGAATATTTGCTCCATTTTGTCCATTGTGGCTTCAAGCCACATGGCAAACCTGTTTGGTGAGTGGAGTCAGTTCACACCTCAGATCTTTTGACTGAGAGACTGGGGTGAACAATGGTGAACAATGGGGAAAATGGTGATAGGGTTAGTCTGCTCAATGACATGCTAAGGTCATCATTCTTCCCTTGCACAAATGTTCAGGGTGATTGTCTTTGCAGGCTTATCTCCTAGCCTATCTATTTCCTTGGAACTTCTCTTGGAGGTGTGAGTTTTGGAGTCCTGTGATTTTCATCATGGCAGATGAGGGGAGTCTGCCCTCATGTCTGCCTGCTGATCACTACACATGGATCCGTGTGAATGGGGATTGTTTTGGCAATGTTGTCGTATATACGTGAAAAATGGAAAAGTTTTCCATCATTGTTGTGTAAACGTATGTACACAATGCTTTTAAACATAGCCCAGGTGGATTTTCTCAAAGCAGTCATGGTAAGAGTTCATGATCAGTCACTTAAAAAGACTAAAACACTTGACCACCAAGTGTGAATGTAACGTTTTGTATGCATTTAATTCACTCAAAAGAGTTGTGTAATTGGAAATTGTATGGTCTACACTGGATGCGCTGTATATTTTTGATTCAAAAAGAAGCAGCTTATAAGAGTCATTTGTTCAGGAATCAATTGGACTACACTGATGTCATGATCATTACTGGGAGTGCCCTTGTCTACCACTAGAGGGCACTCCAACCCGGACTCTTGTTTTCACCCCTTGGACTTCATTTCCCATAACCCACTTCCCGAACTCATTGTCCCGTTTATTGCACCCAGCTGTTTTGTGTTTCATCATTACTGTCTGCCTATTTATACCCGGTTTGTTTTCTGCTTTGGTTGTGGTGTTTTCATGCATGGATGTTCCTGGTTTCTCTGTTTTGGTTTTCTTTGTGTTTTTCTTGTTTTTTGTCCGTACAAAAAACAAGAAAAACACAAAGAAAACCAAAACAGTTTCTGTTGATTTTGACCCTTGCCTGTTTCTGGATTTGCGCTTTGGATTGCCCCATTAAAATGCTGCACATGGATCTTACCTTCTTGTCTTTGTGCATCTGTGACGACTGATTAAAATGAATGAGTTTGAATCATTAAAGAATGGGAAGAATGCAAGTGGAAGATCTGCTAATGTTTTCCAGTTCCAATATTATAAAAACATGAAAAATGTTCTAAATAAATAAATACGTAACTGTTAAAGCCTGCATATAGAAAAGCAATGGACCAACAAGTTCTTCCTGTTTCTAGTGAAGGAGAGCATCTCCTTTCAATCTCTTATTTCCTCTAAAGGCAAAAATGCCACCAAACCGAGTGTCCCTGAGAGGAGTGGCGAGCTGAAGTTAAATCAATATCCTGACAGCTGAACTCCAGAAAGTCCAGACTGTATCCTAATTAGTGGTCAACATGCAGTGAGAATTTCTCTGCCTAATTGTGCTTTGACGTCCCCCACTAGTGGTAACAAAGTGCTTGGGAGTCAAGCTGCAGGGTAGCCTCCCAACCTGTTGTTAATGGCCTGTGATTTAAAAGTTAATGAGAGCTGATTTAAAAGCAGCATTAGCCAAAGGCAACATAAAGTAGAGCTATGTGGATTAACTTTTCATTACCTCCCTCATTATGTAAGCCTGGGGATTACAGATCCTACCTAAAAATGAAGCTTAGAAACATCAGGGGTGTGCAACCAAAAGCCCCTCAAGAACATCAAGAAGACATGCTGTGAGAGTTACCACATTCACACCAACAGCACCTAAAATGACACCTTAGTCTCTTCCATTAGACTGTAATGAGGTTGTGGCAAAGGATTTAACCTTGAAATTGTAAGAAGTCATAAAAAGGTGTAATGAGGAGTCCATGTCATTTTCATAGAAAGTTCTTAGTGCTTCCTCATTGAGGTGAATTGCTGGCCAAATGTCTTTTTGCTTCTGTAATGAGCTAAATGGTTGATACAGGATATGAGCTGAATGAACTTGTTAGCAGTAACTGTTCTCATTCCACCCTAAGCAAGTGGATTTACTAACTCATGCATAAGCTGCAGGCAACCAATAAAAGAGCAAATTTTCTCTGAATATTAAGGTAGGCTACAAGGCCTTAACATTTGGAGACACAATAAAAAATACTAACAGCACATACAGATATCTCTGTGATCGTTTAATAGTTAGATAATGATAGTTGAGAATAATAGAAGTCTAATGATTTTTTCATCACCTTTAATACCTTTTTTCCTGATGTCAAACTGATCAATGGACAGCTTGTACACCGACTTAAGTTACAAACACTCTCCAGTGAGTATCAGGTTTCTGTCTTTCTTCCACAAACTCAGTGAGCTGCAGCTTCTCTGGGTTTGGCTGCTTTAATCAAACTTCAAATAATAAACAGTGAATCTGTCTGTGATGAAAGGTGACAACAGAAGAGAATGAAAGTCGTTGCCGCCATATTATATAGACCTAATAAAGGCTCATATTTATTAAAAACCAGTTGCTCTGCTGATCCTGCTCTCTGAATATTATTTTTGAAAATAATTAAAAAATGTGTAAATGAAGGACTTTGGAGAAAAGAGAAGGTATTCTCACCAACAAACAAAACAAAAAAATAAAAAAAACATGGTCCATTCAAATTTCACTCTTCAGTAAAGTAATCTGTAGTCAGATTCTATCATTTGCATAAAAAGCCAATATCTGCTACAGCATGTAAAAGGAGAGATTATAATGAAATCCTGCTTCTTTCTGCATTTATCATGTTTACAGGCTTCCTTTAACTCTTCATTGCATAATACCATCCCTTTGGTCATTTACAAGCTTGGGGAATTAGATATTGTAAAAGCAGTTTTTTTTTTTTATGAAAGTGACTTTTTATATGTGGATGCATACCGTTCAAAATGTTGGTATTCATAAGTCTCTTGTGCTCACCAAGGCTGCATGTATTTGATCAAACATACAATAAAAACAGTAATATTGTGAAATATTTGTACAATTTAAAATAACTGTTTTCTATTTTAATCTGCTTTAAAATTTACTTAATTCCTGAATTTTTAGCGGCAGTATTTTCTGCTTAATATTTGTGTCTGTGTGTGTGTGAGAAAATATGGTTTAAAGATGGATAAATATTGCATTCCATATAAAAGTATTGTGCAAAACTTTAATTAAACATTTGGCTTAAGATGTGTTTGACATTCCTGACCATCTTTCTAAAGTGTAATTTGTGTACTATAGCTCTGATGCTGAGATTCGTAAAGCCAGAAAGAGGAAATAGAGCAATTAGTTGAAAAGATGCTTAGGTTATTGGCCATAGAGCAAGAGTTCAGTGAAAGAGTGAAAGCAGTGAAATATTTACAGGCAGAGAAAGAGAGAGGTGAGAAGAGGGTAGCTGTACAGAAAAGCAAAAGGTGTAAATCTAATCTGAATGAATGAGGTCACATCATAGATGTGGCCATCTCTGATCTGTCTGGTGAAAACGTGCCCCCATTTGATAATTAAACAACTTATTTTCACATTCAAATCAATTACAGTCATTAAAAATGAATGTGGACTGCTTATATCTCGGTGTCACAGAGTGCACTGCAAAGTGACCCAAAGCTTTACATTGAAAATAAGTAACACATGCATAAGAAAACCATCCAGGAAATACGTAATTATGGAGATATCATCTATAAATATTAAATATTTCCTTATTGAAACGGCCAATTCTCCAGAAGAGCTGAAGGTACTTCTTATGCATGTTGTTAATGTTGGCTCGTGACAGGTCCTCCCAAACAATAGCTCATCTTTACAGCACATATCCCTCGTGACGCCATTTCAACAGCTGATTTCCCCTGCCGGCCAATTAGGTGGGGCACAAAAGACTATAGTAATGGCCTCAGTCCTCTCTTCCTCCAAAAACAAAATGAAAATCACTGCAGACCAAACTGCCAAGGTGAACACAGTGTGATTTATTCGCCTTGTAAAGAAGTGCCTTAGACGATTTGAGCTCATGCTTTCTCCAGCCACGGCTCATACAGCGCACTGACGGGGGCCAGTCGCAATTTAAGGAATAGAGAAGACCGAAATAACGCATTGATCCGTACCGGCTGATAACATTTTTGCAATTAACAAACGGCCGAGAAATATGACTATTTGCAAGAGTGAGTCATGAGCAAGCAACGAGGGGAAAAAGTTTTATCGTTAATATTCTAAACAGGCTATGCCAATTATCGATCTTTATGCATGTGGTTATGAGGCAGTAATTCATCATGTGTTGTAAACCCCAGGGTAATTAAACAAGTGCAATGCTTATGAAGGCTATCATCAGTTTCTTTGCTATAGCGGTCAATCATCCTATTAAGGGCTTCCAGGAACTTTGCATACTGTCAGGGCAGTGGCAATGCACAGCCTGGGGCTGAGAGACCTAATTAAAAGGTAGCCCAGTGGAATTCTTCAAACCAGTGCCAATTTCAGCTTCTTCTCACAATTCCAGAGTTATTCCTCTGCGCTGAAAATCTGTGTTTCGTATAATTCTCTGTGCACGCTCTTTCTCTCTCTCTAGGCTATCTCCGCTTGCAATTCAATATTAAGATTGATAGCTGTTAAGCCACCTCAGGCACAGAGAGGGAAAAACTTACGTGCTGAATTTCATTGATTTGCAGCTGAATTCTAATATAGCGATGGAAATATGAAAGCTTTTTATTTCTTGCTCAGTTTAGTTGTTGAGCAATGTACATGGAACAAGAGCTGTAAGGCACTGAATCTTCAGCTCAAACAAATGAGACAATATTTCTGATACAGTATGTCAAGCCCCCACGGCGTGTTTGGTATAATTACACAGCCATTTTGTTTTTGTTTTCTGTTTTTCATTATAGAAATGTAGCAGCAATTCTCTCTGTATTAATTGACCTCATTACTCTCAAAGGTAGTTGTAATATAAGACTCCCGTAGAGATAGAATGAGTTCTGATGGTGAGCAAAGTTTGCACATTTGGACTAAAAAAACATGCTCACAAAATCTGCTGGCAAGATATGACTTTGCAACATTTGCCCCTGGTTAAATACGCATGTATACTTTCATTAATTCATTTAGAAAGCCTGCACTTTAGAAAGAGCATTGCTTGGAGAAGCAATGTGCAAAAATAGATTGCTTGTTGGGGGAGTGTGTGCACTGAGCTGAATGCGAGTGGAGAGGTTTCCCCTCATGACCCATGGCAACCTGTCAGCTCCCCCGTCTCTTCTACTCCTCTTCACCCAGACAGGCAGGTGTGGTTCCCGCTGCTGCTCTGAGGAACTCCAACAACTCACACCAAGACAGATACTCTCCACTAGATCTGGCTTCTTTACGCTCATTTGCTGTTTAATCAATGCTCTCTGTGCCTGACCTGTCACCACATGGAGGTATCCGTCAATGGATATAGATTATATCTTGTTTATGCCACTGAGTATCAATCCAAAAATGAAAAAAACAGACAGCTTAGGCCAAATTCTCAAATAACACCATTAGTAAAGTTGCACCTCAAAGGGTTAGTTCACCTAACGTGAAAATTCGGTCATTAATTACTCACCTTCATGTCTTCAGAACACAAATTAAGATATTTTTAATGAAATCCAAGAGGAATATTACTCGTCCATAGACAGCAATCACCACCTTTGAGGTCCAGAAAGGTACTAAAGACATCCTTAAAGGGTTAGTTCAGCCAAAAATTAAAATAATGTCATTTATTACTCACCCTCATGTTGTTTTACACCCATAAGACCTTTGTTTATCTTAGGAACACAAATTAAGATATTTTTGATGAAATCCGATGGCTCAGTGAGGCCTCCATTGCCAGTAATGTCACTGAACCTTTCAAGATCCAGAAAGCTACTAAAGACATATTTATAAAAGTTCATGTGAGTATAGTGGTTCTACCTTAATACTATAAAGTGATGAAAATACTTTTTGTGCTCCAAAAAACAACAAAAAATAACGACTTTTCAACAATATTTAGTGATGGGCGATTTCAAAACACTGCTTTGAAGCATTACGAATCTTTTGTTTCGAATCAGTGGTTCGGAGTGCCAAAGTCACATGATTTCAGTAAACAAGGCTTTGTTTACGCAAACTGATCCACTGATTCACTTTATAATATTAAATATTTATAATAGAGGCCTCACTGAGCCACCAGATTTCATCAAAAATATCTTAATTTGTGTTCCAAAGATGAACAAAGGTCTCACGGGTGTAGAACGACATGAGGGTGAGTAATTAATTACATTTTTTGGTGAACTAACCCTTTAAAACCTGCAACATGACTGCAGTGGTTCAACCTTAATTATATGAAGCAACGAGAATACTTTTTGTGTGCAAAATCAAAACAAAAATAATGACTTTATTCAACAATCGCTTGTTAGGTCTACTTGGGTAAATGAAAAACCTATTTGAAGAGGTTGTTCCACATTATTAAGCAAGTCACAGTTCTCATGCAATATGCCTAGCTTTGGTTAGGGGTGGCTGAAATGCAACTTTATGTACAACTGCCCGTCTGCATGGAGAGGTTGTTGAGACTCCAGCAGCTTCAAATACCTGTTTGCTGCTCAACATTGGCTTTTTATAGCTGCAATTATCTATAATAAGCCTTTATCAGACCGAGTTCTTCTGTGCTCTAAATTGCACAAAGATATTTTGATACTTCGATAGTATCTATTCATTTTTCACAAAACATTAGTTGTTTTCATGCCTTTTGCAAGACATTGCACCATTTCATGCTTTTCATCTTCAGAAAGATCTTTCTTCCTCCCCATATTGCATAAGAACTGTGACTTGCTTAATAATGTGGAACAAGCTCTTTAAGTAGGTTTTCCATTGACCTAAGACTTGGCAAACTATTTAATGAACCTGTCTGAGATTGATACCAGTTATCTAAAAGGATAAATAAAACAAACACACACTTTCTATATTTAGAAGCAATGACTGAGGCTGTTTCTTCTCTGTTAGTATAAGGACAACAGCCACTCTCTGGGGTGTTGAGATGGCTTTCAACAGAGCCAAACATGGATAATTGGTTATTCTGTGTAATTTTATGAACACAGCTCAGCTGCTGTGGCTCAAACTCTAGTAAACAATCTACCTTGGGAAACACTCCCATTCAGTGTCTGTCTTGAGTTCTCAGAGGTATGGATGACATGAAACAAAATAAATTACACTTAACCCTTTATTCAACAGAATAATCTGATCTCCTCTCATCTACAGAGATATCAGATGAATTATATTAATGTCAGTGTAGAGATTATTTATAGACTGCAGAATACAGCATGTTGTGCACATGTACTATTTTCCATAAATCAATAATAGATTATTTATATGAACTGCATTTAGAAACATGTTTTTACTTGCCAGAATAAATAATGTAGATGGTTAATTAGGGCATCTAATCAGACAAACGAAACCAGCATTTTTTTTTTATCAACCCATGTTCATTGATGGTTTTTCTTCGTTTACATGTAAGATGATGTCTCATGCTTATGTTTATTTCTGTTCTGTTTTGCTGCATGGTTCTAACTATATGAAACAAATTAGTAAAAGAAAGTGAAGAATGATTTAAAGACAAGCAGAACTTGAGAAGAAACTGTATTGGTATTTTATTTGCAATAAGTGGTTCCACTTCCTGTATACAGAGCAATAATTGTGTAAATCTACAGAGTGGAATACATTAACATTAAATGCATGATAAAGAAAATCAAGAAATGAGTACTGAATGCACATAAATCACACACAGACATATATGTTTTTTTTTATTTTGGAAATGTTTCATTTATTGTTTATTTTACATTGTGTGAATATATAAAATATTTGTAAAATATTTTAATCAAAACACAGTCTTTACAAAACGGGGAGATGTTGCAGCACAAATAAATGTATTCACTAACCACCCAAAATCTAGTTCATCCAGGAACTAAATGCACTGAAAGTCACATGATTCAGTTAAAAAAAAAAAAAAAAAAAAAAAAAAAGTTGTTATAATTTTTTACCTTCTTCCTTAAAGAAAACAAACCTCATGCACAAGCTATACCTCAGCTTTCTGAGTTCTTGGAACATGCTATTGTTTCTACTTTCTTCTATTTGAATGATGGCAAATTTTCCTTTGTATTCAAAGTGAGTGGCACATCTTGCACAGAAACGGCCTTTTCAAAGAGATGACAATATGAGTGAGCCTTTTGAAGCCCTCCCATGGCACTGAACATAATAGTAAGTAGAGGACTGGAACCATATTAAATAATAACTACAAGAGTCTGTTAAAGCAGGCCGAGAAAGTAACAGTTGCAGTTCTGTAAAACAGTACTGACTCTAACAGACTAACCATGTTTTTGCACTGAAATCACCATATTTCACCTTCAAAATGCAGCTCACTTAAGCACAGCTCATTAATTAAAAAATGTGTGGGACTTCTGAGATTATGGAAAAGCAACATCTATACTGTTAAGTGAAAGTGAGAATAAAAGGGAGAAAGCAAGAAAATATATGTGAAAATTAGCATTTGCAACCAATGACAATTGTTTTTAGTTTCAGCAACATTATAAATCATTTGATTATTATTCAAAGGAAATGTAACACTCTTACATATGCTATTTATAGGATTTTCTAAATAAAATGTTATGTAAAAATGAATATTCCTTTTTTGTTAATATTGCGCATTATAATTTTGTGATGACCAAATTCACTTTAGCATTCAATATGACTGAGTTTAGTGTTATTCAGAATGTTATTCATTTATTCAGAAACATTATAGAATTTTTATATTGGTCATTTATCAGATCACATGAAAATAAATAATAATCAACATACAGCCAGAAATGTAATATTGTGCATCACTATTGTATAACAGAGCAAACACCCTGAAAAAGATGGGAAATAATAAAATGCATGTAATTATCAGAATACTTCCCATAATGCAGTGGTGCATTCCTGAAAGATTAACAATGCAAAAAAGATTGAACAGGGGGTGGGTGAAGAGGGGTAGAGAGGACACTTTGACCTCTGTGATGAAAATTAGAGGGTGAATCAAGGAAGCAATTTTAAATCAGTAGTAAAGAATGAATGCCCTCTTTGTAATAGGTCTTCAATGTTGTGTCAACGAGGATGTATACTGAAGCACAGAAGAAAAGGCTGTTAAAAATAATCAATATGGAGAGTTTGACAATTGGAAGAGTATATAACACTGATGAAGCAACTCATGTGTTGAGTGGTCTTCAGGAATTCTTTAACAATGTAATCATGATATCATGTAGGCAATTGACACTCAAAACACGTTAGTTGAGAACTCTGAAAAGTAAAGTGCAGCAGCTGTATTACTTACAAATCCCAGCAATCATACACTTGACCTTACACTTCAGGTGAGAGATATTGGTTGACTACAGTATATAAAAACTTCCCAGCTGAAAAAGAAAGAATACTTCTATAATGTAATTAAAGTTTAGTTTAAACTAAACCTATTTTCGTGCACTAATTTTGTATTTAATCTACTAAAAATTCTTCTTTAGTACTTCTTAAGATAATCTTAAGAACATCTAAGTGTACTCAATTGTGCTATTTTGAGACATCATGAAATATGAACTAAAATGCGCTTTTAATATACTAGCTCTGTATTAAAAAACTATATTTAGTTACCACTTGTAGTACACTATGGTTTCAAATGTACTACAAGTGGTAACTAAATACATTTTTTAAATACAGAGATAGTATATTAAAAGCGCATTTTAGTTCATATTTCATGCTGTCTCAAAATAGCACAGTTGAATACACTTAAGATTATCTTAAGAAGTACTAAAGAAGAATTTTGAGTATATAAAGTACAAAATTAGTGAACAAAAATAGGGCACTTTAAGAACATTATAGGAATGTACTTTTTTTTTTCACCTGGGTTTCTCTCAGATCTCCTGCTCCTCTTTTTGTCTTATCAAGCCTGTTTTATTAGTGCACCCACAAATACTTTGTAACAAATCCATATGGTTTTATCTGATATACTGTGAAATAGGTAAGTATATTCCTTTAAAGGTGCCCTAGAACCCCTTTTCAAAAGATGTAATATAAGTCTAAGGTGTCCCCTGAATGTGTCTGTGAAGCTCAAAATACCCCATAGATTTTTTTAACTGCCTATTTTGAGCCATAATTACATATGCACCGATTAAGCTTGCGGCCCCTTTAAATCTCCCGCTCCCGCTCCCCGCCCCCGCGAGCTCTCAACAGCCTTAAACAGCAAACACAAAGTTCACACAGCTAATATAACCCTCAAAATGGATCTTTACAAAGTGTTCGTCATGCATACATCGATTCCTGTGAGTATGGTATCTATTTGGATGTTTACATTTGATTCTGAATGAGTTTGATAGTGCTTCGTGTCTAAAGCTAACATTACACACTGTTGGAGGGATTTATAAAGAATGAAGTTGTGTTTATGAATTAGCAACATGCTAACAAAAAATTTAGAAAGACAATTTACAAATATCACTAAAAATATCATGTTATCATGGATCATGTCAGTTATTATTGCTCCATCTGCCATTTTTCGCTATTATCCTTGCTTGCTTACCTAGTCTGATGATTCGGCTGTGCAAAGATCCAGACGTTTTGCCCTTGTCTAATACCTAGAATATGGGCTGGCATATGCAAATATTGGGGCGTACACCCCGACTGTTACGTAACAGTCGGTGTTATGTTGAGATTCGCCTGTTCTTCGGAGGTCTTTTAAACAAATGAGATTTATATAAGAAGGAGGAAACAATGGTGTTTGAGACTCACTGTATGCCAAGGTAAATTCAAATTTTCATTCGATGGCACCTTTAAACAAAATATTTGAAATTCAATCTCAATTGAATCAAAGTTCAGGCAGAAGAGTGAGAGAGTAAACTCAAACTCTGGGCTCAATTGAAACTCACATAGAGGTATGGTTGAACAATTATTTTTGATTCTTTCTCCTTGACTAGGCAGAAGTGCTAATTACTACCCTGCAACATATCTAAATTAGAGTTTGAGAGTTTAAAAAATGTGTTGAGTCGCACTGCTTTTGTGATCTTTTATGAACATACAATAACTTCACCCTTGTATTTCAATGTTGTATGGTTCTGAGACTATTTTTAATTTCACTGTGCAGAGAGACTGTTGCTAAACTCCCACTTATCAGATCTCTTATTTCTGCTGGACTTTCACAGTTCTACAAGCGAACTTTCAAACAAAAAGTAAAGACCTTCACTGAAATTTTGATTGGGTTGTGGGATGTTGCTGTGAAGTAATGTGAGTCCTGATTTTTTTTTTTTTTTTTACATGTAGAGTGCACTGCAATTATATGAAAGGCTTTCTTTTCAAAAACTGGCGAGACAAGCTTTCTTTTGAAACTTTCCAATGATCTCTCTCAAAAATGTCTTACACTAATAAGTAGGATTGCTTGACAGCACAACAGCTTGTGTTTTCCAATACTGAAGTTTGAATGTAAGTTCTCATTTATATTGATATTCTCCTCATAGTATTGAAAACCGTTTGATGCTGGAAAGATATTAAAGCTTTAATGCAGAGGAACCATTTGACAAATTACAACATTTGCTCGACCTACTCCAATATTGAAGGGAACACTGTGTTCACCTTTGCACAAATGAAACCTGGAACCAATGAAATACAAGCCAAGATTATGTTGTTTTTTACATTTTACGCTGTTAGTCTGAAGTTACAAAGCCTCTGAGCCTCACTGACTGTCATCCTATTTGTCTGATACTGATAACACAAAGATATTCTTGAAAATTAGCTTTTCATATGATACTCCTCCATCTCTCCATACAGTCCTGGGCTCATGGGTTTCAATTAGAAGCAAAAAGGAACACATATATGACCTCCATTTGGGGAACACCGCACAGCCCTCTGGGTAGTCTTTAGAGTCCTGAGACTCTCAATGTAATATTTTTATTATTTTTTAGTAAAACAACTGGTTTAAGTAACAGCTTCACTGAAGCTCTATGATCGCCCTTTACTTGAACTTGGTCCCTCAGAAATAATCTGAAGTATTTCCTTCACCAAAACAAACCACTGGCTCAGTTATAATTTAAGTACTTTTGAAATCCAGACAGAACAATGGCAGCTTTCAACTCTTCCACTTCCTTAGTGAATTGTCCATTTGGAACAAAAGGCCAAGAACAGACTTTTTTTTTTTTTCTCTCTACTTTCCTTTAAATGGAGAACCTTCAGAAGTTTTTTTTTTTAAGTTAGTTTCCTGACCTACCTTTTCTGGCATACTTCTCAAAAAACAAAAAAAGGCATTTTCAGACAGGGAAGTGGCACATGGTTGTACAGAATTGAGAAAACCAAATCTTGGGAGAATCGCAAAAGGAAATACACCCCGCCCACAAGTGATGATGTCATGTAAAAGTGTTTTTACTGGGTATAAAAGGAAGCGGGTTCTAAAAAGGCTACTTTCAAAACTTTTGCAAATGTTCAAAAAGTTGCTAACAAGATACATTTTTTGCAAGAGATCCACCATTACCATTTATGAGGAGTTTGTTTGTTTGTTTGTTTGTTTGTTTGTTTGTTTGTTTGTTTGTTTGTTTGTTTGTTTGTTTGTTTGTTTGTTTGTTTGTTTGTTTGTTTGTTTGAAAGATAGGCCTACTTTTACTTAGCAAGCATGCATTAAATTTACAGTAGTGACAGTAAATACTGTTGAAAAAAAATGTATTTCTTGTTCACATCAGATCTGAATTTCTTCTTGATTGAAAAATTTGCATGTGTTTTGGCACATGTGTGCAAAAGAGTAAGTATAACTATCTACAATTTGCAAAATACCTAAATGCACATGGCTTGTTGATCAAAAATGATTAGTTGAAAAATTCATCATTCCCACTATTTATTTCCACTCTTTGGATTTGTAAAAACACAGAAAAATCTTTGTCATACCACCCACTCTAGCCATCTTATTTCTCACAAGGGTCAATATATTTTACTCA
Source organism: Chanodichthys erythropterus (assembly GCF_024489055.1). Taxonomy (NCBI): domain Eukaryota; kingdom Metazoa; phylum Chordata; class Actinopteri; order Cypriniformes; family Xenocyprididae; genus Chanodichthys; species Chanodichthys erythropterus. Next base: position 14,040,317 of record NC_090221.1, on the reverse strand, counting down.
CCAATTATACACTAAAGGTCAAATTTTCCCTGAGATGAATGCATGCTAGGAAGGAGGCAATTAAAGCTGAATATATGCATACAACAAGGCTCAGAAAAAGAACATTATCTTAAACTTCATTACAGATTCCCCGAAGAAACAAGAAATGGTGATTAATCACTCAGGAAAATAAGCAGATTTTTTTTTTCTAACCTGCTTTCTGGTATATTGATGAAGAGGCAGTCCTCAGTCAAGGAAAACTTGCAAAGAGTGTCAATCACTATAAAAATGAATACTGTATATAATGTTGTCTATTTGGTTGAAGTACATAATTACACAAAATTACACAAAATAGCTGGAACTGAAAAGGTTCATACATTGGAAAACAATATTGATTTCAGTGATGAGTCATACAGTTTAAGATATGTGTGCCATTCAGAAATGAACTGAGAATGCCTTCTAAACTTAAATTAAAGCAATAAGCCTCAATAAGCTGTGTTTACAGTGAATTTATAACAACTAAGGGGCATTGTTACACCCTTAGCTATAAATTCACTGTAAACCACGGCTTCACTGGGCTTATTGCTTATTGTTATAAAATGGTTATTCCATATGCACAAATATTAAAGCAAACTTTCATGCAGGCTTCCTTCTGCTGGAGAAAAAAAAAAAAAAAACGTCCCTTACTGTGAACAGCGACAGAATGCATCATCTCATGGAGATCAAGTAAAAACAGATGGCTCTGTATGTTTTTAAATTTCTAAGGATGGCTGCTAAGGGTGCAGTGGTACATAAAATCATTGGGTGAAGCGGTCATAGCCATGTTTTATCGTGAATAAAAACAGCTATTGACAGAATCAAGGACTGGAACCAGTATTGCCAAGTCCATGGTTTTCCCATGGAATTGGGCTACTTTTACACTGTTGCCGCGGGTTGTTTATCATGTCTGTGGGTTGAAGCAACCCCAAATAACATGATATTCAGCCCGTGCAATGTGAATTTTACCAGGGGAACCCCTGAAACGCGATTGGGCTAGTTTTGGGCTAGTTTTTATTATTGGGCAGGTTTTGTTGTGAATACCTGGCAACTCTGACTGGAACTAACCATTTTATAATTTAATTTAGGACACAAACAGGATGCAGAATTTGATTCCAATTTGAATATAAGGGAAATTAATTGAAATTCAAATAAATTAAAACTCACTTGTAACCAGAAACACAAAGTTTGTCAAGCCAAACATTGAATGTTAGCTTGACAAATCTTTCTTTAAAGGTGCCATCGAATGTTTTTTTACAAGATGTAATATAAGTCTAAGGTGTCCCCTGAATGTGTCTGTGAAGTTTCAGCTCAAAATACCCCATAGATTTTTTTTAATTAATTTTTTTAATTGCCTATTTTGGGGCATAATTAGAAATGCGCCGAATCAGGTTGCGGTCCCTTTAAATCGCGCGCTCTCTGCCCCCGGAGCTCGCGCTTGCCTTAAAGAGTGCATAAACAAAGTTTACACTGCTAATATAACCCTCAAAATGGATCTTTACAAAGTGTTCATCATGCATACTGCATGCATGCGTCAGATTATGTGAGTATTGTATACTGTTATATTGTTTACATTTGATTCTGAATGAATTTGAGGCTGTGCTCCGTGGCTAACGGCTAATGCTACACTGTTGGAGAGATTTATAAAGAATGAAGTTGTGTTTATGCATTATACAGACTGCAAAGTGTCTAATAATGAAAATAGCGACAGCTCTTGTCTCCGTGAATACAGTAATAAACGATGGTAACTTTAACCACATTTAACAGTACAGTAGCAACATGCTAACGAAACATTTAGAAAGACAGTTTGCAAAAATATCATGTTATCATGAATCATGTCAGTTATTATTGCTCCATCTGCCATTTTTTCGCTATTGTTCTTGCTTGCTTACCTAGTCTGATAATTCAGCTGGGCACAGATCCAGACGTTAATATTGGCTGCCCTTGTGTAATGCTTCGATCATGGGCTGGCATATGCAAATATTGGGGGCGTAGACCCCGACTGTTACGTAACAGTCGGTGTTATGTTGAGATTCGCCTGTTCTTCGGAGGTCTTTTAAACAAATGAGATTTATATAAGAAGGAGGAAACAATGAAGTTTGAGACTCACTGTATGTCATTTCCATGTACTGAACTATTTGACTAAGATAAATTCAATTTTTAATTCAAGGGCACCTTTAAACATTTTTTTAAAAGGGGGAGACAGACAGACAAGTCACCATTATTTATATCACACTTTTACAATACAGATTGTTTCAAGGCAGCATTACAGCGATAAACAGAAAAATTATTACATTATGCAAATAGAATTCACTTCTGCTGTAAAACAGCTCTAAAAAGACAATAGTGTAATTATTAGATATTATTAGATAGATAGATAGATAGATAGATAGATAGATAGATAGATAGATAGATAGATAGATAGATAGATAGATAGATAGATAGATAGATAGATAGATAGATAGATAGATAGATAGATAGATAGATAGATAGATAGATAGATAGATAGATAGATAGATAGATAGATAGATAGATAGATAGATAGATAGATAGATAGATAGATCTGGAACTATCCATTTTATAACAAAGCATTGAATTGTATAATTCATGTATAAAACATTCACAATTTACTTAAAAAAACAATACTTGTACTTTATGAAGAAGTAAATTAATTACTAACCATGATTAATTATTTTTGGGAACTCCACATGATATTCAATTACCTACAAATAGTTTTTTAGTGCAGAACCACAGTCACAGGACATTCTTTGCGGAGATCGTATATTCTGGTGCTGGGAATAATGAGATGTTCTAGTACCAAAGTTAATGGTAAGAAACGACAGTCAATTTCAACCACACACATCAATTTTTGGAGATACAATTGCATGTCAGTGCCAGATTCAAATATGCCAAGCATACGCCTATTACTAATTTAGACATCTATTAGAAATCTGTCACATCTCCATTCCATCACACATCTAAATGACTGCAGCACAGTCGTCTCCACTCAGCCGCAGCAGAGGCAGATCAGACTACTCGTTCTGTGCTACACTGGCTCTCTCTCTCTCCGCCGCCCACAGGCCCAGCCTTCATACCAGCAGTGACCTCTGTGTTTCAAAACCTCTGTCTCTGTGTTAAGAGAGCTTAACATATGCATATGCATTAACAAGCCACTGCTTCTTAACCGAATGCTTATATGACACCACCACTTTCTAAGTCTACAAATGCAGGAGGCTGAGGTCACTTAATGCCTCAGTAATTGTTTTCAGATTTTCTTGGCCATAATAAATACATAGGAAAACCTCTATGAAGAAAAAGAATAATTATTCATAAAAGTATATTTTCTGGTAGATGGTAGTAGAATTTTCACCATGTATCTTCATTTTACACACCGACTGTGGTTTTAAAGGTGTTATAAAATATTTACAGCAGTGGATTATAGCGAAAAAAGAGACAACTAGAGTGAACCTAAGCTCATCCGGAGGGCGCATTGACACAAAGCTTTGCACTAATTTCTGATGATGCTCTTTTAAGAGTCAATACCCCCTGCCACGATGTTAGAGATCAAGCATTTGTAATTGAGCCAGGAATTTCAGTCAATCACAGCCACAGTTAACTTTTTACCTCATACCCAATTAGCAATTACTGTGAGAGCGAAATATCTCCTTTTTAGAGCCAGCACTAATGAGTAATAAACTTCACATAAGACTCACTCCACTGCCTCACACAGCATAAAGCACTGGTTCTTTTGTAGATCACGAAATGAAACCCCACAGATGTGCTATGATGTCCCTCGCATGGGGCAAAAATCTTCATCTGCTAGAGAAGGATACAAACAATTAACTTCTAAGAGTCCGGATGCTATGTCAGAATGTTGTACCTGATGATGATGATGGAGGAAAGGATGAGAGAATAAAACAAAAATGATGAGAGAGAAAAAAACTAATAAAAGGACATGAGGATGCAACGAGAACATTGATATATGGAAGTTACGCTCTCATTCCACTGACACACGGCCTGAACAGACAACTCATTAGCGGCAATTAGCAATGACACAAAGGTCTCACCCACAAATCACTGATCACGCACACACACACACTCGCTCCCTCTCTCAAAATCTATTCATGCCATATGAAAGACAGAAGCTTTCTTCTTACTAATTATGGATCTCGTTCATTATCCGAGTGAATCAGGCTGCAGTGCTTTGGCCTTTATCCTCCTGCCCAGCTCCAATCAGCCTGTAAATGAGGCAGAAGAAATGAGGCTGATGATTGTAATGGAAGGAGACCAACAAAAAGGGACCACAAAGACCCTTGAGTGACTGAAAATACTGATTCACCAACCTGATCTCACGGCAATTCGTACATAGGCTATTTTACGAGTTGGCTAATTTGTATGTATTCATACAACCTCACTCGTACGAATTCATACGTTTTTTTGCTAAACCCGTCACTGGGGATTTAGACAAATCAAATATTCTCTAGTCTCCCAGTTCGAATCCAAGCCATCCCAATCATCTCATTGTCTTGTGTGTGTGTGTGTGTGTGTTCCTGCTGCATTGTATTAATAAACTTGCCTATTCATTGTTCAACTGACTCCACCACCGTCATTGTGTACAAGCCCTGTTGTGACATTTATAAGAATCAATACATATGCAGACACACTTTTGCTATGCAAAAAAGGAATAGAAAGAACACCTATAGAATTTTCTTGCAAATATTATTCTTCAAAGTATACACACAGGTTAAAAGGTTTGAAAATTACTTTTATTCAGCAATGACATTAAATTTATCAAAATTTTACAGTTTTACAAAAAACTATTTCAAAAGTGTTCTTTTGAACTTTCTATTTATCAAAAAGTTCGGAAAATACACTCTAAAAAATGTTGGGTTGTTTTAACCCAAGTTTGGGTCAAATATAGTTTCACGTAGAAAGACCTTCAGACTGATGGCAGAAGGTCTGGACTCCATCGAAGCTTTCATTGCCCAAGGACCATGCAAGAGGATGTCTGAACGACATGTACAATCACAGTTCGTTTTGTTCCATGTCATGTTTAGGGGCATGAAAATAGAAAGTTGATGTGCCTACAATAACGATGCATCTAATAAAATATTCATTCAAGAAGGTTGAGCAAGTTTACTGCAACAATACTGCAAACTTCACATACTTTTGAAAATCCAGCATTTAGTTGATCCTGATAAGCGCTCATAGTCACAGTTGTGAACATGGCATCTTTCTCTCTTCCATAAGGATGAAGATTCAGCTTTACTGTAACTGTTGTGGACTGTTAAAGAATGTGACACACAAGTCTCCCAGAAATCCTTGAGAACTCAACCTATCAGATCACAGCTTTGAAACTCATGAAGTGTTTCCCATGTTGTGTGCCTTATACATTATACATTCAGCCAATGGTCCATGGGCATCACGTCTAAGGCTGAGACTAGGTCAAATTTGGTTTGGTCAAACATGGGTCAGCATTTTTAAGAATGGATTCTTAAGAACTTTTTAAGAATAATTTCTTAATCAACGCAACTTAAAATGATACTTGAGCACCAAATCAGCATATATGAATGATTTCTGAAGAATCATGTGACATCAAAGACCAAAGTAGTAGCTGATAAAAAATACAGCTTTGCATTCAAATTATTAAATTACAATTTCAAATATTTTAAATAGTAATATTTCACATTATTAGTTTTAATTTATTTTTTATCAAATAAATGCAGCCTTGTTGAGCATGAGACATATTTAAAAACCATTAAAAAATCTCAAAGTTTTGAAAAGTAGAGCTAAAATTTAAATTATACAGTACAGTACAAAACTTTGGAACCACTAAGATTTTTAATGTTTTTAAAAGAAGTTTCGTCTGCTCACCAAGACTACATTTATTTAATAAAAAATACAGTAAAAAACAGTGATATTGTGAAATATTATTACAATTTAAAATAACTGTGTACTATTTAAATATAGTTGACAAAGTAATTTATTCCTGTGATGCAAAGCTGAATTTTCAGCATCATTACTCCAGTCTTCAGTGTCACATGATCCTTCAGAAATCATTCTAATATGCTGATCTGCTGCTCAAGAAACATTTATGATTATTTTCAATGTTGAAAACTTTTTTCAAAACAACTTTTTTTTTCAGGATTCATTGATGAATAGAAAGTTCAAAAGAACAGCATTTATCTGAAATACAAAGCTTCTGTAGCATTATACACTACCGTTCAAAAGTTTGGGGTCAGTAAGAATTTTTATTTTTTATTTTTTTTTAAGAAATTAAAGAAATGAATACTTTTATTCAGCAAGGATGCATTAAATCAATCAAAAGCAGTTTACTTGGCAGTAAAGACATTTATAATGTTACAAAAGATTATATTTCGGATAAACACTTCTTTTTAACTTTCTATTCTTCAAATAATCCTGAAAAAAAATATTTTACACAAATATTTTGTACAATTGTACACATTAAATGTTTCTTGAGCAGCAGATCAGCATATTAGAATGATTTCTGAAGGATCATGTGACACTGAAGACTGGAGTAATGATGCTGAAAATTCAGCTTTGCATCACAGGAATAAATTACTTTGTGAAATATATTCAAATAGAAAACAGTTATTTTAAATTGTAATAATATTTCACAATATTACTGTTTTTACTGTATTTTTAATTAAATAAATGTAGCCTTGGGGAGCAGACGAAACTTCTTAGTGGTTCCAAACTTTTGGACTGTACTGTATATATATATATATATATATATATATATATATATATATATATATATATATATATATATATATATATATATATATATATATATATAAAATGCATGCATACAAAATTGGTCAAAATTTTATAGACTATACTTTTAAATCTCTTCAGTTTTCAAATTCAAGAGGATGAGAAAAAAAATCAGAATTTCTATATACTTTATTGCTTATCTTGCAAGTACTATATGAATCTAATTAAAAACTATAAAAAAAAAAAAAAAAGATTGCCACAGCAGAGGAAGTTTCATAGCATATCATAAAAAGTGCTATATTACTAACAATCCTTGTGCAAATCTACATTACTACCTTTGAAGGCATCTGCAGGAAAAATTTGGACTCTTGTAAAGGCACATAAAAAGTGGCTATAAGAAACATCCTTCTTGACAGGTTGTTTGATGTCTCCTATGTATCGCTTATCAACGTATTTTCTAGCGTGCTTTTATTTCCCTGATATGATGAAGTGGACCCCAGGAGGCGACAGCTCTGCAAACCGCAGGAGACACCTTACAGCAGCTTCAAGACAGCCTCACATACAAACCTAATTCGTATATTGTGACAATGAAACCATTACTTGCAAAATCCCTTCGAGCTGTATTTTGACAGCTAATTATGACAGTGATGTGATTTATATTACTTGTTGATACAAGTTTTCCACTAGATTAAAAAGTAAGAACGTAAGAAAAAAAATCAGCTCAGTTTGTGGATCGTATCTTTCTACTCATGTGTCAAGTATGGTAGCTTAAATATAGAAAAACAACTTTACAAAACACACACACACACACAAATTATCTAAGGTCAATATGCAAGATAGATATGGAAAAATGTAAAACTTTTTATGTACACATATTTCTGTGTGTATAACTGAGGTTATTTCAGTGTAAATAGATGTAAAACAAAAGATCACTAACGCCACATGAGAGGAAAGTACATACGTGTGGCTAGTGTCCTGATGAATGCTACCATGTCAAGCAGCGCATATGACATTCCCCATTAAACTAATTTTCCCGGCCGTGGACTGGTGCTCACACTAGCTATAAGTCTTGCAAAATGGGAAAATGAAATTCAGTTAAACCTCCCATGGATACCAGCTGATTGATGACTTTGTGGTGGTTTTCTGCCGCATGCAATTACAATTGCAATCAGATAGGCAAAGCCCCCCTCCAGCCTTCTAGGGAAGGTTTAGACAGAGATGTCACAGCCGAGACACAACAGCAGGAATTTGATCTCAAATTAGATGTAGTAGATGAACTCGGCATCTGCGGTGCTGCAGATGGAAGAGCTGTTATCAACAACAATATTAATCTCTAGTCACTTTCGCAAAAATAATAAAGAAGCACAAAAAAACCCACATTTATTCCAGTGCGTCTGGTGAATCATAGCACCGAGTGCTCCGTCAGAACAAGGAGGGGACTGGGGAATGATAAGAAGCCATGCTTTCCCCAGGGTTCCTACCAGTGAATTACCTGTCTCATAGTCTCCACTGAACACATAGGTCCCCGCAGCCCTTTTGTAACTCTGTCATCTTTCTTCACTTATTTTAAAACTGTCGACAACCTGTCAATCCTCAAGGGTCTGTGACATCCATGGGTGACTTTGTTGACTTTAATCTAGCTTAGAGCTTCAGTTAGTTGGATGTTGGAAACACCATTTCCCACACTCCTCCTTCAGATGCATACCAAATTGCTGCTAAACTCAAAAATCTGAGCCATTTCAAATGACTTAAGGGTGCTTTCACATTAGCACTTTTGGTGCGCACCCGGGTTCGATTGACGTCAGAGTTCGGTACGTTTAGATGATGTGAACACGGTCTTCTGAACTCGGGTGCGCACCCGCGAACCGTACCCGAGTCCACTTAAAAAGGGTGGTCTGGGGTGCGGCTCAAGTGAACTCCGGTACGGTTCGCTTATGATATGAATTCAAACGTACCAAATTGAGGAAGTGAACCGCTATTAATGCCGTATAAAAATGTGTGTTTGTGTGTGTGTTTCACTCACTTTCCCGACGAGCATGACTGACTTGCTGCAAACAGAGAGCTGAAGCGTAGTTTTCTAATTTCTGCTCGCCTTCAGCATTCTACATTCGCGGCAGATAGACGCAAGAAGAGCCGTTATGAACAAAACCAACAGTTCAAAAACAAAAATATAAAAGTGAGGAGAGCAACGTTATGCATGTTGCCGCCTTCTCCTGTGCCACCGTTACTAAGCAACGTAGTAAACAGCTGCCGGTTCGGACCCAAATAATATAATGTGAACACAGTCCAGTGGGCGCAGGGGGAGGGGGGAGCAATCGAACTCGGGTTCGGTCCAGGCAATCGAACCAAGTGTGAAAGCACCCCAATGTCATCAGTGTGACATGTTTTAATTAATCTAAAACTATTTTAAACAGCAACTATCCACAAACTGTGCTGATTTTTTTCTTACATTCTTAATTGTTAATCTAGTGGGAAAACTTGTATCAACGAGCAATATAAATAACATCACTGTCATAATGAGCTGACAATTTAAGTCACAGCACAGATATGTCTTTCCTTACCTAAAAAAGGTTATCCATCCATTCTCCAAACTGCTCGTCCTCTGTAGGGTCACGGGGATGTTGGAATCTATCCCAGGGTCTTGGGCCGTAGCACCCTGGACAGATGGCCAGGCTCAATGTCACGTCCATGTTATTTATCAATCGCTATTTTTTTTATAAAAGGTAATGCTTGTCAAGTTGGTAAACTGAATGTATTTAAACTATGTACTTTTTGCATCTTTACCCAAAGCAGGTTATACTGCACTCAATCTATCCATTTTATCAGTTCATGCAGCTGACAAACTCTATCTTGTGTTATCTTTTTCTTAGAATTACACCATGGCGACTCCCTTTGACTGGATCTACAAGAAATTTCCAAACTATAGTAAAATGATGTGGATGTTTACTGCTGGCTAGAGCTGGGTCAATGACAACTCTCAGAGTGGAACTTATGAAAGTCACTTTGAGTCATCAGTACCTCCAAATGGCTCAGTGGGCTGGCACTGCCACTTCTGACAGGTTGTGCTCCCGCTGCCCCTGTGGCCTAGTCCACTCTGCTCTTATTGAGCACGCTCCACTCCACAGTGCTGGCAAATGAGAGCGGAAACAGGGGGCCTTGGCCAAGTCCCATCATCCAGCAGCTGTGGTCGTTCCTGGCTCTTTTCTCCCTTCTGCACCCACTCCCTCTCCTTTGACTGACATGGGAGCGGAGGGAAGCTATCCAAAAGACATGTATAAATCAGACCGATCTGAGTGCCAATACATTTGCCCTTTGAAATTACACTTTTCTGGTGATGGTTTCAATATAAGGCGGCTGCAACCTTGTCTCATGGAAAGACGTCCTTGTGGGAACATTTTTGCAAGTCGCAAAACACATACCAATACGTACACGTCACTGCAGTTTCCAACAGAAATGAACACTAGAGGCAGTAAAACAGCAAGCACTTTAAATCGTTTTCAAAGCAAGTTTGTTCGGTAGCTCAGCTGATACGGAGTTGTACTTAGGATGCGAAAGGCTTGAGTACAAATCCCGTGAAAGACGAGTCATGGTAAAAGAGCTCAAAGATGAGAGATCAAAAACAAGCTAAAACGGCATGATTACGAATGCTTTTTATGTCACATTTGCTTTTGTTGACACTATCGGGTAGGTTTAGGTGTAGTGTTTGTGGTACGTTATTTTTAAATGTAATGGAGCATTAGCGCCACTCACCGACTGCGGTGATACATATAAAACCAATGTAATAAAAACGTACCATATTTACGTTCATCTGTTTTAGAAAAAAACTGAACACGCTTTTGTGCCACTCAGTGGATGTTTCACATTGAAACTGTCATAAAACATACATGGCGCTATGTATTTTTGTTTAAAAAAAATTTTCCCTGGGCTGGGCTGGGCAAATACCTTTGAACAAACCTGATCATTTATTGCTGATTTATAACAGTCATGGAATGTCTGAAAGAAAGAAAGAAAGAAAGAAAGAAAGAAAGAAAGAAAGAAAGAAAGAAAGAAAGAAAGAAAGAAAGAAAGAAAGAAAGAAAGAAAGAAAGAAAGAAAGAAAGAAAGAAAGAAAGAAAGAAAGAAAGAAAGAAAGAAAAAGAAAGAAACTGCAAAGGATGTACACAGAACATTGAGAAATAAATAAAAAGAAAATCAATTAAAAGTTGTTCAGTTGGTGAAAGGCCTATATTGCTAGCTAATACAAAGCTGTAATGCTTTACTTAAATGAAAGAAACAGTTTGGTTATAGCAAGGTAATATTTCACTAAACTAATTATTTTAACTGTCAGTAACAGCTGACTATATTTGGTCTGTGCCTTTCAAGATTTTATAAGCCGGTTGTCCATGAATCTTTGAATAGCATGTTTCAAAGACTCTCTGCTGTACCCTATCCTTGCACTTGCACTTCAGGCAAATACACAGCTAGCAAAAAAAAAAAAAGAAAAAGAAAAGAAAAAAAGAACTGCTTCATTGTGTTGTTCATGTGCTGCTCTCATATGCCTATATCCTTAAATAAATGAAATTCATGTGTTTTTTAATTTGCTGCCAGAAAGTTCAATTGCTGCAAAAAAGTAAATAAATTATCACATTTCTGATGTTTTTTGTCTTAAATTATAAGAGAACTAACGAAAGAAAGAAAGAAAGAAAGAAAGAAAGAAAGAAAGAAAGAAAGAGAAAGAAAGAAAGAAAGAAAGAAAGAAAGAAAGAAAGAAAGAAAGAAAGAAAGAAAGAAAGAAAGAAAGAAAGAAAGAAAGAAAGAAAGAAAGAAGAGATCTCTCAATTGGTAAATGGCTTTTACTGCTAACTTATACATACACTGTAGAGATGAAGAAAAAAGTAAAGAAAAAGAAAAGAAGGCAACCAAAGAGAAGGTCAGTGCACCTGCTGAGTGTATGTATGCCCGCGCATGAACCCATCTGAATCCTCAGAGAGATTAGGCTAATTTTCTCATCCCATTTGTACAGATCAAAAAAAGATGGAGAGGGAAGTAGAAGCTATAGACATAAGGAACAAACCCGGAATGATAGGGCCTCTCAGGGATTACCTCAATCATATCTCTCTACCTCTCATTTCTCCTTGTGTCATCAGGCATCATTTCTTTTAGGAAGAAGAAAGCAATGATTTAAGAGCCATTTCCAGCAAAAGACTAGTGCAACCAGCTGCAGGGCTTCTGCTGCCGGTCGTACGGCATCTTCCCAAACGGAAGCCTTCATGCAAAAATATCTGGCAGGCTCACAGAGAAGCAGCCTCCTGGGTAATTCAACCTGCTTCATAATTTCCGTATTTATGGGATTCACCTTCAAAATGTAATGTGGCATGTAGGTAGAAGGAGGAGGAGAAAAGGGTGAGCTAGACAGGATGAGATTCAGCAGGGAGTTGTAAAACGTGCCACCGCCACAGTCTGACACCCAGACATAGCAGTTCTGACCTCTGCGTCCTCACTCTGTGCCCTTCGCCTCCAAAACAGCTGCTAGAGATGTGCTGCTTCTAACATGGCTTTCATTTCATACAGCCTGTTTCACAGCATAAAAGCAGGCGACACACACTGATGCACAGATGTGTACAGATCATATCAAATCAATGTGGCATGTTTCAAATACTTAGATATTGTGAGCATGATGCCCTGTGACAGTCCTTCAGTGAGATACAATGAGTGAATAATAAATGAAGTAAAAATGATAATAATAGAAGAGTAAAACAGGGGTGGACAAAAATACACAAACATGTACTGTGTAGTCTACTTTAGTAAAAGTACACATATCCTTATGAAATATTACTCCAGTAAAAGTATACATTTTTAAGTTTCCTTGAGTAAAATTACAAAAATTATTTAAAAATATTGGAATTATTATAATTTCTTCATACAATGCATTGTCTGAACATTCACATTACATTAACATTACAGCATATTTAGTTCAAAACAACTTGTAGTTGTTAATGTACAAACATTAATATATGATTTTCATTTACAATTATAAACAATACTTAAATTAAGGATCGCTAACTTTTCACGCCTTCAGTTAAATCCTCCACACATCTGTTTCTTGGCTAACTGTGAGTCAGACAAGACCACTTCAGTGAGTTGTTAATGGGAAAATCTCTCCAACCAGATTCATAGATTCAGTGTTGATGCAAGAACAGTGGCAAACAGATCAGTCCAATCACAAACAAATTATTAAGTGTGTAATTTGTGAAATTACCCTAAGTAGTCTAGAAGAATCTGTTCAAAAGAATCATTTATTCATGAATCAGACATCACTATTGCCTCACAGATCAGGTCTAGAGTAATCACATGCACATGTAATATGTAACGGTAGCACATTATTTTACAGTCCTGTTCCCCATGTACATACTTATTACGTGATTGTAATAACTAGGTAATAACTAGGTAATAACAAAGAACATACACCTAAACCTTTCCTTAACCCCTATTGCTTATATTACCCAGTATTTTCTGTAGGTACATGTACTGTAAAATAAAGTGCAACCTTTTTATGAAAGGTAATTGGTTAAAAGAATAATAGATATCATGCATTGGAAGTGAAGTAAAAGTTTTTCAAAGTAATATTTAAAAAATGAGCAGTTGCTTTGCACCACTGGTAATTTCGAATTCAGGATTCTCAAAAATGATTTGAGATTTGATATATATATATATATATATATATATATATATATATTATATATATATATATATATAAAGAGCATTGAATATATCTGAAACTGCTATCCATGGTTTTCCTCAAGGGTGTTGTTGTAAAATCGAGTGTGGACGTGTAGATAAACTGAGAGAGCGGAACTGCACCGGACAACCTGCATGGAATGCTCAAATTTATAACTGCTACAGACACTGACAGTGGCTGATGTGGTTGGCTTGTCCTCCAGCTGTATCTCTCATGGAATGTGTCAAGATGGCACAAGAACAAGATGTAATTAAAAATACTCTTCCTCATCTTTAAGTGGCTAAGAGGAGAATTCCATTCATTAAATGGCATTTCGTTATGGTAAATGAATAAATGTACTTCTTTGTTATACCATTTAAAATCAAAGCACTGTTCTGCTCTCCTCAGTATTGGGTAATGAGATGGAGTGCTGTACAAGCTCATCCATCACATTCAATGTCTGTATGTGACGATCATAGCAAAGGACAACAGAGGGCTATTCATGCTGCTCACAACGGCTGGCCAAGCAGAAAATGGAGAGAAAGAGGTCTTTTGAAAATGTTGGTGATCTGTGTAAAACGACTGTGAGCGTGAGCCCCTGATGTCTCATTGACATTGACCTTCATAGTCCACCTGCATTTTCATTGGTTATTCCGTGCAAAATTAAAACAGGTTTCACACACAGATTCAATCGAGTGCTTTTTGCATCTGTATCCCTTTTAATATGTCATTGTACTCTCTTTCTCAGTTTCAGTTTTAATGAGCTTTATCGGCATAGGGTATAATTGTACATTCCATTGCCAAAGCATTGCAGCTCAGCTGCGTACAAAGAAAATAGCACAAACACACTCTATTTAATTTACAACATGGGAAATCAGAGGTAGCCATCACACTTTATACTCAAGTAAACATTTGTTAGCCCTCTACTGCACACATGTTGACGCCACATGAAAAAAAAAAAAAAAAAAAAAAAAAAAAAAAATATATATATATATATATATATATATATATATATATATATATATATATATATATATATATATATATATTCCACATACTTTTTTGGTTCATTTGGGAACATTTTATTGATAAAAAAAAAAAAAGTTCTTTTTTCGTTGTGCGACAATGATACAGAATCATAGAGAAAATGATAAAAATCAAAAATATGTAAAAAAAAAATAATAATAATAAATAAAAAAAAATCAAGAAATCATTAAGTAAAAAGGGAAAAACACTTGAAAGACATTGATATATTGAATTTAATACATGCATAGGTCTGTATCATGTACTGTAGTGTGCTATGCCATATAATGTACTTCATGCAATAAGATTTCACTCTGTATGAAACTTCTAAAAGCAGTTCTTCTCTGCTGTGAAATAGTGGTGTATGTTACCATTTTTGCACATCACATTGGGTGTTCCTGCACATCCAGGATCCCTGCATCTTCCCTTATAATACATTGTGGCCAATGTGAGGTATTGTCCAAAACCTCCTCAAAAAGTACCCCTTATCACACAATGTTGCCCTGAGGCAACGAAATGAAAAACTGAATTTCTGAACATGCAAAATAAAAAAAAACTTCATAAAACCTGACAAGAGGCTTCTCTATACCTCCATACACACACACATATTTTTATGTACAGTTCATGTCATTTTAAATAAGATTACTAAAGCAAGTAATCTTGACTTCTCCTCACACCGTGTGCTCCTGTGACAGTGTGTCTAGACAGGATGTCCCACCTTTAAATGGTGCTTTATAGTAAGTCCCACACCTTACTGGACTGTTCTTTTGTACTTTCTCAACCTTTCTAATTGGTTGCAATCATTTAAAGAAAAGGGCTTAAGAAAACTTTCCGTTGCCTGAGGGCAATGCTTTGCTGTAGAGGGTTAAAAAGAAATAAAAGATATTTACAAAACCACATAACCTTATTCACCAGGAGACAAAAAAAAATAAATAAAAAATTGGAGCATGTCACAATATATGAAATAATTTGAACCTGTCAAAAAATGTAAAATGTAATATACAAAATGTATCAAAACATAATACTTAAACTGTATTTCTAACATTTCAAATCTGACAACTTGCCCAAAGCTGACATATAGTACATATGAAAAATACTTTTGTAGTATTTATATAACTAACTAACTAGCAAATAACTAACATGAGATCACGCATCATGTTAATTTTCTTTATTTTGCAAAAAGCATAACATTTTGTTTTTACTTTGAGTGCACATAAATAAAAGTAGACATTCTGTAGTTTCAATTGATGTATTACTTTTATCTGTATGACACAAAATTATGGCTTATTTTAATTTGATTATGCTGCTATGTGAAGAAAATCCAGCAAAACACGTTTGCCGACCCCAGAATGTTAAATCTAACTCCAGTTTAGAGTTGTCTGAATGTGGTTTTGTGTTCACTTTTTTACCCAAAAGCTACAGCAAAAATATGATGATATTATTATTTATAATTCATACAAAAAAAAAATAAAAAAAAAACTCTAATTTAAGAGAACTTTGAACTAAATGTTTGAAACCAATATACTGTACAAAACCACTTCTGGATAAAAAACATTTGTGTAATTTGAGTTTTGGCTCAAAACGTTAAAATGCCTCCTCTAAGGAATGTGTAAAAATGACTTTTCAACTAACTAATAGTTCAGCTTTAAATCAATGAATCAGAGAAATTATAGTTTACCACAAAGTGGTAGAAATCATTAGTGGTTTTGTACTCAGCATTGTGCATGATAATGAAGCAAATCTCACACAAAAGCATCATGATCTGCTAATGAGCTTCTGGGTAGCTGACAGATGCAGTAGTTGGGCAGATTATTCTAAATCAGTGAATCACTTTCGTCAGCTGTCAGTGGTGAAATTCAAGCCCTGAGAAATGCGTCTTCTGGACATTATAAGTGCAGCAGGGTACAAGAACAAATGTAACTGATAGATCCATCGCAGCTGTCACTAACATCTCACACAACTTGTAAATCTCAATTTAACGCAAGCCTTTGAGTATCCGAAACACAGGCATCCCTGTGGTCAAACAGAAAGCTTCAGTTGACATAAACAAAAACAGTCTGGTCTTTGTAGTTCATGGGGCAGCTACTTAGATTGAATTTCACATTTTGCTTATAATCTCATGGTCCACAGGGAGTATGAAGTTCTCTGTGCATTTGGCTGTCTCAGCTTTTATGCTGTTGTTATTCTAAACTGGCCTGCTAAGTCACCCGTGACCGATTTATGACATGCAAGCTTGTCCCCTGTGGCACACACTGTACCTGTCAGTCCAGCAACATGGCAAGGGCTGGAAAGTTCAAAAACATATTCATTTTAGATTTGACAAACATGAACTGACGAGTCTGGGTAAGGTAAAATACACTTATAGTCCACAAAAAGCAAAACCATCAGTGTAAGAAAATCAAGACTGTTTAAATCTGCATGTTTATTCAAAGCCTTCGGCAGAGAAATTGTGCTTTGAATTGATTTAGTTGGCTTTAGTAGTTTGTGAAGTAGGTTTGAGCATACTCGCTTTGCCAATATTATCTATTTTTAAATAGCCTTTACTGTCATCATAATATTTGCACCATTTTAAAATAATATTTACAGCACTCAACACAGCATCAAAGCTAGCATGATACTAATGATAACTATAAACATTTAATGAGATGCTGATTTTACAACAAGAGATATTTATTTATAATTTTATAGAAACTGAGACATGGCTTGGCTTGGTTGTGCATAAGGTTAAGAAAAAAAGCAAACATTTACAGACACAGCAGATCCTAATAACATGTATATTACATTATACTGGCCAAATCATCATATTGAAATCTGTATATTTGGGGGACAAGTTAAAGCCTGGCAATGTACTGTATGAGCCATTGATTTTTTTTCTTTTTTTTTTTTTTCTATCTGTGATGTGGAAAATCATTTCAGTTCCTATAAAGAGATCATGTATGATGAACTGCACGATCAAGACTCTTCGAATCTGTCAGCGCATCTGTTTTTATGGAAAATCTCTTCAGAAAGAAAGATGCAAAGAAGTGTGTCTGCTGCCAAGGACAGGCACTGATTGGAACTGCAAGCGTGGAAACATTATCAGATTAGAACGGAGCAGGCAGAGGCAAGAGGTATAATATAGGTTACTGTTTTCTCTCGCTGAGAGAAAATGTCAGCCATGTCTGTAAAGTTGTCGACACGCATATTGGCTGATATGCGGCAACGCTCCTCTGTGTAGAGCTGAATTGGCCTGTTGACACTGAAAATGGGAATTTACTTTTTTTGTGCGATGAGCTGAGTCACTACAAAGACATTTTTTAAATGACATTTTAGTATCATATAAAAAAATCTGCACCACTCAGATTCTATTGAGAGGAAATCTCAAAGAGAAATGCATCAAACACACAAGCTTAAAGAGCAAGCCTTTTAACTTGAGTAAAAACTACTGTACAACTGTCCAGATCTTTAGGACCATCTTTAAAGAAGAAAAGGCCAAAAATGAAAGATATGAAATAAAAGCATAAATAATAAAAACACACGCAGGTTTTATCAATTTTATCAAACTTAGAGATGTGTTGTTGACAATGTCAAGAAGCACTAAAATATGTTTTCGATATTATTTATTTCCAAGTAACCAAACATTCCTCACAAAAGTTAGTATCCATGACTTGTCCCTAAACCTAAATAATCCTCTGGCCATTGGTGTGGAATGAGTGGCGAGCCTGTCAGCCCCATGCCGTGGCTGATCCCTTCCCCACAAAGATGCAGGGATGGTGGGACAGGGAGAGAGCGCAGGTGGGGAGCTGGAAGCGTCTCATCTCACTCAGAGAGAGGCAGGTTGGCTTAGCCAGCAGGAGCAGGGTTTAGCAAAACTTGCAAATGCCAGCCAACTACCTATTATTTCAGCCTCTCTTCCATTCTCACTCATATATTTTGTGAGTCAAGTCACATTTATTTATAGAGCTTAGGAGATGAAGTACAATGCTAAAAATAAGCACTATAGACTAACGCAAATGGTTCAAAATACATGTTCACATTTTAGCTTTTAGACAGACAATAAAACAGACAATAAACCTTAGACAGAAGTCTTATGTGTGGATTTAAATGGACCAAATGCAAAAGTCCTTAAAATAAACTCATTATGGAACTCAATCCATAACTGATTAACTTTACACAGTTATTGAACCGAACTGAATCAACATTGAACTGATTTAAACTGAATAATGACTGTTTACTATCGTATTTTTTGAGCAATTGAATTCTGTTCACATCAATGAATCATTATTTTTCCTGTTTATCCCTGAAAAGCTGCTTTGAAACAGTCTGTATTGTGTAAAGTGCTATATAAAAAGGTGACTTAAATGGCAAAAAAAATATGAGGAATATTATGATTTATTTATCACATGATTTTTTTTGGCCAAAATATATTTTATGATCATATTCAGAGCTTCACAGCAGAAAGAACATTTTAATTTAGCAATGGCCATAAGCTGTAAAAAGCTGCTTTCATAGTCACACTCAATCCATGCCAAAAAAAGAAGACAACATCCAGGTTTTTGGCATGAGTGACAAGGACCCTTAATTATTGGCTAAACTAGGAGTTTGAGGAAAATAATACCTTCCATCAGTCTCATTTATGTGGAAAAAAAGCTTTTAGCTATTGATTGCTCACAAGGCAATCGGAAAGATTTATAGCAATGATTAGCACAGCTGTGTGTCATCAGTATACAGTACATGTTATGTGTCAAGAAATACTAAATGAGCATATATAAATATTGATAAAAATGGGGTAAAGACAGAATCCTTTGGTACTCCACAGGGAAACAGAAATCAATAAAGAGAACTTTCCACCAGAAATCATTATTGTCTGTTAAATTTGGCAATGGAAAATATAAATAAGAAGTTATTATGTAAATGATTTATCCATAGCAACTGTAACATTATTAAAGTGTTAGGCTCTGGTTGGGTGGAGTTGTTGGATCACTCTACTCAAAGATGAACAAATGTCTTACGGGTGTGGAACAACATGAGGGTGAGTAATTAATGAAAGAAATGTCATTTTTGAGCAAACTAACCCTAATTAAGCAGTGTTTACAAGTCAGAGATCTGAAACCATTCAGCTGTGCACAATTGTAAGATTATTTGCGATTTATAAATTTCACTTCACGAGTTCACACTTATAAATAATCAGATAGTAAATAGTATGCGTAGTAGTATGCGTATTTGGCATGCTGTCCAAGGAGAGGGCTCCGAGCTCGGTATTTTGGCCCGAACCCAAAGTACTCCCCCCCAATATTCTGATTAGGAAAGTAACCAGGCAAGTGTGAGGAGACGGGGTGGTGGAGGGATGCTGTAAAACTGTCGAGGAATATGGGTGAGTCGACTGTGTCTATATATGGTCACCGTGATTTTGGCACATATTTTGTTGATCCTGGAACAACATTCCAGTCTAAAAATGTATTCTTAACCCTTTTCCTATCCCTAAACCTAATCCTACCCACAACTTATCCCTAAAATCAGAGGGGAAAGATAGGTGAATAACATTGATGTAGAAGCACCTAACCCTGGTTGCAAGCCTAAACTTGACATAAATGGTAAACTTGTCCCTCAAATTTGATTGGTTGATTGGAATGTTGTTCCAGGATCAACAAATATGTTGATCCAGGAACATGCCTTACTTGGCAAAATCACGGTGACCGTCTATGTATATATGTTGATTGTGTAGATATGTTGATTACTGATTGTTAAAGGATTAGTCCACTTTTAAATAAACTTTTCCTGATAATTTACTCACCCCCATGTC
Source organism: Chanodichthys erythropterus (assembly GCF_024489055.1). NCBI lineage: Eukaryota > Metazoa > Chordata > Actinopteri > Cypriniformes > Xenocyprididae > Chanodichthys > Chanodichthys erythropterus. The sequence goes on along the minus strand of NC_090221.1, from coordinate 14,020,062 downwards.
ATCCAAGATGTCCATGTCTTTCTTTCTTTAGTCGAAAAGAAATTAAAGTTTTTGATGAAAACATTCCAGGATTATTCTCCTTATAGTAGACTTCAATGGGCACCAAACAGTTGAAGGTCAAAATTAGTTTCACTGCAGCTTCAAATTGTTCTACATGATCCCAAATGAGAAATAAGGGTCTTATCTAGTGAAACCATTGCTCATTTTCTAAAAAAAAAAAAATGAAAATTATATAAGTTTTAATCATAAATGCTTATCTTGAACTAGCTCTCAACTTCATCTCTATTTGAATTCCAGCATTGTAGACACTGCTAAGTGTATCACTGCCCTCCACAGGTCAAAGTTTGAACTAATTGTTATATACTATCGAACTAGCATATTGCATATAAAAATTAGTTCAAAACTTTGACCTGTGGAAGGCAGTAATATACTTAGCAGTGTCTACAATGCTGGAATTCTAATAGAGGAGAAAAAGAAGAGAGCTAGTTCAAAATGAGCATTTATGGCTAAAACTTATATAATTTTCTTTTTCTTTTTTTTTTTTTTTAGAAAATGAACAATGGTTTCACTAGATAAGACTTATTTCTCATCTGGGATCATGTAGAACAATTTGAAGCTGCAGTGAAACTAATTTTGACCTTCAACTGTTTGGTGCCCATTGAAGTCTACTATAAGGAGAAAAATCCTGGAATGTTTTCATCAAGAACCTTAATTTCTTTTCGACTGAAGAAAGAAAGACATGGACATCTTGGATGACATGGGAGTGAGTAAATTATCAGGAAAAGTTTATTTAAAAGTGGACTAATCCTTTAACAGCTGGCTGCACTGACATGATGATTAGTCAGATTATTTGAATGTTGCTCCTCCCGAATTTTGTTAATTAAACATCATATATGGAAGAGAAGCGTGTGCACATTTTTTTTTTTTTTTTTTTTTGTGCGTACTGTATGTTCATTCTCTGAATCACTCGTACGCACATTTGAGAAATGATCATAAGATCAAATGTAGGATGGTTTCTACATAACATTTTACAAATGAGACCCCAGATCTTTAACCACTACCAGCTTTATCATTTCCACAAAACGTGAAGGAACCATCTTTTATTCTTGTATTCTGTCTATAAAAATACATAATAGAGCAGAGCTTGTCAACAGGTGACAACATGCCAAAAAATAACAGTGATGAGAGGCTGAACCCGCAGAGACACCCGGTTGTGAGAATCACCGAAACATGCCGAATAACACCTGCAGTTCACTAGCTGACCATCATCACTAAACAAAACAGACAAGATGAAGAAATAATGAAAACAAAACTGGACATGCTAGAAAGCTTATGCTTATCAAATGAGGTGCAAACACACAGATTATTAGGCAAAACAGCTTGCACTACAAACACAGCTGGATGTGCTGGGTTTTAAAAAATCATAATGCTTAGCTCCCTCACACTGAATAGCCTAAATCACCCAAACTGCATATTAAACTTAGGATAATACAGAGCTATTCATCGCACATTGACACAGTTTCTTTAAAACTCACTAATGAAGTGTCACCATAAATTAAACAACGTCCTGAAGAGAGAGAGAGGAAACAATCTGCAGGGTTTTATGCAAAAGCAGAAGCTGACTCTTGGGTGAAATCTAAGCAAATCATTTTCACACTTGAGACACATAAAATCTGAAAAGTGAAGATGTGCATGCAAAACCAAGATTGGCAGCTTGCTGACATCCACAACACCTGAAGCGCCACAGCATCGCATTTGTGTATTTACAATACGAGGGGTTTTAGGTAGATTTATCAAATTCAAAACAGCTTCAGAAATGGAATGAGCCTTTTCTAAGCAATGTCACGTCTTTAATCCCAATCGAGTCAGCTACTGTTCAAAGGAATTTAAATGGTTACCACTTTGAAGATACATCCATTATAGACATCTATCCATTCTAAACCAAGGACATGGCTGGATAATCAAAGCCATTCTCCAAAGAGTTTTTTAATAGTGTTGCTTGCATAAAAACAAATCTGACAGTCATATTTTCCCTGAAGTAGTTTTTCTATGCAATCGTTCCTTTGTAAAATGTTCTATTCAAAAGTGTTAAATACAGTTAGAAAAACACATTTTAAACACATTAACAAATAAGGACATTATTTAAACCCTTAAGCTCATACCTTGTCTAGATTACACGTTTACATAGCGATAGATATATAACCATATTAGTTATAGATATACATAACCAAACTATATTCGAACACTTTTAATTTAAAAAAAAGGAAATTTTATTTACTTTATTTTTATGCTGTTTTTACAAAAGAGAATATCCCCCAAAGGATGTGTTAACACTTCTAGAAAGTAACACTGCCAGATTTAACACTTCTAGGTACAAACTTGTCTCCAAAATTATGCACGCAAGCACGCGCACACACACACACATCTCTAATGTTGCACACCTGACATGCATATATAAAATCTGATTACTTGTATGAGGCTGCCATTGAGTGTATGCTCTATTCTACAACCTCATTAAAGTTTGACTCATTAAAAAAACTCATAATGTATTCATTGTGTCTGTGCTCTCACTAATTTCCCTCACACAAACCTATGCTCTGAGTTAATACCGATCATTATTAATTCAATCAATTTTATAATCATTTGACGAGCCAGAGGCTAAGCAAATCTTAGCCAGACTCGGCTCAAGATGCGCTCTGCATTGCAATTAGTGCTGCTGGAATCATCGCCCAGTAGAGCTCATTTACATGTGCGGCTCTGAGGAGAATGGTCAGAGGATGTTGGGATTGCAGCATGGAAAACCTTCAGTGTTGTGCCTAATTACGGTTTTCTGAAACAACGCTGGTGGTATACCCAAGAGTGCTTAAGGCCCAGGCCTGAGACTGAAACAGAAATGTTACATACTCTGCCATAATCACTAGGCTTTGATTGCACTTTCCAAGATATTCTGCAGTTCATTAACCTATCCCTAAAAACTCCTGAGACATTTAGCTTAATAGAAAGGACATGGCGGTTTGTCTGCCCTGCTCCTATAACTAAAGAATAACAATAATTAGAGGCAAGCAAAAGAGAGATGTAGATCTACTTTTCTAATTTGCTCCCTCTAGACATAACATTAGTATGAGGTGTGACAGGCTAGTCCTTCGGGTCATCTAGCCACTCAAAGTCTTGCCTAACTCTAATGGCGCAACAAGAGAAGGTGAGGTGACATTTCCTACCGCCAAATTCATTTCCCATCCTGTCAATGTCCACTCTCCCTAGTGAAATCTGCATTTGGCACCATGCCTTTTTTTTTATAGGTGCTGTGCAAGAACTTACATCAGGTATCTTCAAAATTCACCAGAAATTTATGAATAGTGTGTGCATGTGATTATACTAGCAGCTGGATTCCGTGATGTACGCCCACTATGACACAATCACTGACACACAAAATGAAGATAAATGATGCATGATAATTTGTTATCTAGAGGACTAATGTAGGAAGTGTGTGATTATCCAATGACAGTAGATTTTCCTGTACTGCCACTGGGATGAATTAGATGCATGTGTGGATGTAAATATGAGGAAACGGATAGAGTGTGACATCATTGTATTCGAGGCTCTTCTGACTGGCAAATGAACCATAATACCATCTGTTAAATCAACAATAGAAAACATAAAGAAGCATTTATCCATCCATTTTTTAAAAAGCCAGTCCTTGTTTCTTGGGCATATACAGTCAAACCCAAATGTATTTAGACACCTTGAACATTTCATTCATTATTGCAGTTTATTCACTATAGTTTAAAAAAAAGTATAAAAAAAATATATGACAACATATCAGAGTTAAACTGTGTCAAAAAAAAAAAAAATCTTAATTATGTCAGATAACACTTAACCAAACTTCCAAATTTTTATAAATTTTACTGGTAGTCCACTGTATGACTATTTTTTGGGTATAATATGTCACAGACACTTTATTTTGCTATCCTCACTTACATACATGAACTATAGTGTCCTGCACCCACTAGTAAAAATACCAGTCAAATCATTTTTGATTCGACTGTATACACTACCAGTCAAAAGTTTAAAATAATTACGATTATTTGAATGTTTTTGAAAGAAGTGCTCACAGCTCAGCTTATGCTCACCAAGGCTGCATTTATTTGATCAAAAATACTGTGAAATTACAATTTAAAATAACTTTTCTATAAGTGTGATGAATTTTCAGTACATCGGTGTCACATGATCCTTCAGAAATCTTTCTTATACACATCCTTTTCCAAACTTTTGATTGGTACTCCGGTAGTGTATACAGTATATGCATCTGTGTATAAATATTTATATGTATACAGAATTTTATTTGACCACTTTCTGCTAAATTTCCTCCTAGCTGCATCATTTGCTTTCTTATAATAAATGGGAACAAACTTTTACAAGGTTAGAATGAAAAAGTGCCGTGTGAATAGATGCTGTGCTGATGAAGGGGGCAGATGTTGAATAGTTTGCTAATGTCAGAGGGAGAAACAGTGGCGACGTGTGCCAAGGTACACAGCATTAGGAACAGATACAGGTATACATCCAGCCTGGGCACAAGGAGTTGGAACATGTTGAAGTGGACTTGGCACTTGTGCCAGTGAACAGATGTTAATCCAGGACAGATAATTACATCAGTGAGGGAACAGACATTTTTCCACTTAATTTCCGTCTTTTAAAAAGTGTGACTACTCCCAGAGGAACTTGCTGACAGAACGCCCCCGGACCTGTTTCCTGGGAAGGAGCCCAGGGAGGCTAGCGTGCTGTCTAATAGGTGGGCTTCGCTACGCTCTTCATCTCAGCGGGAGTGAAGCGCGAGAGGGTGGGGGAGCGCAGCATGTAGAAGATGGTCCTGTAAAATGTCTCTCTTTGTTCTGCTTTAACACCTCCAAAGATACAAAAGTGCTTGTAAGTGCCAGTAATACAATAACACAGATTTATTTTGTCAGATAATTAAATTGTTTCATTGTGGGAGGCTGCCAGAGTTTTGGAAATTGAAGTATTTGTTGTTTCTTTTACTTCAAATGAAAATGATTATCTGACTTCAAATGACAATAGATGTAGCTATGTTTTCTCTAATATCATTTTAATTGCCCATTAATATAATAAACCTCAAATGCCTTTCTGCTTTGTGTTTTGTCTTCTATAAACATTGATAAAATAAGCTTTAATTAAGACATTATTTCAAGAAGCTTAAAAGCAGCCTACTGTATAAGGAAAAAATAAATAAATCATGTTGCTCCAAACGTGTATGACTTCAGAAAGAAAATCATACAGGTTTGGAACAACATGAAGATGGGTCAAATTTTCATTTTTGCGTGAAATATTCATGTAAGTAATTTCATATGTGCAAGTCATAAACATATATAAATATATGGTAAAACACTAACACACTGAATGAAACGCTCTGATTAGTAATGAATCCATTTCCTTTGTCCAGGGTAGTAGTGGGTAAACAGATCTACAGAGCAATGCCTTGAAAGATTTTTCTTCGTTGCATCAAGATAATGTACTGCCAGTCATGTTCACGTCTGCTTAGCAAACATTTTGCAGCTTAGTTTGTTCAACTTTAAATGACATTAAAAGTACATTTGGTGACTTCACAGGTTTCATGATAGCAGGCAAGGGCTGCGGAACTGCATTAGGGAAATGTATAGCACTAAAGACATTAGGAAACCCTCTGAATAAAACTCTGATCCAGGTAAACAAACCTCCGTTGATTGTCAGTGATGACAGAGGCCTTTCATGACCTTGCCCAAGCATATGGTCACCACGAATCCCTGATAACTCCTCATCTAGATAGCAAATGTCCTTCATAAACGTCCTCCCTCGCACTGTGAACGGAGGCTAAGTGTCAAAGGAATATACGGCGATGATACTCAGGGCTCATATATCTTTGTAAACAGCATCTTTCTATCTAATTTACGGCAATAAAACCCTTCCCGGGAGGAGGTTGGAGAGGAGGTGATGTTTATGTTTTTTCCCCTTTTCTTTTACTCAGCGACCAGAGCTAAACTCATTTTAAACTGCCACTTTATTGATTTCCTCTGTGCTGTGACCTGACTCACTGGTCACTCTGGTTCCACTATATGGCTATGGATGTTATTTGACTAGCCATTTACATCACTCTGATTAAAGCGTGCAGAGAAATTTCATTCTCCTTTCATGCCTTTATCTAACCTGTGAGGGTGGACTGATGGAGAATGGAGAATAATTAAGTGCAGTCCCTCCCTCTGTGAGGGAAATGAAGTGTACAATATTGAACTGTGTTGATGGCGGAATAGCTTCAACCGATTGATTAGGGTGAGAACTTAGTTTAATGCCCTTGGAAAGTGCAGCAGGTAATCCATTGAGTTATTAATCTGCGAAGGGCCACAGAGTTCTGAGCCAAAATGGCAGATCTCTTGGGAAATCCCATTATGGTGAGAGTGTTAGTCACCACCTGTGTCACCGGGCAGTGAAACGATTTCAGCCCTAATACGCTGTAACCCATTTCTCCCCTGACCTCACGTATTATGCCGTTTGACCCGGAGTGTGATAGAGGCGAATTGGCCTGAGATTTGTTTCCTAATGGAATTCATTTTAGGGTTACTTATCAGCTGTTGAAACAGAGTAAGGATACAAGCACACAGGTGATTGTCAGTGGCCCGCTCAGCCTGGGTGTCACAAGAATGCTTTGCTACATCATGACTGGGAGGATCACCGCCAGGGAACCAGGACAGCAAAATAGATTGCGTTTTTCAGAGCTCAACACAACAATGACAGGAAATAACGAATGCCATAACAATGCTATTGCAAGATACTTTTTCCTTCCAAACATTTTGTAAGTTGCTGGAAAAAAATTGACTTCAGCCTGACACTATTTTTGATATCATTAAAATGATGGAAGTTCCCCAGCAGAAGCCCCCAGTCTGACTAGTCACAAACAGGGAGCTATGACAAATTCATTTAAAAGGGGTGCAGGTGGCAGAGGGAGGGCTGACGATTGAGAACTGTCTGTATATATATATATATATATATATATATATATATATATATATATATATATATATATATATATATAATATTGTGTTGGTCCCCCTTTTGCTGCCAAAACAGCCCTGATCCGTCGAGGCATAGACTTCACTAGACCCCTGAAGCTGTGCTGTGGTATCTGGCACCAAGATGTTGGCAGCAGATCCTTTAAGTCCTGTAGGTTGCATGGTGGGGCCTCCATGGATTGGACTTACAGTATTTGTTCAGCACATCCCACAGATGCTCGATTGGATTGAGATCTGGGGAATTTGGAGGCCAACTCAACACCAACTCATTGTTGTGCTCATCAAACCATTCCTGAACCATTTTTGCACTATGTTACTTTGACACGTTCCACCTTCCTAAGTATTGTTGCAGACCATGTACACCCTTTCATGGAAACGGTATTCCCTGGTGGCTGTGGCCTCTTTCAGCAGGATAATGCACCCTACCACAAAGCAAAAATGGTTCAGGAATGATTTGAGGAGCACAAAAACGAGTTTGAGGTGTTGACTTGGCCTCCAAATTCCCCAGATCTCAATCCATCCCAATCCATGGAGGCCCCACCACGCAACTTACAGGACTTAAAGGATCTGCTGCTAATATCTTGTTTATTGGGAAGGTGGTCATAATGTTATGCCTAAAACACTGGGACCACCAAAGAGCCAAAGATGGGGGTGGTGGAGACAGTTTAAGCAAGTTTAAACACTATTACAAACCCAGCTGCAGAGGTGAGACACCCTTGCTCGATTGGCAATTAGCATTTAGATATAAAAAAATATAAAAGAGGTCTGACAAATGCCAGTCTGATGTGGGGTTTTTAAGCCACAGGCGAGTAATAGTTGAACTCCAGGCCAAACAGCCTCAAAAACAGCAAAGTTATTTAACGTTTGGAACAATCTCAACAGCAATGTGAGCATATGCCAAACATGAACAAACTGCACTGGCAAAAGTAATCACTGCAAGTCTAAGCTCACCAATATGAACAGATGACGATTTAACAGGATAGGTGCTAAATGGCATGAATGTACAGCCTCATAAATTACCATAGAATTGCATCAACACTCCTTTGAACCAGTCACAACAAAATCTGCATGTCAACAGCTTCCCAAAACTAAAATTGTTGGCAGTACTACCATTGATAAACCACTTGGACAAAACATGGACCAAATGGCAAACTGTTAAACAAGGTGGGTATCTGTAATGGCATGGGTTGTCACCTCATGGGAGCCATTAGGTCCAGCGATTGCAGTGCACAGTTGTATAACAGCCAAATAATATGAGGCCATTTTACAAAAGCAGGTGCATTCAGTGCTGCAAATGCTCCCCCTCTATGATTTTCCTGTGTTGCAGGGTGATTATTTTGACATACATACCCTGGATTCAGACATAACAACGTTAATGAAAGTGAAAGTGACATATGAAGGCTATATTTGGAATTTATCCTCTGAATTTTAACCATCCAAGTTAGTGCACACTCATTAGGAGTAGTGAGTAATGAACACATACACACACACACACTGCAAACCATGGACACACACATCCAGCGCAGTGGGATTTCCAGTCTGACTCTAGCCACCACTACCCCAACAATATCTAATGTATGTCAAAGCTGTAACCATGTCTTGAACATGGGGTGTGGTCGGGAGCCTAATGTTCACCTAATGTATTATTTAATGAACCACAATACAATCAAAATTGTAAATGTGCATTATTATTATTACAGTTTGAAATACCTTTTCTATTTTAGGCACTGAAAACAATGATATCAAAGCTCCATATTTTAATGTGCTGAATTGGTACCCAAGAAGCTTTTCATTTAGCGCTGTTAAATTTAAATAAACAAAGGTTTGATGGTAAGCAGTTAGAAAAGAGAATTATGAAAATACGAATAGGAGTTGTTGTGGGCACAGCTTGATCATGAGAAGCAATAAATAACCTGAAATGCTGCAGAATGCATGAGATGAAACATCAGAATAATATCCCAATAAATGGACTAACTGCTCTAGTGTTTCATCGTATGTGAAATAAACTGTCAGTTTCTTGAAATACATTAAAATGTCTTTTGATTAGTTGTGTACAGAAGCTAAGTGGGCAATAAAAGCAAGGAACAAAGTAATGGTGAGGGATCGTGTCATGTTCTCTTCTACGTTCTATATGTATTGTTGCTTGTACCCTCTACATCTTAAGAGCACTTCCATCCACAACACGACTAAATGATGTCAGCCTGCTCTTCTCCTGTGGCCTGTAGAAAGGAATTAAGAGCGTGTCATTTCAAAAGAATTAAGGGCCCTGCAGCACTGACCTGATTGGTGACATTCTAGAGTTGTTAAAATACTCCTTTGAAAAATGTAGATGGGAAAAAAGAAACATCATTTCCCAGAATAGCTCATGGACATTCAGAGGTGGGAGTGTGATGTTATGGATGTGTCTTTGTATGTAAACTCTGACTCATACTCTGGTGTCAAAAGGAACAGCAGGACATGAATCGCTCCATTATATGTGCCATAGTTCACCTAAAGTCCAAGCACCATCTCAGCATACAAGTGATATTTGAAGCATGAACGTGACAGATATTGGTAAGCATGAATATTCGCATAGACGCTTGAATGGTACGCAACCAAATGGAGAAATCTCTTCCCATAACAATTTTAGCATTTACCAGCCATCTAACCTGCATAATGACATATGAGAGAAGCACTGCTCAATGACTAGAGGATACAAAAGCAAATAAGGGGAGGGTGTCTGCTTTGTCAGAAAACACCTTTCCGTGGCGTCCATGCAATCTGGCGTGTCAGTAGAAATATGTCAGACTGGCATGTGACATTTCCCTGCGCTGTTTACTCTGCCTAAAAATCAATAGAGCACCATTGTTAATAAGCATGCAATGAAAATCAGCTTGGTGCCCACAACTGAGCTCAGGTTGTCAGTTTAACAAGTTTAGTGCATATCATATGTTGTTGTTTGCGTTTTTTGTGGTTGTTTGAGTGTGTAACACATTAGTGGCTTTTCCACTGTCGGGCCAATGGCCTCGGATCTTGAGCTGCGAGGCCAAAATCAAGCTGCCTTTCTGTTGTTGGGCCAGTAGCACCGCAACGCTTCAGTAAAATCTGCCTATGTAGAACAGTGTCATGCAACTCTGCTATTTCACCAACATGGGGGTAGCTGACTGAAAACTAGCTAGATAGCAAAATGAACATGACAGAAGCGAACACTTAGTCTTTACTTAAAGACTCAATACTCCAACATCAATATTTAACAAGTATTTTCAAGTGAGTTGTGAGATGAAAATAAATATTAAATGTCTTAATATTAAGGTTATCCGGTAGCCTGATATGATAATATGGGAAGTGAGCAGCGGTGTTGACCCTCATTTGACTAAGATAAACTGTGCCTTTGTTCATGACCACTCCTCAAGCGCCAGTTGGCCTGCTTTGAACCAAGGTATTCGCCAGGCCAAAAACCCCAGGCCGTTGGTCCCAATAAAGCCACAAAGAGGCCCAATAAAGCCCCCGAAGTGACAGTGAAAAGAGACTGGCCCTGGCACGCACTAGCAGGCTCGCTTTTGGCCCAACAATGGAAACATGGCTATTATTGCACTGTAAAAGTGCACCGGTTCAACTTACTTAACCTATTTCACTTACATAAACACTACCTTGCACACAGGAAGGAAAAAGCCTTTCAAGTATCTGAATAAGTATCTCCATATCACTGAAAAGCAGCAATAGGGATGTACTGACACACACGGTAGGTACAAGGACTCCTTTTTTTCTTGGCACATCAAGTTTTGAATGTCAAAACAAAAACAGAAAGCATTTCGCTAGATTTTTACCCACTTGTGTGAGTCTGCTGCACTCTTGTAAAGATTATCCTCTTATCTGTCCCCAACAGATTAATGAAGGCCTTAAGGGAGACCACATCTACTTTACAAACTCACAATATACAATTAACCAATGCAACGTTGGCTGAACACAACATGCACATAATTAACCAATGTAGGAGGAAACCAAAGTAGACGAGCATTAGAAATAAATGGCCATCATGCTTAAGTGTGGTCATACAAATGAAGTCATTTACAGTTATTATGGACCTGGTACTAATTAGAGATAAAATGAAGGGTGAATTGTAAATCCAAGTATCCACTCTTCTATTCAAGAGAGCCTCAGTCAGTATTGTGCCTAAGCCTAACATTTTAATCAGTGCACCTCCAGTGCACAAGACTAGTCCCCTAGTTGATTATTGCAATTCAATTTAGCATATTAATTATAGCCAGTGCCAAAGGGTATGTTCTCTTTTAGCTGGGTTAAAGCTGATGAGCCTTTTTTCCCCTAAAATATGTTTTCTTATCTGGCACCTCTTTAGCACATGTTTACATTGTATTGTACTCTGGGATGGAGTTATCTCAACAGTAACTGTAATTTGAATCATGTTGCCCCAGGACCTTAGTGTAAATTAGTGGCCATCACATTGGGAATATATCCCAAATTATCCTCCAAAAAATGGTGATCAGTGATGTGCAGCAGGGCTTGGGGAGAGATGTGAAGTTCTTGAAGTATTACTTGCAGTGTTGAGGTTGAAGGTAAGAGCTTCTCATTTGAAAAAGTGATGTAAAAAAAGACAAAGTAGCAAATATTTTGACTATATTTTTAAATATTTTTTCATATATAATTGCTGTGTAATTTATTCTTGCAATCAGAGCAGTATTTAGCATCAAATGTAGTCAAGCATAGTCTTTAATTTACAGTAAAAATAACTAGAAATTAAAAACTATTTTAAAAAAAAAGAGTCGAAAACAGTGCTGAACAGTATATACACAAATATGATGTAAAATACCAATGGGTTTTTTTGCAGAGACTCGGATGAACATTTTGAATTAATTCATTGAAATTAACTGAATTAACCTATTAACTAATTTACCAAAATGAACCATTACAAATAAGACAAAAAAGAAAAGAAAAGAAAAGAAAAAAATGGTTAGGTTATTAGTGCCGCTACTTTCAGTTAATTATTCCCCAACACCGATGTTCCTTGTTTAGATGTGTGGAACACATTAAAACATTCTAGGTCACCTAGGTTCATTTTTCTAATCCCAAAACAGAAAAATCAAACAAAGCATTTTTTAAAAGTGGCAGATAGTAGGTGACAGAGTAACAAAATTATGTTAAACAGAGAAGTGCGCATATCTGACGGTGATGAAGTGAACACACCTGCCACGGCTCTCCTTGTGTTTGCGCAGAACTTCCTTCACCGCTTTCCCCTGGCATGCTTGTCACATCCCCACACAGTGGCAGATGGGGCCTGCTTTTTATGTACTAATCAAGGAGGAATTCGTTCCCTCACAGACATGTCACCCATGACCCCTGTGTCTATTCACATTAATTATTCATCCTCAGTGAGGTGAATGCTGCCAAGGGTGGGCCGACAGAGGAGAGAAGGGAGAAACAGAGGCCGGTGAAAGAGAGAGATCACTCACAGTTCTAGTCGTCACACTAAAGTACTGCTAACCTCAGCGTGTCCGCCCACTCGCCACTCTCCCCCTAGGGCCGTCGTGAGGGTCATTACGCGTCAAAATCACCTGAGAGAGACATATGAGAGTTTGGGTTGAGGTGCATTAGTAAACGGGAGAAAAAAGACTCAGCACAAAAGGGAAAAAAACTCTAAATGTCCATTAAAATCCGTGTTTTCCTTTCCTACATTTAATCAATGTATATAAATAAAACAAACATGGGTCATTTTTCTGCTCTCAGAGCAAAAGAGTAATTTCTGAAAAGTTTTGTCAATATAAAAATAAAAGTACAGACTACTGCAAAATATATGGTCCTTCTATGAAACAGGTGCCTTTTGTAGTTTGACAAGGTGATTTATAAAACGTATTTTTGAATGACTCTTTACATATTCTGTCAGACAAAAAAAAAAAAAAAAAAAAAAAGGTAATTCAATTGCATAGTGTTCAAAGAAGTCAAACTACAAGTTTCTGATATTTCTACAGATATCCACTTTTAAAATGGGTAGTTGGATTATTGAAAAAAAAGTTCATTACTTTAAAAAGAAGAAAAATAACAGGCAGACAGCCTTAAAGCAAAACGGCAGTGTTTTTAAAAAAAACTTTGTCAACTAAAATGTAAAAGACAATGATATACATTTTGCTTTCATTAAATATATATATTTTGAAAAATTTGCAGACAGCTAGAGTATTCATTTATGTAACACTTTAGTAACACTCCTTTGGTAGAATAATGGTCTGTCATTAACAAAGAAGCAATGCAGGGCAAATGGGTAATAGTACTATAACACTTCAGCTACTAACTGATATATATATATATATATATATATATATATATATATATATATATATATATATATATATATATATATATATATAATTACCATTTAATTACTAATCAAAGCAATAATCTGTGTCTGAGATGTAAGCAATTGCCTTATTCATTTATTTTTTACTTTAAAATAATGGTCCAGATCACTAGGGGGCAGTTTCCCGGACAGGGTTTAAATTAAGCCAGGATAGGCCTTAATCTAGAATAGTTAATCGTGGCATAAAAATGGCTTTCTGAAACACAGATTAAGTACAGATTACTAAAACCTGGACTATGGAGTCCTGACTTAAAATAAACTAGATTAATTTAAAACCAAATGAATTAGCATGAATTGCCTGTAAACATGGAATGAACCAAGAAAAGCTTAAAATTGTATGGAACTGAGAAGCAAATCCAAGGAAAACAATGGCAGCAGAAAAAGACTTCAACCAAAAAAAAAAAAAAAAAAAAAAACTAAAAGAGACAAATGCATCAACTGTGTAAAAAAACAAATGCCTGGAAATCTGTTTGTAATTAATTCTTTTTAAATAGATGAATTCTATATAATAATCATTGATTATTAATGCTTTCGTTTTGTCCTTTACATAGCAACAAACTAAACATAACTATTTACACATGTGACAATTAGTGTTGGCAGTCTACAAATGATGCTGGTTTGATCCAAAGCATTATCATAAAAAAGGCATATATACTAAGTCTAGGACTATTTTAAACCATGACAGAGAAAGCAGATTTCTTTTATTCTGGTAAGGGCCATTTTATTCTAGGACTAGATTTAATCTCTGTCCGGGATATATTATGATGCATTTTATGTCCATGTTCTCTGAGTAAAAAATACAATCTTCAAGCTACTTGTGATTTAGATCAAATGTTTTCCTCTTATATAAAATAATGGTCCAGATCACTAGTAGTTCCTGCAGATTAACTAGGTAACACTTGAGTAATTAGGGATTCATTTTATGAACATATTCAGAGTAAAAAAGACAGACACACGTTAATGTTGTGATTGGTAATCAATCGGTAATTCTTTAAAATATGTCATAGTTGATAGTTATTAATGAATATGGGGGAAAAAAGCTTAACTAATCAGTAATAAAATCACATTTAGTTCCTTAAGTAATCAATAATTACTGAATGAGATATTCAGTAATTATTGATTACTTAAGGAACTAAATGTGATTTTATTACTGATTAGTTAAGCTTTTTTCCCCCATATTAGTTAATAGTAGTAGCTGAAGTCTTAATGTAGGACTACTCAATTGTCCTGCATAGTTACCTATTAAAGGGTTAGTCACCCAAAAATGAAAATTATGTTGTTTAATACTCACCCCCATGTCGTTCCACACCCGTAAGACCTTCGTTCATTTTCAGAACACGAATTAAGATATTTTTGCTTTACAAGCTTTACGAATCTTTGGTTTCAAATCAGTGGTTAGGAGCGAGTATCAAACTGCCAAAGTCACGTGAACTATTGAAATTTTGAAACACTTATATCGTAACGAAGCCTCGTTTACTGAAATCACGTGATTTTGGTGCTCTGAACCACTGATTCGAAACAAAAGATTTGTAAAGTTTCGAAGCTTCATGAAGCAGTGTTTTGAAATCGGCCATCACTAGATATTGTTGAATAATTTTTTTTTTTTTTGGTGCACAAAAAATTAACATTGAACCACTGTAGTCACATGAACTGTTTTAAATATGTTTTTAGTAGCTTTCTGGCCATTGAAAAAGGAAATGATCTTGCTGGCAATGGAGGCCTCACTGAGCCATCGGATTTTATCAAAAAGATCTTAATTTGTGTTCCGAAGATGAACGAAGGTCTTTCGGATGTGGAACGACATGAGGGTGAGTAATTAATGACTGGATTTTCATTTTTGGGTGAACTAACCCTTTAATGATATTGACAGACCATTTTTAGTTGTCATCAGCTATTCGTTGTTAAAGTTGTTACAGACACACTGTTTGATGACATAAAGTACGTTCTGGATATCCAGGAGCACCAGAAGCATTTTATTGTTCCTGTGCTGCAAAAAACACCCAGCAGACAACACTCCTGCAGGCGTATGACCTGTAGAGTGATGTTAGCCATAGAAACTCATTCATCAACGTTAGAGGTTTCTCTCTTTTCCTCTCTGGTTTCAGCTAGTGAAACTGTAAATTGATCCTGATTGTTTACTACACACAAGGAAAGGGGATGAACGTTTTGTAAAGTAGTCTGCATTATTACACTGGTTACAGCGGCGAAGCGGCATGCTAGCACTTTTCATATGGCGCAAATTGCACATTGCTCTTATTGTAGCTGGCTAATTTATTTAGCTTCGCTGATAGGCCTCACTCAGGTCATTAGGAAGCTATTTCCATTTTGCTTTTTGGCCCATTAGTGGCCAGTGGAACACAAGGCCAATGTAATACCCGGTCTGCAATGCAATATCATCTACATTCTGTTTACACTGACATACAAGTACAATAAGAGTGCTAATGTCCGATTAAAATTATATATAATAGTGTGGGGCATGATATACTGAAAACAATCGTCTGCCAAGTTCACCTCCTAGTCTTGCCTATTTCCACTTGAACTCTTGACATTGCTGTGAATTGCTGTCATTACAGTGTTTATTGGACTTTGTGTGCCCTTCTCCTCACATCTTAATAGATGGAAATAGGAGTGTGCACGCTCCACTGAGCTTCCACCAAGTGACTTTCAGCTACCTTGCAGAAGGTGGGCAAACCAGTGGGGAGTGGGCCATTATGGCAATGTTGTGGTTCATTTGAGTGGCGCGCACTGTGAGAGAAAAACATGATCTCTCTAAGTGGCCAGGGAATTCTGACTAGTGGGGTCACCGGGGAGGAGTCGCCCGTAAATTACAACTAATTACTGCTTCTATCGAGTCGAATTCGGCACAACCCTGCCATCACCACACAGACGTGGGAGTGACATTGCACTCCAGCTTCCTTGTGTTGCCTCTCTACAGGCGTGCTGAGCACAGGCAATGCCGCCTGGATACTGTGATATTCTCGTTCACCTTCAGAGCCAAGAGGAGAAAGGAAGGTGCAACAACATATGGACTACTGTTCTAAGAATAAAGCGGTGACAAAATGGAGACGGTGAACCATTGCACTCATATAACAGAATGTATGTTTGAATAATGCGAAGCCGACAGGATAGCAGGTGTGGTAATGTAACGCTATATAATTAGAAGCTGCAATATACAATTCACCGCATACACTACACAGTATTTTTTTATTTACATGATCAGAAAGAGGAATTAACATCTGGCTCAGCATCACAACTTATAGATGCAAAATTGTTTCTCTGGTAAAATCAGTATGCAGTTAAAAAAAAACATATTACAAAAATGATCTTGTTTTTTTAGGACCTCCTCATTAAACTCTTTGACATATATATGCATATATTTCAGTAACTGAATTTACACAAAATATACAGTTCAAAAGTTTATACTGCCTCATCAAACCAAAAACAGTTCTTCGGTTCCCAGCATTATATGCAAATTTAATAAAATAATAATTTTTGTCTTGTGGAATATATAATCAATACTTCATTGAAAGTATAACACTGACATTCTGAATATTATCTGATTATATATTTAATTATATAAATATAATCAAAATATTTAAGTTTTACCAAAATCATTTTATTTAACAAAAAAAAATAAGTAATTAATGATAAACATCTCACAGATTTCATATTCTACTGTATAACCGTAGTGTGTACAATTAATCCCAGTATCAATTATAATCTTTTTATGGCAGTATTGATTTAGTAAAGTCAGCTCATTTTTTATAAATAACTGGCACATTTCATTATTGAGGTAAAGGTCACTTCTTGAATGAGTAAACACGATTTTCTGTAATGTGTGAACAAAACGCTGTCCGATTATGTCTTCAATGTTGTAGCAACAGTGTTTTATCTTACAAAAAAGCAGTTCAGTGTTGCATGGACCAGTACGAAATGAAAGTAAACAGAGCCATGGACACCCACAAAAGTGTCTCTTGTGTTATGTTGTAAGTCTGCTGCAACTCCCCTGTCCCCACTTTCAACTATGGGTAAAAAAATGAAGAAAAAAAAAGTCCATAAAAGGGCAGAGGCATCAAAATAAAAGAGAAACTAAAAAATAGAAACATCCTGTGTATATGCCTGTGCATCTTCCCAGAGCAGAAAATCCCTATCCTTCTTGTGTTCCTCATGAATGAATCCCAGCTCACCATTACTACAAAATAATGTATCACACTCGAAAGAGAGCTCAGGCTGCATGAGGGGATGGAACTTTTCAGATGTGTTTACATGCTGCAGAAAAGAGAAAACCCACAAGCTATAGGCAGCGGATCAGAGAGCAAAAGAGGGAGCTGTGAAATCACTGAGAGGGAAGAGTGAGGATGTGAAGTTCAGGAAAAATGGCCAGTGCGTGGGAATGTGTGACAGCTTTGTATGCATCATACTGAATAGAACATATGAATGATGGTGGAAAAGGAAACTCTAAGATTTAAGGGCAACATCAAAACTTGCCCCAGCAGCCTAGTCTGAAGCATATATGCAGCAGTGTTGAGGAAACTTGAAACTGTAGCTTACAAGCTAATTGTAATTTAACTAGTCAAGATACCTTTTTTAAAAAAGTTGTTACAAGCTACCAATAAGTAACATGTATAACTCATACCATTTAATGAGACAAAACTACAACCAGTAAACAATGCCATTTAATAAAGCTTAACTATCAGATTATACTATTTAGTTCTGCAATCAGAGCATTCATCTGGCACAAAAAAATTTAAAACGGTTACATTTTACAATAAATAACTAATTAACCTACATGAGAAAACACTACTTTTATAACTTGAAAACATAACATGAGTTGAAAACATAACAGCATTTTAACAAAATAAATAAATAAAACTTATGGGACTTAAGGGGCACCTATTATGCAATTTTTTTAGTTATTATTATTATCTTACCTTTCCTTTAGTGTGTAATATAGCTGTTTGTGCATGTAAACAATCTGCATATTTATAAAGCACAAAGTCAATGCCAAAGGGAGTTAAGCTCTTCAGAAAACAGTTATTTGCAGTCCAGCCATTATTTACGTGACTTAGACTACCATGTTAGATATTTGCATAATACCCACTTATTGGTGGCTTTGGCTCAGGGTAAGTGATTTCGCTATGTCAAGGAGGCCCTGGGCAAAAAAAATATATATATATATATTACTGCTCCTGAAGCCTTGGGAGCTGAAGCCTGATTATGGTAAGGCCTGTTACATTTTGGACACAAGCGGTTAGTCAGTCAAAATGGACTGGGTCAGCTGACCAATCAGAGCAGAATGGATTTTTTGGAACAGCAGGCTTTAACCCTTAAATGCATACCTCGGGTCTTTAGTGACCCGGGACATCATTCACTACCCTCCTCCTCGTTCATTTTTTAAAGTTAGACATCACCCTTCTTGGTATTCCTCAATCAATTCATTATAAAGAATATAACAAGGAAAAAATCATAAAATTATAAAAGAATTCCTATTTTTGTATTCTTTTTTTGTAAAAATTGTATAGGGTCGCAAACGATCTGAGGTGTGTATGAGTGTACGTATATTTTTTTCTGCGCAACAATACTTGAATCTTAGATTACAGAATAAGTGCAATTCACCTTTATTCCACAAGGTGGCAATGTCTGATACACAATGCTGAAGTGATGACTCATTCAGACAGAAAACGAAATAATAAGAAAAAAAAGAAATGGCTCAGCGATTTACTGCCGAGCAAGTACTGAACGCAATCAAATATAACTGTAACTGTTACTGGATTGATTTGGTGAAGCTGTTAGCGATCGAAATATGGATTTTGAAGATGTTGAAAATTATATAGTTTTGAGAATATGTTTGAGATCGCGAATAGGCTCATATTCGTGACCTCAAACATAAAACTAGCCCATTATTTGCTGAATTTACTGGGAAATGAGCTCTGACGAGGACAGTGATGATGGCATAAAACATCTGCTCAAACAGAGCCCTTTCAAGCTCCAAAAGGTAACAAAATAGGATTCATTTTATTCTTCTGTAATTGTTACCTTAATATCAGAGGAGTTTTATATTATCGAGACAGGTAGAGATCCTTCCGTGTTAGATATAGATCCGGGTGATAAAGACCCGAATATGTAAGAATGATTGGCGAAACAGTCATGCATTTAAGGGTTAAAGAGACAGGAACTAAGGCTACGTTCACACTGCCAGCCTTAAAGGGGACCTATTATGCCCCATTTTACAAGATGTACAATAAGTCTCTGATGTCCCCACAGTGTGTATGTGAAGTTTTAGTTCAAAATACCCCACAAGATAATTTTTTATAGCATGTTAAAATTGCCACATTTTGGGGTTGAGCAAAAACGCGCTGTTTCAGTGTGTGCCCTTTAAATGCAAATGAGCTGCTGTGCTCGGCCTAAGAGGGCGGAGCTTCAAGAGCCGATTCTCCGGTGTCAGGAGTCAGTCAAGACAAACTATAATGTCAGAAACTGCAAATATATGCTGCATGGAGATAGAACAGGTACAGTTTAGTTCAATCACGGTTATAAGTTATATTGTCTTCTTGTTTTTATCCACTATATTACTACAAGCCTGCTGTACCGGACCCCATTCGATTTTACCTATCAGTTTTATGACATTTATTGTACTTCACACAAAAGACGAAGTGTCCGTTTCACTCTAGAAAATCACTGTAAGAGCTTAATAAAACACAGTGCAAGTGTGCATTAAAATATTATAAATAAACACTCTCTCTCTCCCTTGCATTATCATCAACATACACAGCAAAGTACACAGAAACACTCGTTACGACGATAAACAATAAACAAATATAAAGACCTTATGCCTTTTCGGGTGGTGCTTAATAAACTGGTAAACTTTATATCCTTAAATCAACTCCGATGAACTGTAATAAAGTGCTCTCACCTTAAGTACTGCCATATCCAGTATCACTCTGGAGACTGTAAGCTAGATCACTGAACAGTTTGTACTGATCTATTTTTTGAGTAACAAATTTTTAGCACAACCTCTGTTTTGTATTGTCCCTTTGTATTGACAATCGTTCAGCAGTCCGGTGTGAAATGATTCACGCAGACATAAACGAATTTCGGTAGAGTTGAGGGAGCATTTTCTTCGAAAAAAAAAATGTATCCACCTCGTCTTCAGCGGCTCAGATTTCGAGAGTAAATGGAGAAAGCTATGTGGATTAATCCATCCAGCTACAGAACACCTAAAATGCTTGGGAGACATTCTCATCAGTGCAGCAATGGCGGACTGTACAACTGGCTGTGAACTCGCTCAGGGTGGTTCTATGTTAAAATGGAATCCCGGTAAAAATCGCGTTCTGGGTTCTGGTTAAATATTGGGTTAGTGTGGTCGCTTCAACTCACAGAGTTGCAAAACAACCCGATAAATGAGCATTATACATTTAATCAATCAATTGAATTATTGACAAGAACTATGCGAACGAACAGATTCACTAAAACAAATACCTATGATACATAGAGAATGGACTGCGTAGAGTGAATTTGATTACTGCCTCAGCTCACATTGTTTTAAAGCTGTGGATGCAATAAAATGTGTAAATAAAGAGACTATTAAGCATTATTAAGTGGCATTTTGTGACAAAAGTAGTAGGTTATTATTGGAAAAGCTGTACTATTTTTAAAATGGCTGAAACACTAAATGTAATTAAGGTCTTAGCTTCATGCCAACACTGATTTCCGCCAGTTCCCTTTGTTTGAGCATGTCTCTGTATAGCACTTCACAAAGCCATTTTCACACTGAGCCCGGCTCTGCCCTGTTCTCCAGCAGAGGTCAACAGCCACACCCACCTGTATCTTAGCATCACATCTCAGCCTCACTGCAACCCAGCAACAGGCCAACCCTGTCCTTCTCTAAAACCCAGCAGCCCTCAGGCTTTCGCTCTCTGTCCATCTCTATTTTCTTACTCTTTACATCTCCCTCAGAGAGAAGCTAAATGTGTCAGCAAACAACCAGAATACAAATAAAGCAGAGACTGAAATATAGAAACAGGACAACATGGTAACAGACAGAAACTGCAGGAGAAAAAGAGAAAGAGGGGTAGGGACTGATGTGCAGGTGGAAAAGAGGGATAATAGAAGAGAGATGGGGATGGGGGAGTGGAGGCCAGAGCTGATATCCTCCAGCGCAGTCAGCAAGCAAACAGACAGGACAGACATTAACACCTGGTAGGCTGCAGCTTTACTAAAGCCTCTTAGCAGAGCGTGTGTTTAGCTTCCAGAGTATTTCATGTGCATCTGCATAACAGAGGGGCTCACCCCAAACGAAAAACTGCTGCAAACCCACCCAGCCAAGGTGAGGCAGGCCTGCAGCCAGGCTGTGTCATTAGAGTCTGCTAAGTGTTAGTTTGGTGGAGAAAGCGGGTAATTATCTCATTGCCACACTACTGCTGGCTAGAACAAAGAAAACACACACTGTGGTTTATATATTAAAGTCAACATGACATCACCCACAGCCAATTTCATTTCTGTAATGCAAATAGTTCTGAATGAAACAGATTATTCAACATGAAAAACACATGGGGCAGGAAAGACTGTTTGGACTAAGAGGTTTTTTGACTGGGATGTTGAGGATTAAGTTCAGCTAATATTGGAGTAATTGGCATTCAATTTTGGGGCTAACTATTAGCAAGACTTTTTGAAGGTTTGACTTTCACTATTACCTTCTGTAGCCTAAAATAATGTGCTTGCATTACTTTTCCCAGTTGTGTGGCATCATCCGAAATTTCTATAAACAAAAATTTTAGAATTTTAGCATTCTGTAAAATTATTAGATTTTAATGAAAGATTACAAAGTCTTCAAAAATGGTTTTAAATTGAATAATAGGCTCTAAAAAATCATGCACAATAAGATCATGAGGATGTTAAGGATCAGAGGGGGGAAAAAAATGAAGAAGGCCAAATCAAATCAGAATGCAAAGTGGAGGAAATCTGGTTTCAACTATTAAAAAAGTCTGAAATAAATTGTCAAGATAAAAAAGAAAGTTACTCTTTTCTATTAAAGGGTTAGTTCACCCAATACTGAAAATTCTGTCATTACTTACTCACCATCATGTCGTTCCACACCCGTAAGACCTTCATTCATCTTTGGAACACAAATTAAGATATTTTTGATGAAATCTGATGGCTTAGTGAGGCCTGCATTAGCAGCAAGACAATTAACACTTTTAATGCCCAGAAAGCTTCAAAAGACATACTTAAAACAGTTCATGTGACTAAAGTGGTTCAAGTGAAGCAACGAAAATACTTTTTGTGCGGCAAAAAAACAAAAAAAACACTTTATTCAACAATATCCAGTGGTTAGGAGCAAAAGTCACGCCCCCCAGTGGTGAAGCATTGAAATTTCGAAACACTTATGACGTAACGAAGCCTCGTTTACTGAAATCACGTGATTTTGGTAGTTTGATACATGCTCTGAACCACTGATTCGAAACAAAAGATTTGAAAAGCTTCAAAGCTTCATGAAGCAGTGTTTTGAAATCGTCCATCACTAGATATTGTCGAATAAAGTCCTTATTTTGTTTTTTTGCCACACAAAAAGTATTCTTGTCGCTTCATAACATTAAGATTGAACCACTGTAGTCACATGAATTCTTTTAAATACATCTTTAGTACCTTTCTGAGTATCTGAAAGTGTTAATTATCTTACTGGCAATGCAGGCCTCACTGAGCCAAAGGATTTTAACAAAATATCTTAATTTGTGTTTTGAACCTCAGTTTGTAAACTGCTTTCACATAAGTTACATGCAAACGTTTTCCACACTGCACAACATTAAGACCATGAATGTATATTAAGATAATAAATTTGATATCATGCTGACGTTTTAGCTTTTCAAACAAATAAATAAATATGTATGCACGTAAAATGTAAAATACAAATCCTCACATATTAGAGGGGTCAGAGGTAAAAAACCTAGAGGGCCACAAGTTTTCTTCCACATCAAAAGGGGTTAACTAAACCCTACCTGACACCATCTGTGAAGAAATTCATCTCTGATATCAAATCAGTATGCAAAACAGAAGAAAACTGGTTACTGCCAAATTCAAAACAAACTTCCAATGTTAATCTAAATGTCTGATGAAGAGATTAGCTCCAATAAACCATGTACTATGCTGTTATTCTATCACTGAATAATGAAAGTTCTACTCACCAATAAAAACTTTCACATCACACACACACACAGGCACATTATTCATACTGTGACAAATAGCTCTGTGTCTTTCTTCACAAGTCTTTGGTCTGTTTTTCCTCCCTCCCTTTTTTAAAGAAAAGAGAAAGGCATCAAAGGACAGCAAGTGGTCGACTCCAGCATGGAGGAGCTCAGACTGGCGGCCACAGATACAGCTAAGGTTAATAGATTGTGGATTTACCAAAATGAAAAGAATATCATATTTACAGGCTACAGCTGTTTGCCCAGCGCTCAACAAAGGTTTAAATGGTCATGTCGCCACTATGCCAAAAGCGTTCAAAACGCAGTGTGTGTGCGAGACGTAGGGGGTGATGTGGCAGACACATCTGTGACTGGGTGACCGTGCAGAGCAGGGCATATAAATAGCCTGTATTAAAGACTCCAGAGGGAGAGGTGGCAGCGGCTTTCCCGGTCTTCAGCAGCAAACTAAAAATGATCATTACAATCATTAAAGTGAATTGACAGGCGGCCACAGAGAGAGGTAGACACTGAATTCTGTCCAGCATCTCTGGGATTAGACTGGCGCAGAGTCCTTGTCAGTAATTCTTCAAGACAAATAGCATGGCTCCCCAGACGCCACCCCCTGCAAGTCGGCAGGCAGGCAGCACTAATTAGCAGGGGAGGTGTGAAGGAGAAATCATTACTTTATCCACACAGAGCTCACCCCGCAGTCCCTCGTTCAACACAGCAGCAGGGGAACGAACGGACAGGCACGAAGGAGCTGAGAAGGTGAGAGCAGGAAGCCAAAATGGGGGGTAAACGGCACTAGAAGACGTGGAAGTGTGGGGCAAGAGAAAGGCTGGTGGAAGATGAACAAAAATGGTGCAGCTCATGCAATTGCAGAACGATGCTTAAAGCCCGTGGGATGTGCCAGGCACTTTTTTGCACACCTTAGTC